>NC_056747.1:925175725-925488849 GCF_019279795.1 Protopterus annectens
AAGGGACGCTATCTGATTGACTGTGACCAAATAAGCACCTATGAATTTCTAGGCTCTGAACAGGTTGAAGATGTGATTTGCAAAAGCTTTATGTGATGCCTAGGGACTGGCATAACTGATGCAAGTAGCCCCTGGATTTTCCGAGGAGATGCCAGGTTGGGGCAGTGAGTTGTCAGGTATGAAAACCCTCAGAATCCTAGCAGTCTCTAGTGAGCTGATACCACTGCCATACATTTGGTAAACACCCTGGGGGCTGCGGTGAAACCAAAGGACAAGGCTCTAAACTGATAGTGACTAGCCCCCAGCTTAAAGCGCAAATATCTTTGGGAGCATCTATTCACCTTGATGTGATAGTACATGTCCAGAAGACAAATGGAGCCCATGCATTTGCCCTTTTGCAGAAATGCTACAATGGACCAAACCATGACCAGCTCTTTATAAACTGATTCAGTTTGCTGAGGTCCAAAACTGGTCTCAGGTCCCGTTTTCTTTGGCACTAAAAATAATTCTGAGTAGGTTCTGAATCCTTTCTTGTCTGATGGGACCTCCTAGATGACTCCTGTCTAGTAGCTTTCAAATTTCAAGAGCTGCTGCTTCCCTCTGACAGGGTGGAACGTCGGGGAGCCTTTTCCTTTAGTTTGGGGGAATTTGTGAAAATGGTATGAAATAACCTCAGGATATTATTTTCTGCATCCCAAGTATATTTTGTGATTAATGCCTAAGTATCTGGGTTCAGAGACCAGCACCATCCCAAATGCCACCAGATTTGAGCAGTTGGGCAACTGTTCAGGAGTGCTGAACGGGTTTATCCAGGAAGGTTTTGGAAGCCCTGGTTTTGCAGGCCTCCTCTGCCAGGAGGGCAAGGTCCTCCACTAGAACTCCCCCTCTGCCTCTAGGGGAGGTATTTCCTCATGAGTCTAGGACCTTGGGACTTATGGAACCACATTTTTCTCCCTCTTGCTGATTCCTGGTAAAGGAGCTCTGAAGGGTAGAAAAATTAATTTCCATGGCAGACAAGTTCTTTGAATCCTGCTCACTCCAGGAAAGCATTCCCTTAGGAGTGGGGCCAAACAAGATGATCCATCAAAAGGAGCACTAATGAATGAAGAACTCAAGGGCTCCACAAAGTCAAACAAGCGCATCTTGGCATGTCTCCTTATGAACCTCACTAAAAAGACAGCCCAGCAGAAGAAAACAAAATGGAATAAACAAGTACAGGGAAATGCAGCTCAGTCAAACATGCTGAATCAAGATAAAACTATTTATTGTATAAGCTTTCGTTTAGAACAATCTCCAAACTTCCTCAGAACAAAGTATTTAAAACAACACACTCAGTTTATACATGACAACAACAAATTCAAAACATTTAGACCAATGAAACACTGGAATAATGCCTTAAGCATTTAACCATTTTTATGCTAGAAAAAATATATGTATATACATGCATATGGATCTCTCTGCTGTTACAACCTTTATCTAAACTGACAGGAATATTACCGGTCATAACTTTAGTAAACTGGAAATGGAAATTGCATCATTTAAACCAGGAGGAAAGCTTGCATTTAAAAACACTTGCTAGCAGGTTTCCTTTTGTTCTAGAAATACTTTCCAGGGACCCAACCCCCCTAGAATCCCGTTTAACTTGATGCACCACTACAAGTTTAAAAACATGATCTGATAATATCTTAAGATGTCTAAATAGTGCATTAGATTCTTTCTTGGTTGAAACCTCATAAAAATGCTCATAAATTCTTTGAGCTAGTTTGCGCTGGGTTTTACCCACATAGAAAGCAGGACACTGTAAGCAAAATGCAATGTAAACCACAGCCTGTGTGTGGCAGCTGTACCTTCCCCTTATAGAAATTGTCTTGTTAGCTACTTTAATTTGTGAACCAGAGAATACATGACAACACTGATTATACATACCACATGGGGTCATTTTACCACTTTCACTAAGCTGTTTTTCTCTTTTCAGAAAGTTTTTTTATATTGGGACCCCTCCTATATACAATATTAGGTTGTTGCCCCAATACCTCCATCATATCAACATAATTTTTAATGATGTTCCAATTTTTATTTAGTATGTCAGAAATTATATAGCTGTTACTACTATAGTTGGTAACAAAATGACAAACCACACTCTTGGAATTGTTGACATTCAGCGGACTGTTACTGACCATTTCCTCTTGTTCATTACCATCTCCAGATTTGCTGACATTTGCAATAGAATACTAGTTGTAATCAGAGACCATACCTGTATCAGACAAAGACACAGTGATGTTACTGACAATAATGAAACATATACACTGCTATCCCGTTTATTGATAACTTTCTCCTGCACTCATTTTTGCCTACTCATTGATTCCTGGAGGAGGAACGCTGATGAGTAGAAAAATGCTTCCCTAGGGCAGACAAGGTCCTTCCATCCTGTTCACTGCAGGAAAGTGTTTCCTTAACAGTGGGATCAAACAAAGACAATCCATCAAATGGAGCATTGATGAATGAAGACTTGAAAGGCTCGCAAAGTCACATAAGCACATCCAGGCATGTCTCCTGTGACGCCCGTGCACTGGTCCAGCAATCAAGGAGCCTCATTCCTCACCACTAACACCAGGAGGGGTGTCCATATAGGGAAAGGATGATAAATACACACACAGTAAAGTACAATTTCCCTTAAGAGCACACAGAGATCACAGTCACTCCTGGGCTGGGTTCTCCCTTTCTCTCCAGGTCCCCAATAAGACTCCCCACTGGTACACCTATAGGGTCCAGATCTCAGCCTAGTGGGCAAGCTAAAACCTCCAGCACCCTGTCTGTCCAACCAGTGCTTCGTGTCCCTGCCCAAGTAGCTGACACACACACACACACACACACACACACACACACACACACACACACACACACACACACACACACACACACACGAGTTACACACAACCACACAGACACTCCTGGGGAAGGCTGGCACACATTCTCCAGCTGTGCCCCTTTTACCCAGACTACACGTTAGTACCACTTGCCACCACCCACTAATATATATCAGCTACTCAACGGCCCTTATGAAAGGGTGTCCAATTATACTGTGCGATATTATTATCCAAATGGTAAGTGCAACCGAACACTCAAGGCTTATTTGGAGTGGCTTGGCCAGTATCACTATATACACGCAATGTACTATTAGAGCTTAAATTATCTCTATGTAAAACAGCCACAGTTGAAAGGTTTAAAAATATTTACTAATGAATAATAGAAACACAATACAATACTTCTTACTACACAGTGCTAGTCAAGAGTTCAGAGATCATAGGAAAATGCTTAAAATAATACAGTAGAATAGTTCTGACATCAACACAGAAAAACACTCAGTCTAATCTTCCTATTTCCTAGCTATTTCTAAGAGAAAACACAGTTCTAAAATAAACTTACATATAGAACAAGACAGTGCTGCTTATGTTGGATGTTCTCAAGACAAAATGCTAAAATCCCTAATTTTTTTCTGCCCTTAAACTGATAAAGTACCACTGATTCATTTCAGATCACATTATTTCTTTCTGGTTCCCAGGCTAAAAGAAACTCAGAGGTTAACAGTCCTTTTAATCTTGCAGCTGGTCAGGAAGGCAGAGCAATAAAAGAAATTATACATGTAAAGTCTAGCCATTAACTCTGGCCTCAAAACAATAGGCAGATTGCCTCCCTCTAGACATCTCGTCTCCGAGTTTTAGATCAAAGAATTTCACAAATGCTTGACTTATCAGCTTTCCTCTAGCAGAGTGCAATGTGGTTACATTTTTGAAGTTCAACATTTAGCACAGAGAACAAGCATGTGGCTTACATTAATATTTACAAATGACAGAACTATCTACAAAATTCTATCTGGCTAGGCTGGCAGCCTTCACATATCTTCACACATCTCCCCCATGGAGAATTCAAGCTAGTTTTTCAAGTGACCCTTGGGAAACACTGCTTGAGAGGGTTAGGTCTATCTGAATATACCTTACCCCATTCCCTGTCTTGACAACCCATCTGCTTTGGGATTGCTAATCCCACTGCAGTGCTGCACTGACATTTCATATGCTTGCAACCCTAGGCTCCATCTTAGCAACTTGGCATTTTGCTGGCTGGCTCTGTTTAACCATGTTAGGGGATTGTGATCCGTCACTACAGTGAATTTTCTTCCATACAGCTAATGCTAAAGTTTCTGCAGTGCCCACAGTATGGCTAGATATTCCTTTTCTACAGCTGCATAGCACTCCTCCCTGGGGTGGAGCCTACAACTGAGATAAACCACTGGGCGCTCTTCTCCCTCTGAAGAAATCTGGCTAAGTAAAGCCCCCATCCCATGGTTTGAAGAATCTACCTGCACAACAAAATTTTTGCTGTAATCTGGACTGGCTAACACAGGGGGTCTTCCCAAATCTTCTTTAAGGTTCTGGAATGGCTGCTCTCATGCTGTGGTCCAAACAACCTTATCTGGCCTGTTTTTCCTCGTCAGGTCTGTGAGGGGAGCAGCTATGGTACTATAACTGGGGACAAACTTTCTGTAGTACCCTACTATCCCTAACAATGCCCTCGCCTGCTTTTTGGTAACAGGTGCAGACCATGCCTGAATAGCTTCCACTTTGGAAGGTTCTGGCCTGATCTTACCACTCCCCACTCAATGTCCCAGGTAGGAGACCTCTGCCATATGCAACTGACATTTGCTGGGCTTAATGGTCAACCCTGCTCTTTGCAGTCTGCCCAGCACCTCCCTGTCATGTTGAAGGTGCTCTTGCCAGGAATGGCTGCAGATGGCAATATAATCTAGGTAAGCAAGGGCAAACCCTCCTGCTAGGATATGATCTACCAGCCACTGGAAAGTTGCTGGGGCATTTTTCATCCCAAAGGGGCATCTTTGTGAATTCATGCAAACCAAAAGGAGTCACAAAGCCTGACTTCTCTTCAGCTCTGGGAGTCAAGGGCACCAGCCAGTAACCCTTGGTAAAATCAAAGGTTGTAAGATACTTAGCCCTACTCAGCTGCTCTAGGGCCTCATCTGTCCTAGGCATGGGGTAAGCATCTGACTCTGTGTGACTAATTTCCTGTAGTCCACACAGAACCTGGTGCTGCCATCTTTCTTTGACACTAGCACCGCTGGAGAAGCCCAGGGACTGTTGGACTCTTCAATTACCTCAAGTTCTAACATTTCCTGTATCTCCTCCCTCAGAGTCTGTTTGACTCTCTCAGGCATCCTATAAGGGGCTTGCCTAATAGGCATTTGGGGTCCTGTATCCACCTGGGGCTGCACCAGGTGGATGCACCCTGGTTTCCCAAAGAACATGTCCCCAAACTCCTGTAACACTGCTCAGATTTCCCGAACCTGGGCAGGAGATAGCTGCTGGGACATTGCTACACCTTCCACTGAGGTGTCAGTCCTAGCCTCACTGAGGAGATTAGTCACCAGATCTCCCTCAGACTCCTCCTGCAACCCATGGCAAATACTCAGCACAAGGGCCTCCCTATCATGGTAAGGTTTCATCATGTTAACATGGTACAATTTGTGCTCCTGCCTAGCAGTTCTTACCATGTAGTTAACATCACTTACCTTCCTTACCACCTTGGAGGGTCCCTCCCAAGTTGCTTGCAGCTTGTTGTGTCTTACAGGAATGAGAAACATTACCTGCTGCCCTACAGTGTACTCTCTAGCTCGAGCATTCCTGTCATACCATACCTTTTTCTGCTGTTGGACTTCTGCCAGGTTCTCCTGGGCCACGTCCATGAGTTCCCTCAGCCTTGTCCTAAAGTTTAGGACATATGCCACAAAAGACTCCTTAGATTCACACTCACTTTCCCACTCATCAAGAATTAAATCTAGAGGTTCCCTCACCCTATACAGCAACTCAAAGAGTGAAAAACCTGTGGATTCCTTGGGAACCTCTCTGTAAGCAAACAGATGGGGCAAATATTTGTCCCACTGCCTCTTAAACTGGTCTGCAAATGCCCGTACAATGGACTTGAGTGTAGAGTTTAACCTCTCAAAAAGACCATTAGTTTGGAAATGTTACGGGGTGGTCTTCAGGTGCTTCACACAATAGCACTTCTACAGACAACCTAGCAGGTCCATGAAATTGGCACCTCTGTCAGTTAGTATTTCATTTGGGAAACCTACCCTGCTGAAAATTTCTAACAAATCATTTGCCACCATTCTTGCCTCAATGGAGGACAGAGCCACTGCCTCAGGGTATCGTGCAGCATAATCCACTACCACTAGGATATACTTTTTCCATGTAGAACTTGGGATACTCAGAGGCCCCACAATATCGCTACCCTCTGAAATGGCTCCTCAATCACAGGCAAAGGCATCAAAGCAGCTCTCACCTTGTCTCCTGTCTTGCCTATCTTTATGACACTGCTCACAGCTCCTGCAGTACCCTGTTACATCTCTGGAAATTCCAGGCCAATAGAAGTTCTGCATAATATGTCTCACTTTGTATGTTTTATGCCCATATGACCTACAAAGGGAATATCATGGGCCATGGCTAGAAGCTCCAGATGGTAGGCTCTAGGTACTACAACCTGCTATATTCTTTCACCTTCTAGCCCTCCCTCAGGGGTCCACTCTCTATACAGTAACCCTTGGTCCCAGTATACAGATTCACCCTTCCCTTGAGAATCAGGTGCCTCCCTAGCTACCTGCCTCAGTCCTTGCAATGTAGGGTCTGAGAGCTGAGCGTGTCTCAACTCTCTCTCTTTATAACTGTTCCCAGCTCTCCTTCCACAGGAAGTCTGGCATCCTCTGACACTGGTGCCGCACTGTCAGCCTGGGTACTACTATTCACCTCTACCTTTACAGTCACTCTGTCCAAGGGAACATCAGTACCCACAAGCAGCTGTGGCTCACATTCCGTCTCACTGCTACAGAGTAGCTCCCTCCCTGAAGTAACCACCTCGCCAGTCCTGGTTGCAAGAATGCAGTCTGTCTGGGTCTTCCCCAAGCTACCAGACCCACATGCTTGTCTCCTAGCTTGACTGCTTGTAACTGCATAAGCACATGGTACTGCCTCATCCAAATCCTTCCCTATCAGGAGATCTGCAGGCTGGAAGTTTGGTACCCTTTTTGTCTCAAGACAACATACTATTGGCATTTTGTTTTCCCACTTACTGGTTCCCCTCACCTTTTGTTCCCCACCTTGCCTCTTTGGACATCTGTATGCCACATGGCTCCACTGGTTGGATTCCAAACATTTAACCCTAGGTCCTGGATGTGTACCTGGAGTAGTGGCTTCCCCTGCTACTGGCAGATTATGTTGGGGCAGTCCTTTAGACCCATGAGCAGTACTGGGGGTCCTTTCCTGTGCAGGGATGCCCTGCTTGCTAGGTATAGGTCTCCCTTCTTCCCCAACTCATCTGAAGTAGCACATTGTCTATAAACTAACCAGATCCTCATGTCCTCAGGCAAAGTGCTAAGGGCTTGTTCCCTCAGCAAAAGGTCTGCCAGCCCTTCAAAAGTGGTGACCTGACATCCACTCACCCAGCTATGAAAATAAGTGCTCAGTTCAGCAACATATTCACACACTTTCAACTGCCTTGCATCTATGCTCACAAAGCCTTTTCCTATGCATTTCAGGTGTTAGCTTAAAAAAGTCTAGCAAACAGTTCTTAACAGTAGTATAATTAAAACAGTCAACTTCAGACATTTTAGACAACACAGTTACAGCTTTACTGTAGAGCAAGGGGGTCAGGAACCGTACCCAGAGCCTTTGGTCAACATCATACTGTTTACATACCCTCTCAAACATATGAATGAAACTATCAAAATTATCGCCCTCTTTAAACTGCGGAACAAATTTACTGACCTCTTGTGCTTCTGGGGTCCAGTTACTCCCTTCCCCATTATCTCCATGACTCTGGCGAAGAGTCAGGATCTCCTTTTCATGCTGCCTCTGCCTTTCCTTTTCCTCAGCTTCCAGTTATAGCAGTTTCTCATTCTCTTCACTCTCTAAACACCTCAGTCTCTCTGCTGCTTCTATTCCCACATGCTTGGCCTCCAACTCAAGTTTCTTAATGTCCAGATGGATTTTTAAGTCCTCTGTAGAAAGGTTGGGCTGTCCATTCTCTGAATGTGGTACATCTCCACTGCCAGTATGATCGTCCTCCTGGTTGCTGTTTTATGATGCAGCTGTGACCAAAGCTGCAATCATGTCTGCCTTAGTCAGGTTTCCATGCACCAGTCCCCTAGCCTGGTACATCTCAGCCAGCTGGCTCCTTGTCAACTTTCCGTACTCCTCTGCTGACATGCTGCCTGCTCTCCCTGACTAACTAAGCTAACAAAAGATATAAAACAATTGTGATCTGAAGTCAGAGTATTCACTGCATGGCTAATTTAGAGTACAAAAACACCTTCAGCGATCACTGTACACAAGCTACAGGAATTCACACTACCCATACCACTACAAGCCAATTAGTATGTGCCAACCAATTAATATGTGGTGTGGATATCCCACCACTGCCAAACAATTAATATGTGATGCCCGTGCACTGGCCCAGAAATCAAGGAGCCTCAATCTTTACCACTAACACCAGTGAGGGACGTCCATATAGGAAAGGATAATAAATACATACACAGTAAAGTACAATTTCCCTTAAGAGCACACAGAGATCACAGTCAGTCTGGGGCTGGTTTTTCCCTTTCTCGCTGGGCCCTCAATAAGACTCCCCACTGGCACAGCTATAGGGTTCAGATCTCAGCCTAGTGGGCAAACTAAAACCTCCAGCACCCTCTCTGTCCAACCAGTGCTTCGTGTCCCTGCCCAAGTAGCTGAGAAACACAGCTTGAGATAAGAGTTATACACAACCACACAGACACTCCTGGGGAAGGCTGGCACAGATTCTCCAGCTGTGCCCCTTTTACCAAGACTATATGGTAGTACCACTTGCCACCACCCACTAATTTGTATCAGCTACTCAAAGGTCCTTATGGAAGGGTGTCCAATTATACTGTGCAATATTATTATCCAAATGGTAAGTGCAACTGAACAGTCAAGGCTTAATTGGAGTGGCTTTGCCAGTATCAGTACATACATGCAATGTACTATTAGAACTTAAATTATCTCTACATAAAACAGCCACAGTTGAAAGGTTTAAAATATTTAATAATAAATAACAAAAACACAAGACAATACTTCTTACTACACAGTGCTAGTCAAGAGTTCAGAGATCACAGGAAAATGCTTAAAATAATATAGTAGAATAGTTGACATCAACACAGAAAAACAGTCTAATCTTCCTATTTCCTAGCTATTTCTAAGAGAAAACACAGTTCTAAAATAAACTTACATATAGAACAAGACAGTGTTGATGATATGATATTGTATGTTTCTCAAGACAAAATGCTAAACTCCTTCATTCTTTCTGTCCTTAAATTGACAACACAGTACCACTGATTCATTTCAGATTACATCATTTTTTTCTAGTTCCCAGGCTAAAAGAAACTCAGAGGTTAATAGCCATTTTGATCTTGCAGCTGGTCAGGAAGCCAGAGCAATAAAAGAAATTATACATGTAAACTCTAGCCATTAACTCTAGCCTCAAAACAATAGGCAGAATGCCTCCCTCTAGACAACTCGGCTAGATCAAATAATTTCACAATGCTTATCAGATTTAATCCAGGAGAGTGCAATGTAGTTACATTTTTGAAGTTCAACATTTAGCAAAGAGAACAAGCATGTGGCTTACATTAATATTTACAAATGACAGAATTATCTACAAAATTCTAGCTGGCTAGGCTGGCAGCCTTCACCTATCTTCACATCTTCTACCGGCTATGCCTGAACCCACCGCCTGTGAGGTACTCTCAGCAGCATGAGAAATTAACCTCGTGGACGCATTACAGATGGACAAAAGAGTGGCCAGTTGTGAAAAAGACTTCTTGTAGTCCTCTATGGACATGGACTCAAAGAGGCATTTGGAAAGCTCTTTAGTCAAATCCCACTGCAGCATTGTGAAGTATGCCAAGTAGTTTAGAGACCGTAAAGCAAAGATCACTGAGGCAAAAATGCAGTTCCCGAATCTGTCCAATGCCCTAGACTCTCTATTAGGGGAAATGAACTGAAGAGCTCTGCTCTGCCAGCTCCTTCTTTGTGACTGCTGCCACACCCACGGCATCAACAAGAACTCCCTTACTCCAGTGTGGCCTGTCCTTGGTGGGCAAGAAACTTATCAGGATGCATGGGAATGGGTTCTACAGTATCCGGTTCCTTCCATGCCCGGCAAGAGACTAGATCTATAAGCTCATCAACTGGAAGAGTTACCAAAGATGGGCCAGACACAAAAGCCTGCAGAAACACTGACTCCTCCTGGGAAGTGGAATTGGAGGACCATCCACCTTTCTGCTTGAAAATTTCTAAGATGTCGCTGAAGGAGCCATCATCTGGTGGAGATCTGAGGAATCCCTCCTCTTCATCAAAGTCAGTGCCTTTGCTGACAGACTCCTGAATGGAGTCTGTGTGTTTCCTCTTGCTCATTCTCTTACGAGAAGCCTCTACAGTGGCATGGTCTGGACATGTGTCTGAAGAGAGGAAATTCCTCAAGGGGGACTGCCTGGACGCTTGATGGGCCGGGTGTCCTTGTGTGATAGGTCTGAGAGAATCAGAGCTCACAGCTGATGGAGACAGGGCTGTGGGATCTGAAGAAGAAAGAGTAGTCATGTCTCTCAGGTGAGAGGTGACCCTCTCAACCACCTGGAAAGCAGAAGGACTGGGAGAAGCTGGAGATCCAAATGCCACCATGCCTCGACCCTGCCCAGGCCCATGCCTTGAAGAGGGAGTCACATCCGAGCTGTCCAATGCTGAAGCCCCAAGGGGCAGGGACAGCTCAGACAAACCTGGAGTAGAACTCAGCCCACTGGACCTGGCATAGATGCTTTGATTCCGAGACTTATCTTTGTCCAAGGAAATCAGTACTGAAGAAGTCAGGGAAGCAGTCGGAGTCGAAGACCTAAATGTCTTTAGATCCAACACCGACACTCCCATGTTTCTCGAATCTGAGAAGGAGAAATCACAGTATGGGAAGCAGAAGAGAGGCTTACGAATACGATGGAAGATGGAGCCAGGATAACCCCCATCTGAATCTGACCTCTGAGGAACTTCCTCATCATCCTATCCACTTCTGCTTCAGAAAGGCTCCTGGAGGACCCGATAGAGGAAGTGGTAGATTGGGGCCAAGACTCTCTCCTCAGGTTCTCCTGAAGGAAAGGAGAATGGAGCTGAGAAGAGACAGGCTCCATACAGAACCCCTGGGGGCTGGGTCCTTGGAGACTTAGAATGTAAAGGTGTTGGTTCCTTGGATGTCGGGTCAAACTGTTTTGCTTTGGCTCCAAGGGTGTTGATTTCTTTTGAACTTTAGTAGGAGGCTCTGAAGAAGGAGTTGACTTAGTAGAGTGGGTTGGAAACCACTTTTTTGATTTCTTCACCTCTGAAGAGGCCTGAGATGTTTTTGCAGGGGGGTTTGAACCCCTGGAGTAGAAGGAAAAGAAGGTGGCAGCAAGCCCTTTAGAACGCAAAGGGCCTCGGAATTAAATCCTGTGTAAATGGAGCAGTCTGTGTTTAAGTGTGAAGGACCTGGATAATAAATGCAATCCCTGTGGGTATCAGCATTAGGGGTCTTGTGCTCACAGGGTCTTGTGCTCACACAAAGTGCATAGTGCACTTCTTAAAACCAGTGGGTTTATCAGCCATAATGATGTAACAAGAAATGCTACTTTTTTTTTTTTTAAACTATGAACAATGGCAGGGTAAAGATGTGACCCTGTTACCTTCTAAGGGGTACCAAGAAAGAAAAGGAGGGAGGAAGAAAAGTACCAACAATGGTACTGAGAACTGCCATAAGTACTGTGATAGAAACATGTGAAAAATTAGGTAAGGGAGGAAGAGGTGATGAGAAAATTGAAGACTGTAAGTAAAAAAACAAGGAAACTGTACTCACTGGAAATAGAAAATACACCCCAAAGCTCTGCAAGAAGGCTCCGCTACTGTAGCGATATGGCAGCAAACAAGATCGGGGTATTGCAGGTTCACTGGGGCATTATAGGTAGAGGGAGGAGCTCCAGAGTTGGATCTGACAGTCTAGTAAATGCGGTCGAGTCAGATCCAAGACCACAACAGTTGAAGAATGAATGAAAAAGACAAACATCAGATATCTGATGTTTCATTTATCCTTGTTCAGTCAGATGTCAAATGGTGTACCATCTAGTAACAGAATTAATCTTTTGTCATACTTTTATTTGGTACCATTATATGCCAGTACGTCATCATTAATACTAAACACCTTCAGACCCTTCATTATCTGTGAAGCATCTCTCTGAAATGCTTCAGTTACTGATAAAATACAACTGAAGTCTACGGAATCTGTATCTACAGACATATTATGTGTATACAGTTTGAAATGCTCTTTAACAAGCTTAAGTTGACAACATTTCTCATTACTATCAAGTACAAAGAAATACTTTGCCTCTGGCACAGAAGAAACCACTTCAAGTGGACCATGTGGACAATTCTCATTTTTACAGCTTTACTAAATTCTCTCAGTTCCATGCATATAGCAAATTTTGTCAGGCTACATCACAATTTTCACCCAGTCAGTAGACTCAATCAAATTTAAATAATATCTGTGGTCGCAATTCTGCTCAGTTTACTTTTAGTTGTACTTCACAGGGCTACTTGAACTCTCCTTAGAGCATGCACCTCTGCTAAAATGACAAGCTCTATCTGAGTATAATGGTTTCCTGGCAAACAGCTCAGACCAGTAAATAAATATTCATAACTACAATGGAGATCAACAGATTTACATATCAACGTCATGAATTTTTCTGGACCACGACAAGTCAAACAACCTAATATAGAAGGCATTTCTATGCCTAGTATCCAAAACCTTTTTGATTTCATATACAGATTGCCATAATGCTTTTGCATAAAGACATGCAATACCACAATGAGCGGTTTCTGTGGCCATGCTAGATGCTAATGAGGCAGTCCAGGAAAGAGGGCATATGCTAATCAGCCATGTGCCCCCCCTCCCAGAACTGCCGCCAGGAGGGCATCTTTGTGCCAAGTGAATTATAGAATCACTCGATCATGTACATTGGCACAGCCACTCCTAGCACCATTCAGTAGTGAACATGGCCAAAAGACTGTGTCCATCCACTGTAGTAGAGGTAAGTGCTTGGGAGTTTAGCTTTATGGTAGGGTTAAGAGATTTGCGCATGAGTATATGTGAGAGGCTGCATGTGTGAGTGAGTGTGAGTTTGAGTGAGTGTGAGTGTGAGTTTGAGTGAGTGTGAGTGTGAGTGTGAGTTTGAGTGAGTGTGAGTGTGAGTGTGAGTGTGAGTGTGAGTGTGAGTGTGAGCGTGAGTGTGAGTGTGAGTGTGTGTGTGTGTGTGTGTGTGTGTGTGTGTGTATGTGCAGGTTGAACCAGTTGTCAAACTTCTTCACACCCTTCATCAAACCCATAGAATAACAAGCAGGGTCCGCAACAGTGGGTAAGGGGGGAATCATTAGCTGCCAGGGATAACTTATTAGAGTGCCTGAGTGGCAGGTACATATAAATGAGATCAGGATGGGTAGAACACAAGCCACCAGAGATAACTCATTAAAGGAATGCTTGAGCAGCAAGTACATAGAATAGAGATCTGGGGTGGGTGAACATTAAATACCAAGAATACTCAATATGGTGTGCTTTCAAGGCATATATTAAAAATAAAGGTGCAGGGAACCACTAGACACCAGGGATGAATAGTATACCTTAAAAGTCACTAAACAGAATTCCAACTCTGCACCTTCCTACCTTCCTTGGAGGACATTTGCCCTCTGCAACAACATAAAACACTATGGACAGACTTAAAAAAGAAAATAAAAACACAAAGGGGTGGGGAAGGGATCTGAGCTGTGAACCCTTGACACAAGAAACACCTGCATTAGCCTGCTGCACTAACATGATTTGTTAGTATATATCGAGGATCTTGGGGATTATGAAATGCCTGCAACATTTTGTGATATATGAGCAAGAAGGACAGAAATTGTTAGGCATACTTCCCAACCACAGAGGATAACAGCTTTTGCTCTTGCATGCATTTACTGAAAAGTACGAATTGTAAGACTAGAATATCTGGAATTAAGGACTGACTGTAATCATCCCTGAATTACCACGGCAAGGAAAAAGGAGACATCAAGGACATTTTGACAACAGGGGCAGGTATAGAGTATGTGGTGTGTGGGTGTGGGTGTGTTTGTGTGTGTGTGTGGGTCTGTATGTGTGTGTGTGTGTGTGTGTGTGTGTGTGTATGTGTGTGCATGTATGTGAGTGTGAGAGAGCGAGGTCTTTCCTCACTGCAGCTAATGTGTCCATGAATCGCAAAGTATCACATTGTGGAAACCATTAGTCTCAGCACTTTGAAACTTGTTATATTACAATCTGCACTTGTGACTGCTTTAAATACTGCAGTTTTGAGCTTCTCTTCCTTGATTTCTATCTGAACTTCATGTTCCTAACTTGCTGTGTTGCATTCAGTTTACCTTCATGTGTGCATTTTGCACACGGGCGAACAGGAAATGTTCAAAAGGACGTTTGCAAATGTCGAACGCAAAAAGGTTCGAATGTGCAATGAGCGAATGCACAGTGACATTCGCTCATTGCAGATTTGGCATTTTGGGGCGGATTGCAAAATAGTGGGGATAGGAAAATGGTCCCTTTCCCCACTGTAGTGCGATCTCGGCGTTAGAATATTAAAGTAGGAGGGTGTGGGGGGTTCATGGGTGCTTGCCCCCCCTGCTTTACACTTCATTACATTTTTTTTGACATTTATGTTCGAAAATCAGCGAATCTGCATTTCAATTTGCTGATTTTCGAACATTGGAAAATGTTGCGGTTTTGTTTTTCGAAGTTACGATTCACTCATATGAGTAATCGTACGAGTGTGTTTCGCCTTTGTAAAGGTAACCTTGCATTCTTGCATACTGTGCATACTGAGAATTCTTTCAACACTCACCTTGTTCACAAATATTTTTTTTCTTACTGATCTATTATATGCATTCTTTTCAGCTGAATATTTGTTCTTCAAATTTTACATAGTGTAGCAAAATGATTACTTTTGCCAGAGCTCATACACACTTGATTGAACAAAGAAAGGACTTTATCGCACTTAAATCTGCAGCTGATTTAGAACATAACAATAGTAAGTTTCCCATAAGTTACAAATCTCTCATGGTTCACTTTTTCTCTCTTTTTACTAATTTTCTTGTTTCCATTTTCACATGCAGATTCCTGCATGAACTCATTCAGATGAGATAAAGTAATTTCACATGATCCACAGACATCAATTAATTTTATATAAAATTAATCTGCTTCACCCAGCAATCAACCACTTATAATTTCAAATACTGCACAATTCTACTGCATACTTCTATATCATGTAACTCACCAAATTCAGTCTTTGATTCAGTTTTTTAATTCAGTACAATTAGTATCAGGGCAAACGGGCAACTGAACAGGGCTTTGACCCTCTTGGGACCATCAGTTTCTGGAAAAGGTAGTAGAGGACAGACATCATGCTTCTTAAAGCTCATAATATCTAAGTCTCCTGCAGTCTCTAGTTTTACAATAACATTCTTGCCTATTCACAAACTTGAGCAAACCTGCGAGCTCCCGCAAAGTGATTACTGATGTTGTCTAAGAAATATTATTTTGGACACAGTCTTAATTGGAATTCTATGTGGACTAAGTCATGTCCCAGGCTAGCATCATCATCATCGCTGCTAAAGCCTGATGCTACTGGCCAAGACTGACACTGATACTGAATGGCAGCCATAGTTCAGATGCATGTTGGTAAAAAATCAATAATCTGACATACGACATGACATTTCTTTGTGTAGGGCAAGTGACATGCAAAGCAAGCACTGTGGAGAAAAGCATAGAAGACGACAGTGGCACCTGTGCATCCTACATTACAGTGACAGCTCTATTTTTTTTTGTGACATAAGTTATCTTATACTGTATATAGTGTAGAAAGTATTTGCAAAAAGTATACCATATGAATAGCCCCTGAAGTACAGAAGCAGATTAAGCTAAAGGTTGCAAAGCTACTTTTATTTTCTTATGATTTTTGTTTTATTTAAAATTAAGATTTTATTTATTTTAATTTGTTAGCCAGGATGGAGCACGGATCTCTCTTTGCAAGCTCAGCCTAGGGAAAGAACAACAGTGAAGTGAATACATAAAATGTATTTACACAACAAGCAGATAGAAGAATTTGGAGGATCCTTGTTAGTGATCACATACATTCATACAACACAGCATAAATGTTCATGCTTAGAAAATAAAATGTATACCTTACTTTACAAGTATCTGTGGAAAGCTAGTTAAGAATTTTAAAGAGGCTAGAGAAGAGGGGAATATGTTGTGAGGAAGAGAGAGAGAGAGGAGAACAGAACAGTAGCAGAAACCGATTATTTGAGTCTATACTGAATCACTTGCAAGATCATAATTATTCTGAGATTTTCCTTTTGCCATTCTACCTGTTAGGGATAAAAAATTGGAGATTTTCTTTACAGAGCAAAGTTTATTTACTTCAGATTACTGTAGTGGCAGGACCATAATGTTACAGACTGGGCTGGGTACAAATAAACTCCATTTAAGTCAATCATAAAAATGAATAAAACTTTCTAGACTTGATTTTGAAATTAAAGTGCCAGATGAATCATTAGTAATTATTTTATTCATTTTATTTATTTATTTATTTGGAGTCTGTTTGCCAGGATAGTCCATTGGGCCACAAGGAGCCTGTTTTCAATGGAGTCCTGGGGAGAAAAGCTCCAGAAAAATACAAATACATTCTACACATTGCACATATACATTACAGATTATCTCATAGGAATACAAAGTAAATATGATAAGAAAAGGTTAACAATAATAGAATACATCAGTATAGTTCATTAAACTGCAATTAAAAAAAACACTTGTTTTTTTACAAAAGTAGCAGCATAGGGTAACTGTTAAGTAGTTGGTCAAATAGTTCAATAGAGTTGTGGAACTATAGGAGGCAGTGATGGTGTATTTAGTTCTAGGAGAGTAGGAAGTGCAATTAGAAGGATTAAGTAGGACGGGAACAGGAGCACTTCCATACTGAAGTTAGGTGTGAGTGCAGCACAGTTTTAAATGAGGAGAGACTGCTGGTGATGCGGATAGGAGATGGTAGAGAATTCCAGAGGCATGAAAGACAGCAGGGCATTAGGTGATTCCCAGCTGGATGTGTGGATTTGTGTAATTTAATTAGTTTTTGGGAATTAGATCTCAGAAGTCGTTCTGGTTCATGCATTTCAAAGATAGTCGCTAGGGAGGGACAAAGAGAGGGCTTGTAAATGAGTTTGTGTGCTTGGATGAGTTGGGTATAAGTGAGGAGGTTAGGTAGCTCGAGCCAGTTTAGTTGAAGAGAATTACAATGGTGAGGAATGGCTCTGTGACCTGCTGCAAATTTTAATATCTTGTTATAGCAAGAGAAGAGTTTTGTTTTGAGGGAGGATTGCAGGTTGGTGAGGATAGATGCACCATACAGGAGGGATGGGATGAGATAAGTATTGGCTGGTATAAGTCTGGTGGAAGGAGAGATATAACGATTATGGCGGTATAGCATAAGTTTTATGTGGGTTTTTTTGATATTTACTTGTAAATGTTTGTCGAATTTTAGTTGATCATCTATGAGTACTCCTAGTAGTTTAGTGTCAGAGACTATTTCTAGAGGACTATTGTTTTTGCTGGTGATTATGAATGAGCACTTATCTAGGGAGGAGGTTTTGGAGGCAGTGAATAACATAAGTTTAGTTTTGGTTGCATTAAGAGTCAGATGGTTGTCTAGCATCCACTGCTCAGCAGAGGAGAAGGCACTTTGGGTAAGCTTATTTATAGTGGGGATAGAAGGGGAAGAGCAGATAATGGTAGAATCATTGGCATATTGGATGAGGCTGGAGTTTGGAATGGCTAGGTTAAAGTCGTTAATGAATATATTGAATAGTAGGGGGCTTAAAATGGAACCGTGGGGGACACCTGTGGGAGTGTTAAAGAAGGGTGAAGTGGCTTTATTCCATTTGACTGCTTGTTGTCTGGTTGAGAGGTAGCTGGAGAACCACTTGGTACAGGAAGGGGATAGGTTTAGTTTGGAGAGTTTATTAAGAAGCAGGTTGTGGGAAATAATATCAAACGCCTTGGAGAGGTCGAGGAGAAGGGTGAACATGAAATGGTTGGAATCGCGGGCGTTGTTAATTGTTTCAAGGAAGGAGAGGAGGGCAGTGGAGGTGCTATGGCCGGGTCTGAATCCATGCTGTGTGGGGGTAAGAAGCTGGTTGTCGATGAGACAGGGTAAGAATTTCTGGTGAATACATTTTTCAAGAAGCTTAGAAATAGGGGATAAGACAGCAATAGGGCAGAAGTTTGGAATGTCATCATTATTGCCGCCTTTACATAGAGGAATAATAAAGGCTTTCTTCCAGAGCTGGGGGACATGGCTTTCTGAGATAGACCGATTAATTAGTATGCTAATAGGGAGAGCAATGGCTTCTGTAGCCACTTTTAGGAAGTAGGAGGGAATTTCATCAGAGGCATTGGAACCAGGATTTAATTTCAGAAGTTTTTTATGGTGGATATAGAGATGGGATTGATAGAGAAGGGTGGAGGTTGGGGCCAAGGGATGCTAGGGGAGGAAGGGATGGCTGCAGGCTGAGGAGGGGTCGCAGAGGTGTTGAAGGACAATCTTAGCTTGCTTGTGGACTCAATGAAGAAAGATTTAAATTGGGTGACTAAGTCCATGTCAGAGGCATCTGGGTTAGCGTAAGGGTTTTCTTTGTTTTTCCTGGGTTGAGGGAGAGATGAGATTCCTTTCCAAAATAGTTTGGGATTGGTGTTGTGGTTGGTTTGGAGAGTAGAGAAATAAGCTTTGAGATCTGAGATAATACATTTTTTTTACTTTATTTCATAGTGTTTTATATTTGTTAAGGGTGATAGTGGTTTTATTTCTATGGTAACATATCCAGGCTTTGTCACGGAGTCGCATGGTAGTTAATGTGTTTTTGGTTAACCAGGGTACATGGTTACTTTTTGTACATTTTGTTTTTAGAGGAGCAAAGGAGTTGAGCAGGTTTGTGAAAGTAGAGTTAAAGTAGGAGAGAGCATTATCTAAGGGAAGAGTCTGTAGTGGGTTTCAGTTTGTGCTTTTTAGTGCATTTGAGAAGGTTTCAGAATAGAAGTTTTTAGGCAGCAAGTGGAAATATAGGTGTGAGTTAGTTGCATGGAAGAGGGGAGATGGCGGGCAAAAGAGGGGAAGTGGTCAGCTAGTGGCTCTGGGAGAATACCACTATCAAAGATATAGTGAAGATGGGATACTACAATCCAGTCTATTGTACTTCCAGTAATGGAGTTCTTGGAAGGCCTGGTAGTGGAACTGATTAGTTGTGTAAAGTTATATAAGTTAATATTGAGTGAGTCAGTCGGAGATTGGATTGCGGCCCAGTTTATGTTCATGTCCCCCAGGATTATGGTTTCATGAGTAATATTGATGGAGACCCAGGAGAGAATATCTTCAAGAGATGAGACATTGTCTCCAAGGGGAATACAGAGGGAGAGAACAAATATGAGTTTATGCCTGTTTAGGTGGAGTAGGGCTAGTATAATTTCTGACTTGCCAAATTTGGGAAAGGGTTTGGTATAGGGGGTGACTGAGAGGGATGCTGAGTAAAGAAGTGCTACACCACCCCCCTTTTTGTGTTCTGTCATTCCTTAACATGCGGTAGTTGGGAGGAGTTATTTCAGAATATTTTATGTGGGGCTTAAGCCAGGTTTCTGAGATGGAGAGAATATTGGGCTGGTTATGTAAAAGCCAAGCATGAAGGTTTGGAATTTTGTTACATAGGCTCTGAGTATTTAGAGCTGAGAAGTGGAGAGGTTTGCCTGTTGCTTGGGGGGTGGGGTTGGGGGTCTGGATTCAGTGTGGTAGAGGGGCCTGGGTTTGGGTGGATGTCCCCGGAGAGAAGGACAGAGATAAGATGAGGTATTTGTTTTGTTTGTGGTGTAGTATACTAGTGTAGTTGGGAGCAGTATTTTAAGAGTTAGGTAGGAGTCTATATGGGAAGAGCATGCTAGTTTTGAGGGGGTAGAGATTGGGAGATATAAGGATAACATTAAATGTGTATTTGGTAGAGGATGGGGTAGTGGTGTGAAATGGGAGTGGTTTGCATTAGTAGGTTGGGTGATATAATTTAGGTAAGTTAAGGTAATTGGAAATATTGAGTAAGTAGGGATAGAGGCTTGAGGGTCATGTTGTTGGTTTTAGGATGATAGTAAGAGGCGAGTTAAGTTGGGAAGTTAGTTTATTTACTTAAGAAATTATGGTTTAGGTTAATTGTTTGATAGTTTATCAGGATAAGTAGTGTTTGGCAGTAAACTCTGAAGAGTAGGCTTACTTTAAAGGGTGAACTGTGGGAGGGGATTTTGGGGATATGATGGGTAGTTTGGATTGGATAGTGGAAGTGGTGGGAGTGGCTAGCTAAGTATAAGTGTAGAGGTGTGTGTGTGTGTGTATATATATATATATATATATATATTATACAATGTTATAACTGTATTATTTTAATTGCCTTATTGTATTAATTGATTTAATTATTGAATTATGAGTATGGGTGGGACATGATTTTTGTATATAGGTGTAGAAAATGTTTGTATTTGTATTTCTGAAAAAGTCTTTGAGATGAAAGCGTTGAGTAAATTGTTTTTTAAGCTAATTCCTGGTTGGTGTCTTCCTCTGTTGCTCCAGTGTTTTATATTCATAAGTGTAGAGGTACTGGGGGCGGGTGGGATATGGGGCAGGGTAGGGAAGCGTAGTGAGCCCGCAGGGCGAACGGAGCAGGTAGAGGCAAGGGAAGGAAGAATCAAGGTCAAAGAACAAAAAAAAAAATCAGTGGAGTGGAAGGTAAGTTCAGAGGAAAGTATGCAAGGGAGTAAGGGACATTCTAGCAGTGGTATAGGGAAAGGATTAGAGTGGTTCAGAGAGGTAAAGATGGCGCCACAGGAAGGAAGGGAAAGTTAAAAGTGTCTGGGGGAGGGGTTGGAAAGAAAAGAAAGTGAAAGAAACTGGGAGAGGGATTGGAGAGAGAGTGGAGATGGATGTCACAGTGGCCTAGCTGGTTGGAACCAGTAATGACACGGCCGGGTCAGCAGTGTGAAACAGCATTGAAAATAACAATCAGAAAGGAAGCAACTGTAAAAATCAGAGTGAAGAGGTAAAAAAAGAGGAAGCCAGAGAACAAAATGCTGCAGATATAAATTTAAAAACAGGAGACAAAGGGTACAGAAGACGTACTAGGGGATAAATAACAATCTAGAAGGTGGGTGGCAACATTAAACCTACACTACATGTACTGGAACTATTGAGAGTTAAAACAACTTTAAACTAAAAGCTATTGGTACTATTGTTAGTTAATACAGCAAGGAATATGGTAGACTGCTGGCATTGTGCTGCCTCCTAGTGGCCAAAGTATGTTACTACAGCCAGAAAAACTAACCTGCCTGTATGCTCACCTGCCCAGTAGTAAAACTTTAAATAAGAAGCACAAACAATTGCACAACTGCAGCACTATGTTCTTACTGCCTAAAAATCAAACGAACTCCTATACAGGACTGGGATACAGACTTTTTCAGCTATGCAGCAAATGCACTGATTTGCTTAATGGAATAATGCAATGCTAGCTTTAAAAATTCTTTAATGAACTGAATTAACAGGCAATGTGAGAATCTGAGTTTTTTACTCCTGTTTTGGAAGTTTTTTTAATAGAATTATGAATCAATTATTTTATAGTAAAACTGTACTTACTTACATCTGCTTGTAAGTAATACTAGGCTTGGCACTGTGAACTAGTCCGTTACTTTAAAGTCTGAGGTTAATACAGGATTAGAAATGACACAAGACACCAAGGCTCAAACTTAATTTATTAAACAAAAACTTACTAAATAAACAGTAAAACTAATACTAAATAAACAGAAAAACTAACAGATCATGTACTTACAAGCATATTCATAAATAAAATCATCTTTGCCATGATAGGGAGACTTCATTCCTATCCAGTGCAGCTATCTGTTCAGTTAAGGCAAGGCCGACACTGGCAAAATATCTCTAAGCTCAGTTCAGGCTGGTGCTGTGATCAAATCCAGATGATGATGATTTCCATTTTAGTCGTTGAGCTTTTATAGTCTTGAACAAACAACAGGGTCATTGATCACAAGCTCATCATGAGTTGATGGAATATTGTAGAAAAATATGACATTACAAGCTCATCATAAGTTGATGGAATATTTTTAAAAATTACAGATCATTTCCTAAGTTGTAAACAAGTCTCGTAATGTCTGGTCTTGTGCCTTACTTCCCTTTTTCAACGAACAGTTAGCTCACAAACTTGTGATATAGTTCCTCTTTGAAATCCCCACATTCTGGTAAACATGTTTTAAGCTGATAAACAACTTATAGGTTAACAAAAGTTCAGTAATACCAGTAATCAGTGAGCAAGGCCTGCTCTTAAGCATATTGTACTGTTACAATATTAACAGCATATAGTGAGGTAGTGGCATATCAAGATCTAGCAATAATCAATCCAGCAATAATTTAAACATACACAGTGATATGTGGCTCGAGGCATAACAAAAACCGGTAGACAGTGAGCAAGGCCTGCTCTTAAGCATATTGTATTGTTATAATATTAGCAGCACATAGTGAGGTAGTGGCATATCAAGATCTAGCAATAATCAATCCAGCAATAATTTAAACATACACAGTGATATGTGGCTCGAGGTATAACAAAAACTGGTAGACTGTGTGGATCTGTCACAGGCCACCCCTTGCATCGAGCAACGTACACTGTGTATCCCTTATAAGAGTTAAAACTGACATTAGTTTGTACCTTCTCATCACTTTACAGTAAATGCAGCATGATATTAAGCAAAATAACACTGAAACTATTGTGGTTAAAAGCAAAGGATGCAATAACAAATTAAACCACACTGAAGCCTTAGATGACCACATAAAATATTATATCAATGCGAGACAGTTATATCCTGTATTTCATTTGCAATTTTTACAATGGTACCTTTGTCTAATTATTTTAATCACTGTTTGATGCGCATCATTTAGTGTTTTATTTAAAAGTTGCAACATTGTTTGTCCTTTCTGCTTAATCTGTTGAAAGTCCGGGTGGACTAGAGATGGCCATCTAAAAGTGTGTAATGGTTCTATGCTAGCATTAAATGTGACGTCCATCTATCTAGTCAGTCTAATAAGTTTTTTAGTACAAAAATCAATAATTGCATGGATATTACTTTTACAGTATGCTCCACCAGTTGTGATTATCCCATCGCTCCAGGCTAATTTACAGGAGGATATCACACAAACAGTAGTATCATTTAGCTGGTAAAAGTCTGTACCATTTACTACATACCTGCACCAGGTGCATTCCCCAGTTTCATTATGTAAGCATGGGTGAGGCTTCCTTTTTACCATCATGCATACCCACCCCTGGGGCCAGGTTTTACAACCTGCCACATCAATGGGTACATCATTATACTCAATCAGAGTGGATTTAATTTGAGGTACCCACCAATTATTTTCAAATTGCAAGGGCAATGTAACAAATGGACAGACCTGCTTTGTCCCTTTTTTACTAGCAAGATCATTAAAAATCAGTATACAAAACTTATTTTCACATGCAAAATCTATTGGCTTTAACCAATGATATAGTTGCAGTTTTCTTTGCCAATGGGCTGCCTTTTTAGCCCCCCAAGTTTGAGTGAACTGCAAATATTGCTGGTTGGCAGCCAACTGAGATAAGATACAAAAGATCTGATTTACTTCTGCTGTGAGGTTGTTTAAAATTTGTTTTGTATATGTATTTGTATGTTCAATCCACCTCCACAAGACGATTTGAGTTAAAATACCATTTACAGTTTTTTGTCCCAGCTCGGGATCATGGTCTGCTAGTAGCTTAAAGGCCATATTTAGGTCAGTGCCCAAACGGCTCAATTTGCTACGTAGGGTATCTATATCTACACTGTTTTGGAATCCAGTCCCTGTTCCCACTGCACCTAGTGCAGTACCAAGAATACCTGTAACATTACGTTTACTCCTTTTATATTTGTAATGTCTGTATTTGATATGCAAAGAATTAACCGGCCATAATTGTACAATTTTACAATGTGGATACCTGGTGGTAATATCAACTGCTGACATGTTAACTATTATTTTAATACGTTGTATAACTCTAGCACTACTTACAGTTTTACATCCTCTGGTATACGTTACCACATGTCCCAAACCATCAAATATAGTTGAACTATTGTCCATGGCATATATTTTTAAATTCGGAGATAGAGTTTCTGCGGTGTCATTTTTCCTTTGAAATTTAGCTATGCAGGAGGAATCTAACGGAGACTTGGCTAGTGGAAATCCCGACTCATTTAGCCTTTGGTACAGACCTCCAAAAGGGTTGGAAACACATTTTTTAGGATGTCTATCACAGTTTAGTCTACATACAGTTGTAATGTTTTTTGTCTGAGTGATATTCCAAGTTAAGGCAGGTTTAGGTGTCACTGCATATAGATGATCTCCCAATTTTCAATAAAAGTCACAGTTAGCCGTTAAATTTGCAACATTTTTCTCTTCGAATAGAGGGATAGGATTAAGACAGTCATATGGCCCATTTAAGTGCTGTCGTCGGAAAAGGTTGGTACCTTTTCAAACAGTGGCAATAATCTATGGAGAGGAAACGGTTGTTTAGCAGAATCAAGTAATACTAAAACAGTATTACCAGGTCCATTACAAATTACAGTCTCATGTTCATTTGGCTGATTGGGTGTAGTCACTATAACTTTTATTTTCAGCCATTTGCTTGGTTTAGTATTACAGTCTTATAGTAAAATAACAGCATCTTGATGCATACAAATTTCTACTAAAGGTTGCCCTTTTTGAATCATCTGTGTCTTGTTATCTAAATTGATAGCCTTTACTATCACTTTTCGTTCTGGCTCCCATAATGTAGAAACCTCCCAACTTTCTCCTAATAGTCCTTTTTACCCCCAGTGCCAATTTTCTGGGAGAAAGAGTTTTCAACCTGTCTCAACTAATACTATATTTTGTGCTGGCACCCTTTGTTTAGTCAATGCACATAGCCAGAACAGAGTTTGATCAGTATTTGTCAAAAGAGGGTATATGGCATTTGGGTTCAGCTTTTCCATTTTTAAAACACAGCAGTTGGACTGAATGTCATTCATATGCATTTGCAAAGGAGTTCCATGATGCTTTTGAGGCCTATTATTCAGCTGGCTCACAGTTAATTTTAATACCTTTGCCCAGCCTCGTAACGTTTCATCATTTGTATTCTTTCGGATTTATTCTTTAAGGAGCCCATTATACCTTTCAATCAAACCAGCAGCTTGAGGATGATATGGGATATGCAGCACCCATCGAACTCCATTTTTCTTTGCCCATTCTTGAACCTCTGCTCCGGTAAAGTGGCTGCCTTGGTCACTTTGGATTTCACTGGGAATCCCATATGTCATACATAATTTATTCAATTCTTTTAACACTGCTTGCTGGTTCGCTTTTTTACATGGGGACACCATTAGTAATCCTGAATAAGTGTCCACCATCGTTAGGCAATATTGCTGATTTTGATCCAGTGGTAAGGGACCAATAAAGTCTATTTGCCAGATTTGTGCTGGGCGACTGCCTCGGTGAATGTGTCCACATGCTTCTGCTTGCAGTTGCCTTTGTTTATTTTTTTGACAGATTTTACACTGCTTTATAACATCTGTAGTTATTTCCTTATTCAACTGCATACCATGCCTTTGTGCCCATTTTATTGTTGCATCTCTTCCCAAGTGCCCACTCCGATTATGGGCCCATTTTGCCATGCTAACACTTTCGGCTTTTTCTTCAGCAACACGTACCGTGGCTATCTTATCTACTTGCTGGTTATGCCGCCTTTTATTTGTTACAAGTGATGCATGGGCATCTACATGTCCAACACTGATTTTGCATTGTTGAGCTTTTTTCCAAATCCGTTGCCAGTCTCCTAAACCTCCCCATAGAGGTCTGCCATGGATCTTTTAATTTTGTTGTTGCCAGGCAGGTAACTAGGTTATCAGTCCCTTAAAAACTGCCCAGCTGTCAGTACAGATGTACGCTTTGTCTCCCGGTGATAAACTATCAATGACCAGGGCAACAGCTCGTAATTCTGCCTGATTATTTGAACCGGCAGTACCTTCGTCAAATAACACAGTTCCTGTTCATGGGCAATAAGCCACCACAGTCCAAGTCCTACCATTTGATCCAATTTTGGCAGAACCATTAGTAAACCATGCATATCTCTGTTTTTCTGCATCTAAATTATCAAATGGTAATGCTTCAGTGATTGGGGATTTTGGAAGCTCATGTCGCTGTTGTTCTATCGCATCAGCATCATCCAGAATTACCAGTCCAGCCAACTGTTGTTGTACTTGAGATACTCCAGGCACGATGTTGGCCCTTTCCTGTAAATACCACTTTCACTTCTGTACAGTTGAAGATTGTGCTATCAGAGTTTTTATTAAATTATTATCTCGTAACCACTCCTGGATTGGGTAGTCTATCTTAACTGTCACTGTTTGTTGTTTAGTTATTCCTTCCACATGAATCAATGCTGTGTACACTGCTAGCACATGCTGCTCGAGGGGGCAATATCTTACCTGCTCTCCAGTCAGGGATTTGGACCAAAATCCCAAGGGTCTCTTTTTTCCAGTGTCATCCTTCTGCCACAGCTCCCAAGACATAACATTATTGGCAACTGTTAATTTAAGGATAAAAGGTTGCTGTGGATCAACCGGGCCCAGCCCCACACTCTGCTGTAGGGCCTTTCTTGCTTTTTTGAAAGCCATTTGTTGCTTGGGACCCCACTGAAAGTCAATTTTTTTTTTTTGTTACATAGTGAATGGGTCGCAAAATCAGTCCGAGGTGAGATACAAATGCTCTCCAAAAGCCCATTACTCCCAAGAAGGCCTGTGCCTGCTGTTTTGTTTTTGGGACTGCAATTTTTTGAATACTCTCTAGTGCTGCTGCAGGAATTTTCCTTTTTGCTCCATTCCAAATTATACCAAGGAATTTTACTGATGTCCCTTGTGTTTTATTTTCATTTATAGCCCACCCTCTGTTTTGAATGTGCTGAATTACAGTTTTTAGTGCGATATTTACATCAGATTTTTTCCGGTAATCATTATGTCATCAATGTAATGGAAAATAGTCACTTTGTCCAGCTGTAACTTGGCTAGGTCTCTAGCCACTAGTCCATGACACACGGTAGGGCTGTGCAGATATCCCTGTGGTAATACTTGGAAGGTATACTGCCTCCCCTCCCAGGTAAAAGCAAATTGGGCTCTGCTTTCTTCTGCTATCGGAATGGAGAAGAAGGCATTTGCTAAGTCCAAAACTGCAAGATATGGTCCAGCAGATGAAGACAATCTTTTTACGATCGTAACAATGTCTGGAACAGCTGCCACTAAGGGTGGGGCCACCTTGTTCAGACCCCGATAATCTACAATCATCCGCCATGATCCATCAGGTTTCTTTACTGGCCATACCAGACTGTTGAATGGACTCACTGTTGGCTCAAGTATTTTAACCCAAAGCAGTTTTTGGATCGTCTCAGTGATCTCAGCGTGCCCACCTGGGATACGATATTGTTTGATGTTCACTATTGTTTTAGGTGTGGGAATATAAAGCGGTATTCACTTAGCATTGCCTCAAACCACAGCCTTAACTGCGTTGACTGAACAATGCCGCACTCCAAACCTAAATGGCCCTACAGTGGTTTTTAAAGTTCTGTTCTTTAACACATCTATTCCTAAAATGTGCTCAGGTACTGGAGCTACTACTGCTTCAATGAAAATAGGAATACCATCCCCAAAAGCTATCTTAACCTTGGTTTTGGTACCTAGTATTTTTGCCCCCCCCCCATAACCATTAATCTTTACATATTGTCCACAAAATCTACGGGGGTTGCCTGCAAAAATGGTTACTTTTGATCCTGTGTTTACCAGAGCCATTACATGTTGTGGCCCTTCCCTCCAAAAAATGGTAAGGGGTATATAAGGGTGTCGGTCCCCAGGTGTAATTGCTCTTACTGTACCCCTAGCTACTGGGGACCCACCTACTAGTCAATTTGTCTCTGTTTTTTTAACCGGGGTTTTCCATTTCTTTCCTTCTCAATTTTTCTCATCATTAAATTCCCCCTTTTGCCACTGTGCTAGCTCCTCATCAATAGGGATGTCAGGATATAATTGATTCCACCCTACCTTTCCTTCAGTGGTACTTTTGGTTGGACTTTTTGTAGGGGTTTGCTTTTTACTCTCAGAGCTTGAATCTTTCTTCTTTTGTTTTTGCTTCCACTTTTTATATAATTCCTCAGTAGCTATCCCATCTATTTCCGCAACTTCTACCCCCCACCCTAACAGATCCAGAAACATTTGCTTTCTTGTAACTTTTTTACCGGGTTTATCTTTTGATTTTTTTGCATTTGCCTTTCTAGCTCTTTTCTGTTCTTCTTCTTCCACTAGTTCTGCCATTTGATTTAGAGTGGCTATTACATTCCATATCTGCTGACCTACACAGCCTGCCAGGGCAGCCATCAGCTGCCCTTTCCACCACTGTGGTGCATTTTTGATCAATTTACTCCTTATATTGCTGGTTATAATCTGTGCATCTGGTCCTTTCGGAAGCACTAATGTCCCATTTTTTGATTTTAATGAATAAATGGTAGCCAACATAGCCATTTTTTTAACTGCTGTATTGCCTCTGTTATTGTTTTTTGACGCTTATGTTTATCAGCTACTGCTGTGGCATCAGGCCAAGTAGCTTGGAAAGCCGAGGCTAACCACTCCACCAGTGTATTCATCTGGGGATTATTATGGTTCACACTGTTTACTACTTGCTTTAAACATGGGTGGAACACCAAACATGCACATTGGTGCATCTCTTCAGCATTTAGAGACACCGCTTCTCTCCCTGTGTTCCAAACCCGAAGAAACCATGCTAAAACAGTTTCCCCTGGCTTTTGCTTATAGATTTGGATTATATTTAATAATTCAGCTTGAGTATAACTCCGCACCTCAACCCACTGTTGTGGTGCTGCCCCCCCCCCCCCCCAGTATACTGTCCCTTTTTTTTAATAACTGGGCGTGCCTCCACTGATGGGGGATTTACTATTTTAAAATCACTATCACCCTCATCCATTGAGGGGAGATCACCCTCCACCCTCCCACTTCTCAGGATCAAACTCTGCCTTACACAGCAAAGCACGAACCTGAGGCCTTGAGGGCGGATGGCGTAGTTTCCTCCCATTTCGTTGTCTACGTTGTTGGATTATTCGAGTAGCTAGAGTCACTGAATTAGATTTTTAGTGTTCAGCTTCCTCTCCTACTTTAACAAGTGCCATATTTGCCTTCTCCAAGGCATCTCTATCCAATCTGTGTGTATGCGTGTGTTCTTTACATTGCTCTTCTAACTCTAAAACTTTTTTCTTTTAGTTTCTCTACATCTCTGTCTAATTCCTGAATTGCCTCAAAGAACAGCCATCCGGCTGCTCCCACCCCTTCCTTCACCTTTTTCCCCTTATCATCCAATTTTAGCTCAGATAAAGCTCTAGCTAGACTATCAGGGTCTGCCTTAGGTCTTTTTTGCAAAGGTTTTGGGGAAGGAGGGGTGAAACTTGACTTAATACCTTAGCAAGAGGATCCCACTTCCCAAATAATGCTGGCAACATAGTGTCAACTCCCAACTTATTTGGGGTGCCTGACACAGCATCCTTCTTACCTATGCCTATATGTTTTAAAGGAAAAAACATTGATTGTTGTTGTGACATTTCCACTGTAAACCTCAGACCCTGCTCACTGCGCCAAATGAACTAGTCCGTTACTTTAAAGTCTGAGGTTAATACAGGATTAGAAATGACACAAGACACCAAGGCTTAAACTTAATTTATTAAACAAAAACGTACTAAATAAACAGTAAAACTAATACTAAATAAACAGAAAAACTAATAGATCATGTACTTACAAGCATATGCATAAACAAAATCATCTTTGCCACTGATAGGAAGACTTCAATCCTATCCAGTGCAGCTATCTGTTCAGTCAAGGCAAGTCCGACACTGGCAAAATATATCTAAGCTCAGTTCAGGCTGGTGCTGTGATCAAATCCGGATGATGATGATTTCCATTTTAGCCCTTGAGCTTTTATAGTCTTGAACAAACAACAGGGTCATTGATCACAAGCTCATCATGAGTTGATGGAATATTGTAGAAAAATATGACATTACAAGCTCATCATGAGTTGATGGAATATTTAAAAAAATTACAGATCATTTCCTAAGTTATAAACAAGTCTCGTAATGTCTGGCCTTGTGCCTTACTTCCCTTTTTCAAAGAACATTTTAGCTCACAAACTTGTGATATAGTTCCTCTTTGAAATCCCCACATTCTGGTAAACATGTTTTAAGCTGATAAAAAACTTATAGGTCAACAAAAGTTAAGTAATACCAGTAATCAGTGAGCAAGGCCTGCTCTTAAGCATATTGTATTGTTACAATATTAGCAGCATATAGTGAGGTAGTAGCATATCAAAGTCTAGCAATAATCAATCCAGCAATAATTTAAACATACACAGTGATATGTGGCTCGAGGCATAACAAAAACTGGTAGACTGTGTGGATCCATCACAGCACTGCTACTCTGTGTTTGTGTGAAGCAAAGCTGAAATACATTACTCTGGACATCTTACCACAATCAGACATCTGACGCCTACACAGTCAATAAAGTGGTTACAATTGTGTGGTACAGGAGGCTGTGTGTGAATGAAAAGTGACTGATACCTCTGTTATTTGATCATGTTAACAGTCATTAATCTGGTTTGGTGGGGCTAATGTGCATTTTGTGTGAAGCAATTTGGAATACTTTACAACGGCCGCTTGCATTATCACAATCAGACATCTGTAGTGTACACAGTCACCAGTCGGAATGGACTGGGGCAGTGTCACACAATGTGTTAAACTTACTGAAATCAGTTTAAGACAATTGTGATAAACTGAGAGGCTGCCAGCCTTGCTAGATAGAATTTTCTAAATAATTCTATGTCACTGTAAATATTAACATGATCCACAGGCTTGTTTGACAAATGTAAGAAAACTGTGTTGGGCTTCAAAAATGTAACCACAGCAGACCCTGCTGGAAAAAAGCTGATAAGTAAAGAATTTTACGACTGTGTAATCTCAAGCTAGGAGACAGGATGCCTGCAGCTGGAAATTCTTTCTACTGTCCTAAGACAAAGATAATTACTAGGTTTCACATGTAAAGTGTCTTTTATTGCTATGGTTTCCTGGCATCTGCAGATCACAACGAAATGTTAAATTTTAAGTTCTGTGAGCCTGGGAAACTTAAGTAGAGGTGACAAGAATGATGTCATCTGAAATGACTCAGCAGTAATGTGTATTATCAATTTAAGACTACGTTAAAAGAAAGAGATTGCATTTTGTTCTGAAGCTGACAACTCACCAACACTTTTCTTTGCTCTGTAAGATATTTAGAACAGTGATTTCTCTTGCAAATAGACAGAAATAGTAAGATTAGTCTAGCTGTTTTCTATATTTATGTCAGACTGTCCTACAGTGTTGTTTTTAAGTATTTCCTGTGATTCCTGAACTCTACTGTCACTGTGTTGAATCAGTGAGCATTGTCTTGTGTTTTGATTATTTATTATTAAATATTTTTAAACCTTTTAACTGTGGTGGTTTTATGTACAGATAATTTAAGCTCTTAGGTTACTTGCATGTATTTGGTGATACTGTACAAGCCACTCTAATAGCCTTGCTGTTCGTCACACTTACTATTTGGATAATAATAACATTGCACAGAAGGGGACATAGCTAGTGAACCTGTGCCAGCCTTCTCCAGGAGTGTCTGTGTGTTTGTATATAAATCAAATCTCAAAGTGTGTGTGTGTCAGCTACTTGGGCAGGGACATGAAACACTGGTTGGACAGAGAGGGTACTGAAGGTTTAGGCTTGCTACTCGGCTGAGATCTGAACCCTATAGCTGTGCCAGTAGGGAGTCTTACTGGGGATCTGGAGAAAAAGGGAGAAACCAGCCCCAGACTGACTGTGATCTCTGTGTGTTCTTAAAGGAAATTGTACTTTACTGTGTGTGTACTTGTTATCCTCCCAATGTGGAAGCCCCTCACTGGTGCTAGTGGTGAGGATTGAGGCTCCCTGATTACTGGGCCAGTGCACGGTTGTCATAATACTCATTGCTATGATTGATGTGATATGTGTTTGTGTGGGGGGTGATGTTATAGTGCATCTAAGGGCAACAAGTTGAACATAATTTATAATTTATTTCACTTTTCATCACAACCAAATATCAATACTGTACACAAATATGTGGAGATCTTTGACTGTGTGGGCAGAATGTGTGTTAAAGCAAATGATCCTTGACATAATAGTGCAGTGAATAGCACTGTCATATCACAGTGTTTGGACATCTGGTTGAGTTTCTGTCTTGGGATCTCCTTTGTGGACTCTGTGTGCGCCCCTCTCTCTCTCTCTTTTTGAGGGTTTTATCAAAGTGCTACGATTTTTTCCAACACTCCAATGACATGCCATATGTGAAATGGCCTTCCTCTACAGGAAAGCATGCAATATGAGTTTGTGTGTGTGTGTGTGTGTGTCTGTCTGTGTACATGCCTTATGAAAGAAATGGCTTGCCAAAGGCAGTCTTAGTATGAGTTCAGTACATCTAAGTTCATGGGGACACATTCATAAATCATATGGCTAGTAATAAAAAAGAATGTTTAACAAGTAATTATCTATCAAAACTAAGACATAAAATGTATCACAGACCATGAACAGCTAGAACCTACGAACTTCTGAGGGCCTCTGATGTATAACGGGGGCTATAACTCTGGCTCAGTAGGGGTGGGTCCATTATTAACTCTCTCTCTCTGTGAACCACGTAATCTAAAATTGGCTTTGTTAAGCATAAATACTCCCTGCTAGATAAATGGCAGATATTTTTCTAACCTCATAATAACTCAATTGTCTGTCTCATCACCACAGTACTCCTTCTCTGTCCCTCCTCAGCATCAGTTGTATTATAGTATTACCCTGGAAGACATCATCTCCTGGTTTTCTACTCCCATCAAAAACGAAACCTATATCCCCTGCGACATGAACTGTCATCTATTTATTCACAAGCCCCATCTCAAACAATCAACCTGTTCAACTTCTCCCAACTAATAAACTTTCCAAACAAACCAAACAAAGGTGGGACCTCTGGCACCATCATTGATTGGATATTAACATCCCACCCTAACCTCATTTCAGATGCTGGAATCCTTCCAGACCCTCTCCGCGACCACCTGCCTGCTTTTGCCAGTCGCTTCCCTTCTCCTTTTCAAAAACAACACCACTACATACAAACCCACAACCTCACCTCTTTCAACCCTCAAACCTTCTCCTAAAGCCTAAAGCATACTGACTGGACCTCTTTAAGAATGCTACCCCTTGAAAATGCCATAACCTACTTCAATGAGACTTTCCTTAAACTACTAAACCAGCACGATCCCCTCAGAACCAAATGTGTGAGGTCCAATCCCTCACCCTGGCTGTCAAAAGAAACCAAATATACAATGCTAAGAGATAAAAAAATGGAAGCAATACCAGAAAAACCAGACTCCAAACTCCTTACTAGAATTTAAACAACTCCATAACTACACAAAAAAAACAATAACGAAGGATCACAAAGCATACTATATCAAACTCAAATCTAAGCACTCAACTAATCCTAAAAAAAAAATGTGGGACACCATCTCCTCCCTTCTCCACCCAGGAAATAAAGATAACCCCTGTCCCAACCCCGGCCTTAATAACCTTGAAAGAACCATTCAATGCAACTCCTTCATAGACTGTATTGCCAAACTGTCCTCCTCTTTTCCCCCACCTCTCCTCCAATACCAACCCCACCTACCCCCCACATCACACAAATCAAATACCACCTTCTTCCCCTTTCAGCCTAAAACCCATCCCCACAAACACAATAAAACGACTACTCCTCAAACTTAAACCTTGCCGCAATGCACCAGATAGCCTTCCTTCACCCTTCCTCAAACTTTCTGTAGACAGCATAGCTCTTCTTATTTCCATCTTAATAAACAGATCTGTTCAAGAATCTTATGTCCCAGCAATCTGATGCCATGCTTACATCATCCCTATCCATGAAGGAGGCACAAACAAAGACACCACCAATTTCAGGCCTATAGCCATCCTTTCCCCTCTCTCTAAAATACCTGAAAAAGCTATCCACTCAAAACTGATGCCACATCTAACAAAAAGCAATCTCCTCACCCCCTCTCAACATGGATTTCATCCTAGACACAGTATCATGACTGCCCGCTTATCCTTTCTCGAAACTATAAACTAAGCCTGCGACCCTGGCAAGCTCATATCCACCCTGTTCCTCAACCTATCAAAAGCCTTTGACACTGTTTTCCACCCCCTACTCCTATCTCAACTCTTTTCTCTCCACCTCTCTCCCCTCACCATAGCCTGGTTCTCCTCATATCTCTCTGACTGCCAGCAAGCTGTAGAATGGAAATCCTCTACCTCTCCCTTCCTACCCACCCCCACAGGTGTGCCCCAAGGTTCTGTTCTAGGTCCTCTACTTTTCAATATATTTATCAACAACGTCCACCACACAATTCCCGAGTCCTCACTAATCCAGTACACAGATGACTCAACAATCATCTGCTCAGCTTTTAAACCCTCTGAGCTACTCTTAAAAACCCATTCAGCCTTCTCTAAAACAGAAGCCTGGATGCAAAGCAACCACTTAGCCCTACATGCTAATAAAACTAAATTGATGATCTTTTCTCCTTCTAGAAACTCCACTATCGTCAGAAACTCATTCTCCCTACTCAACCAAAATAATATGCCCCTGGAAATTGTATCAAATACCAAACTGTTTGGCGTCACTATTGATGAAAATCTAAAATTTGACACCCATGTCCAGTCCAGCATCAAAAAACCCCACCAAATCTAGGCCTCCTGTACAGACACAACCACTACCTCCGCCCCTCCACCAGACAAACCTTAGCCTCCTCTTACCTTCTCCCCTCTCTTATGTACGGCGCTCCTCTATTACTCAATCTCCAGCTTGGCCTACAGTCCAAACTTGAATCCTGCTACCATAAAATAAGCAAATTCGCAACCAATTCTAAAAACTCAACCCACCACTGCCTCTCTCTCCACACCCTACAATGGCTCGAACTACCCAATTACCTGAAATTCCTTCAGCTTACCACTGCTCACAAGCTTATCTTCAAGCCTTCCAACTGCCCCTCACTCACCACCACCTTAACTCCCTACAGACCCAACTGCACAACGGATCAGAAAACTAAAACCTTCTACATTTCTACAAACCATCCAGACCCTCTGGACAACTTCTGCTATCCTTCTCCATAGCTAAAGTCTGGAAATCCCCCCCCCCCTTCGTAATACTTCTAACCATGCCAACTTCAAATCTCTCCTGTTCTCCCATCTATCTTCCAAATGGGCATGCCCATGTCACTCCTACGTAAGTCCCTGTCTATACTTTGTTTCCTGCTTTCCCACTTCCACTCTCATTCACACTCCATCCATATTTCTCACATCATAACTGTTCCTACAAACACACCCCACCATACAATTCCTTTCCTTCTACTATTGCACCTTAGATATCCTCATTTCACCTCTCTTGTTTCAAATAAATTAAACTATGTATATACTACATTTCCCATATCCACTCCTCTACCTGTATACCCTCTCATGATTGTATATTGCCTTCTGTATAGTACTAGATTCTCGGCCTGACCATACTACTGCACTGTTTAATGTATTAATACGCTGAATTATACCATATTATGTTTGCATGAAAATTATAAATGTATTCTTAACCTTATGAGCATGTTTATACTATGTACTGTACTCTGGAGCTTTTCTCCCTGGGCCCTCACTAAAAACGGGCTCTTCTTGGCACAGTGGACTTTCCTGGTCATCAAAGTGAAATAAACAAATAAAATAAATAATACATTTTAAGGGCTTCTTCCCCTGTGGAATTCAGATACATATCACACTGTACTTTCAGGTTTCCTTGCTATCCCTCTTACAGTTAGGAATAAATGAAATGCCTGGATCCACAATTTTTGGTTCTAAGAAAAACTGTCTTAGACAAACTACCTGAAGGATACAGCTGTGGAATTTCTCAAACTGGAAATCAAAAGGCTTGTCATGTTTTGCTTCTGATACAGTCCATTATTTAGCATATGAAAATTATGGAAAAAAATGACTTGAACACAAGTAAGTGTTGCTTGCTCCAATTAGTTTTACTTTCAGACTGAGTAACAGTGTACAGGAAGCAGTACTCTGAACAATGATAACAGCGCAAAATATTTGAAGAGATATAACTAGTAAATAATTGCTGAGATTTAGCTGTTTATTTAAATCTGACTCTTTGTGACCTCAAGGGCTTAAGTATACCAGGCCTGTCTGTCAAAAAAAAAAAAAAAGTTATGTACTTACCATAATGTTCCAGCTGCATTGTCCATTTTCATTCTTCCTCAACTGATGGGTTCGGATCTGAGACATCGGAGCCAACTCAGCCACTGCAAAAGCTCGTGGCAACTTTGAACTCTCGAGCCTCTCCCATACCCATAATGCACCAAACCCCATTACCTCAGATCTTGTTTATAAGCTATTAAAGAAAGACGCAACTCTAATACTATCAGATATAACTGCAAATATATCAGAAAGAAATTGCCAATGCCAAATCTGAAGCGGTGTAAAGTCTGGAAGAGACAGACACTATTACATCCACCCACTCTTCTATAAGCCAAAAGGTGGTGAGCCGAGGAAGAATGAAAATGGACAACACAAATGGAATGTTATGTTAAGTACATAACATCTTTATCTGATGTTGCCAATTTTCATTCTGTCCTCAACTGATGGGACAGAGTCCCCAGCTAAATCCCAGGGTGGACTCAAAGAAGGATACTTCTGAACACCATTGAGCCAAAAGGTGCCCAAACTCTGTATACCAAATCCAGCTTGTTGTTGTTGTGGCTTTCGGCTTTTCCCGGTTAGGGGTTGCCACAGCGGAACTCCGGTCCGCTAATGATTGGCAGTAGATTTTTACGTGCTGAGTTGCCAGCTCTGATGCACAACCTTCAACGAAGGTACGCCCATTCACGCATGTCTCCATGCAGAGGACGCTCTAGCTGAGAATCAAACTGGACAGCGTCTTACTGTGAGGCGACAACGCTACCGCAGCACCACCACCACAGTACCAAATCCAGCTTGTAATGAGTGACAAACTGTGAGGGGAAGCCCAAGTTGCTGCTGCACAAATGTCATCCATGAAAGCCCTTGAGTGAAAAGCTGAGGAAGTTGCTACAGACCTGGTTGAATGAGCATGTACTTTCTTTGGTAAAGTTATTCCCAATTTCTTGTAAATAAAAAAGATGCAGTCAATAAGTCACTTGGCTAAAGTGACTTTAGATATCGGTTTACCCAATTTGAGATCAGCAAAGGATACAAATAATTGATCTGTAGTTCTGATATATCTTTTGTTCTATGTAAATAGAAACATAATTGCCTGTGAACATCAAGTAAATGTAATAAGTATTTTCCCTTGTTCGAGAAATTTGGGAAGAAAACTGGTAGATTAATGGATTGGTTAATGTTAGACTGTGACATAACTTTGGGTAAAAAGGATGCATTAGTTCATAAGGAAACTATCCTTATAAAAAATCAGATATGGAGGTTTCACCAAGGCCAGGATTTCTGAAATTCGTCTAGCAGAAGTAATGGCAACCAAAAATAAAGTTTTCCAAGACAGAAATTTAAGAACGCAATCATGAACAGATTCAAAGGGTGGAAGGACCAAGGATTGCAGTACCAGATTTCGATCCCATGGAGGTGTGGGATCTTTAAAAGGAGGTCTGAGTAGAACTGTGTCTCATAAGAACATAACATACCTTATGAGAAACCAGTGAAAAGCCATCAAATCCAATATGAAAATTAGAAATTGCTGCCAACTGGACTTTAACTGTTGAAGAACTGGCCCCTTAGTTAAACAGCAGCATCAAGAATAGGGGCAGAAAAATAGTCCACATGGTTTTGAAAAGTCCAGTATACAAATCTTTTCCATTTATTAGCATAAAGTTTCCTTGTGGATGGTTTAAGGGAAGATGATAAAATCTGGTGGACAGGGGATGACAGCATTGGTTGTCTTGGCTGTTACTGGAATTGGAAAAAACAAGCTGTCAGCTTGAGATTTGGAAGGTCCGGCTGTATCATGCCTGTGGGGTAAGACAGGAGATCTGGAGCTAGGTCCAGAATCCAGGGTTGATTAATTAAATGAGGCCACAGGAAAGGAAAACAAATCTGTCAAGGCCAGAAGGGTGCAATGAGAATGAGTTAGCTCTTCAACCTGGCAGCTCCCTGAAGGAACATTGCAATCAGAAGGATCGGAGGATACGCATAAAGTAACTTGGGGGGCAGTTGTGAAGAACAGCATCCCTTGGTGATTCCTCCTGTGGGGGAGGGGGAAGAAGCTGCTGCACTTGTTATTCAGGGAAGATGCAAACAGATCACAGCAAGCCTGACCCCATTTGTGGAAAATCAATTCCGCTACCCTCTGGTTGAGGGACCACTTGTGAGGTAACAGAATGTACTTGCTCAATTTGTCTGCTAGCATGCTGGATTTCCCTGGAATGTGCATTGCCAAGAGAAAGCGGTTGGAAGATATTGCCCATTGCCACACGCTTAGTGCTTCTCGACACAGGGGCTATGATCTGGTCCCTCCTTTGCTGATGTACAAAACCACTGACATGTTGTCCATTTGTTTAGCAATAGTTCCTGATGGGAGAGCATCCTGACAAGCTTGCAATGGCAAAAGCACTGCTCTCAAATCTAGGACATTGATATTCAAACTGACTTCTTCAGGGGACCATATGCCTTAGAATGTCTTTCTGAGGTAATGCACCCCACTCCACCACAGCTGGGAAGCATCCGTAGTCACTATGGCCTTGGGCTGACAGGGGACAAATAAACAGCCTTGCACCACTTGTTCTGACTTTTGCACATGTTGGTGATTCATATTTAAGTGGACAAAGAGAGCTGAAGTATTGACCATTGAGATGCCAACATCCATTGAAGAATCCTCATATGAAATCTGACAAATGGAACTAAGGCTATTACTGCCGCCATTTATACCAGCACTTGAAGAACCAAGTAAGCCAAGACTGTGGTACTGCAAATTTTCATTTTTACTTGTGATCTTAAAGTTTGAACTCTGGAAAGAGGAAGTGAGGCTATGGTTGATTTTGTGTGAAGTAGCTCTCCTATGAATTCTAGACTTTGGCTTGGATCTAGATAAGATTTTTTGTAATTTATGGTTATTCCTAGGAATGCACAAGTCTACATAACTTTTTCTCTTGCCATGATAAGCTGATGCCTGCCTGGGGAGGAAATGAGCCAGTCATCTAAGAATGGAAACACCCAGAATCCCTGCATTCTCAAGTGAGCTGCTACTACTGCCATACATTTGGTGAACACCCTGGGGGCTGTGGGGAGACCAAAGGGCAGTGCTCTGAACTGGTAATGACTGGTTCCCAGACTGAAACATAACAATTTTCTGGATCATCTGTCATTTCTATATGACAGTACACATCCCGAAGATCTACTGAGCACATCCAGTCATCCTTTTCCAAAAACGGAAGAATGGACTGAACCCTGACCATCCGGAACTTGATCTTCTGAACAGATTTGTTTAGGTTGCTGAGATCCAGAATTGGTTTCTAGTCCCATTTTCTTTGGCACTACAAAGAATCTTGAGTAAGTTCCAGATCCTTTCTGGTCTGGAGGGACGTCTTGGGTGACTTCTTTGTATAGCAGCTTTTGTATTTGAATTGTTGCTTGTTCCCTCTGACTGGATGGAACATCGGAAATTCTTCTGGAAATGAGAGGAGGAAAGTAATGGTATTATATATCCTCTGGATATGATCCTCTTCACCCAAGTATCTTTTGTTAGTTCTAGCCAGGCTCTCTGGTGCAGGGACAAACAACTCCCAAATGCCTCCAGAGGGGGACAATTGGGCTTCCTTTCAGGAACACTGGAAGGGTTTGCTAAAGAAAGATTCTCTGGACCTCTGATGTTGCACACCTCCTCTGCCGTGAGGGCAGCATCTACCATTTGAATTTCCCCCTCTGCCTCTGGTGGAATACTCACCACGTGTCTCCTGGAAATATCCTTGTGATTTCTTGAACCACATCTTTCCACCGTTTCAGTGATTCATTGAAAAGGATCTTTGAGAGGTGGAAAAACGTACACCCACAGCAGAAAGGGTCTTTCCATCCCTGTCACACCCGGATAAAGTGTCTTTTACTTTAGTGCGAAAACGAGATGTGCTGTCAAAGGGAGCACTGACGAACGTGAATTTAGAAGGCGCCACAAAATCACACAAACACATCCAGGCATGCCTCCTAATGGATATGCCTGAACCCACTGCCACTGAGGTTCCTTCTGCTACATTAAAAATAAACCTCATGGACAAGTTGGATATCGATTGTAGGGTCCCCAAGTGAGAAGTGACGGAAGCTTTCACCTCTTCAGACATGGTTCCTGCAAGGGTATCTGATGGTTCCTTAATCAGATCCCTCTGTAGTCTGGTAAAATGAGCCAAATAGTTCAGAGATCTTAAGGCAAAGGTTGCTGAAGCAAAGACACACTTCTCTTATCTGTCCATCACCCACGACTCCTTGTTGGGGGGATGAACCGAGGACCTCTCCTCCGCAAGTTCCTTTTTAGTGGCTGTTGCCATGACTATGGCATCAACAGGGGGACCTTTGGACCAGAAATGTCTATCTTCTGCCGGGTTCATAATTTTGTGGGGCTTCCACTGAATGGTCTCAGTGGTATCATATTCCTTCCATGCCAGCCTAGAGACCAAGTCAATGAGCTCGTCGGCAGATGGAGCCACCCACGAAGTAGATGGGCTGGTACTAAATGCCTCCAGTAGTACAGACTCCTCCAATGAAGGGGTGCTGGACTTCCAGCCAACTCTCTGTTTCTGGATTTCGAAGATGTCTCTAAATGAGACATCAACAGAAGGTCCCCGGAGGTGACCACGGGGACCCTTTACCTTACTCAAAATCTGTATCTCTGGTGATAAATTCAGGTGAATCTAAATGCTTCCTCTTGCATGTCCACTTCTTAGGGACCTCCTTGGTGGGGTATTTGCGGAGATATCAGAAGAGGTTAAAATACCCACAAGTTAGTCCTGTGGTTTTAATACGGGCTCTGCCTGAGGACAGGTTAGTTGAGATTCTTGGCACACAGGTGGGATCAATGTTGATACAAGACTTGAGGCGATAGGCATGATTGCAGACAGAGCTCTCTCCAAAGTCCTATAGGCAGAACTTCCTGGGAAGGGATAGCAACCTGGATATGAGAAAGGGGCTTTCTGATCCCTGGTCCTTCCCTGCTCCAAGGAACCCCCACCCGAGGCAGAAGTCAGAACCAAACTTACCACTGCCGAGGCTCCAAGGTGCAGAGATGGCTCCAAACTCTTGGAGTTCACTGAAACACCTTGGATCTGACAGGGCAGAATTGTCTCCAAGGGCTCTCTGGATCTGACTGCACTGAAGAGCTCAGAGCAAACCTCGGATCTGAGGATACAACGATCCTCAGATCCAAAGCAGATGGGCCTGGACAACTTGAATCCAAGGGCTCCAAGACCATGGAAGGAGTCAGAGGAGGAAAAGTTAAAGGTGGCGTTGCAAATGTATGGCCTTTCTGACCTGATCAGGTAGAAGCTGAGGTAAAAACTGACTGGCTCTGCACTGAGAGGAACTATCTCACTACCCTCTCCACATCCTGTACAGTAAGACTTCTAACAAGAGTGAGAGGAATGCAATGAAGGCAATTCTGGTCAGGACAAAAATGGAAATGGTACTCTTGATGGGACTGGATCCACTGATGAGGAGTACCTTGTTCTAGGCAAAGAAGTCACATCTGAAATTTTTGTCCGATCCAAAGCCTTTGGATTTGAGGAATCCTTAACCTTTGATGACTTCGGATCAGAGGAAACAGTCGTACCTGATCGTACATTTTTAGTCTTTCTCTGATCCGAAGAAGAGGTTGGATCCAAGAGTTTTGCTTTCATCTTCTTTAATCAATCCAAAGAAACCGTAGGATCCAAAGAAGGTCTTTTTAACGATTTCTCTGAGGTCTTGGAGGAAGCTCTTGAAGAGCTCGGAGAAGTGAGAGGTAATTTGTTTGATATGTCTCCAGAAATGGTTTCATCAAAAGAGGAGGGCAATAACCCCTTCAAAATGAGTTTATTTTTGCATTTAACCAGCGCCCTCAGGTTAAAAGTGTGACAAATAGCACAACTCTCCTGTAGATGAAATGGGCCAAGGCAATACACACACAGAGTGTGCGAGTCAGAAAGGGGAATTTTCTGACCATACTTCCCACATTTTTTAAAACCTGTTGGGGTTTTCTCCTTTTTAATCACAGCAACAGTAACAAAACAGAAAAAAATAATTATTAACAGCTAACAGTAAATCTACAAGTAGACGGATAAAATTTTTTTTTTTTGGAAAAAAGGGAAAAAAGGGGAATCAAACTACCTACAAAGGTATTACAAGAAACTATGCTAGCATAGAAGGGAAAGGGAGAGAGACAGAGTGATACTGACGATAGTATCAAGCATACACTAGTACTTAAAAAGACAGGGAATATTAAATATATAAATATTACATCAAGAATAACAAAAAAAGCACTTATCCAGATGAGTAGCTCGAGAGACAAATCTCCATGTCTTTCACCTAACAGCAGCAAATGAGATCTGAGGTAAAGGGAGTTGGTGCATTATGGGTAAGGGAGAGGCTCGGGAGTTCAAAGTTGCCACAACCTTTTTCAGTGGCCAGTCTGATCTGAAGTCTCAGATCTGAACCAATCAGCTGAGGACAGAATGAAAACTGACAATCATATCTGCTTCTTTTTCTTTTCAAATTCATACTGATTACTTCAGTAATACTGTCTACCCATGTTAGTCTCTATTGTCCCCTTCATCTCTTGGTTTCATGCATTAACACCATCATTATTGCCTCAAGTGAATCCTGTCTTTGCATTTTATGGCCAAATAGCTGACTTTAGTCTAGATTTGTTTCCTTAAGTATTAACTGATTTGATCTTCTTATGAGCCAAATATTTCTCAAAAATGTTCTCCAGCATACTACACTAGTTATACTCTTTATAGACATGCTCAGTTTTAGCAGTGGAATGTTGAAAGCCAGTCATTACTTATGATTAGGATTTCTCTTAGACAATCAACACCTTGCTCAAGCTACCACATGGCCTATTTCAAGCCCAGTGTTGGTCAGGAACAGTGACAGATAAGCAATGCTTGAAAAAAGACTTAGTGGTCTCTGTAGTTGTTCAAAAGAGCTGATGCCAATGACTACACATGCTTTACTGCAGAGGGTATAACTAGGTGTCAAAGGCTGAGTGGGAAGAACTGCAAAATTACAATCATGATTCTCCCTGTAAGATGCCTCAATGAGATCAAAGTACATGGAAATCATCTTTATACCCCTTCGGATCCCTTATTAATACTACTTAAAAAATACCATGTATTGTATATTCTCTTCAAATGACATCTGACTTTAGAATCCAAACTGACTTATGTCCTGCAGTCTTGGTCCTTTTGCAGTTGGGTAAAAACATATCTCATTTACATAAAAAACAAATTCGTAAATTTAAGTTTTCCATCTACTGTGCAGCATATGTAGGTATGGGTGGTGTGTGTGTGTTTGTGTATGGTGGGAGAGGTAGCCTCAACTAGAATGTAGGAAGATGGGGGACATGGTAATGCAACACTTACCTGTCACAAGGGAACAAAGGGAAACGGTTTATGTGCTACCTGTGAAATATTTGGCAGAAAAGGAATGACTGTGACATCTGTGGCAGCTGTTGTATATAGGACATCACAAGAATGGCTATAAAACTTTATTTAGAGCTTTCATCTTGCAATACGAAACTTCATCAGAATGAGAGACACTTTCATTCAGTGACTTAAATAACCTCCACCAAATCATCACAATTATCCAATAAGATTCCCTCAACATAAAAAGCATACAAAATAAAATAAAAACATATGTACATAATGAATTATATTATACAATAAAGTAATAAATTATCACATCCCTCAAAATAACCCCAAAGATATCATTTTTTTAAGACTCAACTAAATTTTATTTTTGTAATGGTTGATTTCAAAGATCTGAGTTCAATTATACCACATAAGTTAGGTTTGGAATGGTGTTTGGAATTTCTTATTGAGAATAGTGAGCTTATAGTCATGGAAATTAATGTGATTCTGACTTTGATGGACATAGTCTTGACTTACAATTTTATATATTTTGAGGATACTTATTATAGACTGTGACATCCCCATGCTGGACCAGTAATCAAGGAGCCTGAATCCTCACCACTGACACTGTTGAGGGATGTGCACTTGGAATACAAATGGATACACTCAGTATTTCCAGATGCAGACCTCTCTGCATCATGTCCAATTTCTCTTAAGAGCACACAGGGAACACACTCAATCTGGGGTCTGGACCTCTCTGTCTCCCTCCGGGTCCCCAATAAGACTCTCCACCGGTACAGCTAAAGGGTTAGGTTCTCAGCCGAGTGTCCAAGCCAATACCTCCAGTACCCTCTCTGTAAGCCGAGTGCTTTGTGTCCCTGCTCCAAGTAGCTCCATACACACTGTGAGATTTGATTTTTCACAGACACACACACACACACACACACACACACACACACACACACTTGGGAAAGGCTGGCACAGATTTACCTGCAGTGTCCCTTCTGCCCAAAGTATAAGGTAGTTATCACCGCCACCAGAAACTCCACAATCAGCTACTCTAAGGCCCTTAACGAAGAGTGTCCAATTATACTGTGTAATATTAATGGTAATACAAATGATAGTAGTTGACCAAGCCAGCTGGGCCTTCTGGAGTAGCCCACACAGTGTCACCAAATAAATATAAGCACTCATAAAGGTTGAATACTTTCTACAAGGATCAGCCACAATAAAACGTTTAAATATATTTAATAATAAATAATAAAAGAGCATGAAAATACTGAATATATATTTACAGTAAATTACAGAGTTCAATGCACAGGGAATACTGAAAATAACACTGATTGACAGATTCATACAAATAAAGAAAAATGAATACTGAAAATAACATTGATGGACAGATTCATACAAATAAAGGAAAACAATCTCTAAACTAAGCTTCACTATATTCCTGACTGAATCTAGGCGAATTACTATTCCCTAATAACTTACATGATAGAGCAAGGCAGAGCAGTCTTTCTAGTCAGGTTCCCCAAAACAGAATACTCAATACTCACAGATTATTCCCTGTAAAATATAATATCTAAAACAGTTTGCAGAATTACCTCATCTGGTCACTTGACTCTAGGTTCTCATAGTTTCCTTTACTGAAGCTGAGACAGGAATTTAGCATAGACAGCTACAATACACATCTAAATGTTGCCAGTGCCTGGCCCTTCCCCTGTTTTTACTGAGCTAATGAACAAAGGCTTCTTCCAGACCAACCATCTCTGGTCCTAGTCAACACAGTGGGGTGCAGTTTTAATGGTTTAACAGCTCATTTACATTTCCCTTATTTTTCTTAAAGTAAGCTAGCTGATTAACCTCTGCTGTCCCAGTATCCTCTATTAAGATGTATACATTTAATTCAGTTACAATAATACAGGTACATTTCTTTTCACTCCAGCATGGTGCACTACATAACTTCACAAATACATTTTCAGCACAAGCATCTGTACAAATCAGTTTGATACACAAATGACATACAACTACTTACAAAATTCCAGCTGTGCTGGCAGAAATCATATATCCACTGCCCAACTTCTCCTAGCATGGTGGGCAGTACCTCCTATTGTCACACAAAGGGAGGGAGTAGCTATGTGAGCTGCGTGTGCTCCCCTCTTTGCCAATATTATTATGGCTACCTGGGAAAATAAGTTTGTGTTTAATTAATTGTGGTGCTTTTACACTAGGTACCTAGATGATATTTCTATTTTTTGGACTGACCACTCCAATAGAATAGGTAAATTTTTACAGTACATTAATGGCACTACTTTGCTTCTTAAGTTCAAATCATCCAAGTTTTTAGATGTTTTATATTATTTGGGTATAGAACTAAGAAGGGACATAATAAATAAGAAGTTTGTCTTGTCAATTTATAGGAAGCCCACTTATTCGAATTCCATGTTGCATTTTAGTACTGTCATCCACTGTCCCAATAGAAAGCTGTGGTTAAAGGACAGATTGACAGAGCAACAAGGATGGTATCAAAACCCAATGACTTTATAGCTGAATGTAACAGACTTAAGGAGATGTTCTTGAAGAGAGGCTATTCTGATGGTTTTGTTAGCAACATTATTAGTGAAGTTCAAAAGAAAAGAGAGTCCAGGTTCTATAGTATGTTGTTGGGTTCAAACCCACAGGACAAGTGGGTTGACTGTATTGATAACTTACACACAATATGGCATCAGCATTTATTTCAACTTTTAGTGTGAATTATGCAGGCATTATATGATGTATTGAGAGAACATGGCGTATTTTTAATTACTTTGAAGAGGTTAAAAAGCTTGGTATGTTTGTGACAAGAAAAGGTGTTTGAAAAATATAGTGGAATGTGGTCCTGCTTTTCATCCAGACGGTGGCACCAGATGGGTAACCTTTATATGTGGTAGCTGCAACTATTGTAAACATATTTTAGAAGCAAGTAGGGCAAGTGTAGGGGCTGTGTTGATTCAACCCAAATTTTGTTGTAATTTTTGGACAAGAGAGCTTCTGGTATGTAACACTTTGCCAACATTATAAAGGATTTTATATTGGTAAGACATCAAGAGCTCTTAGAGAAAGAGTGTACAAACATATTTATAATATAGGAAACAAGACTCCTAATAATGTTTTAGCCAAACACTTGATGGGCTTTCCTAGTATACATTTCATTTTATTATTTATTTATTTCAAAGTAAGGCAATGAACTGTAGGAAGAGATGATCAGTTACTCTCTGTGCCAATATAAAAAGACATCTGCTAAATGCACTTGCTCTGCATTCCTAAACTGTCATTGAAAATGGAAACAATTTGAAACCTCTGTGCAAGACAAGCAAAATCTACAACTTCTACTGCTCAGTAGTACCAAGATACCAACATAAACTCATGAAAGTATTAGGACTGCAGCCATTACAGTTAAGCAAAGAGCAGGATAAGGAACGTGTTTATACTGTTCAACCAACCACCATTTTCTGATTGAGTCTTTCAAATTTTCTAGGTTTAGATGGAACAGATATCTCTCTTAAAATGCCTGCTAAATCTAATTAACAGCAACAAAAGAAATGTGTAGAAAGCAACAGGATGAGTAAAAATGTATACAAATGTTTGCATTTCTGACCAGCTTGTGCTCTATCATCAATAGTACTAGGCTTGCCCAAAGGTAAAAAAAATGGCAAATATTTTCAGCCAAAGGATGCTAGAAAAGTCTTAGCAAACTATGTTGAAATCATTCTAAAACTTAGTAAAAACAGAAATATGTTACACACTTTCAGATACAAACTTGTGTATAGGTCTGTATCAGTTAGGGATCAGGCAGTGCCCACCTCTGTGTTTCAATCAGACCAAAAAGAAACAAAGGGCCCAATAAATCCCTGTTAGGCTACCCAAACTCATTTCTAGAAAGTAACCCTGCAGGTTCCCAACAAATGCGTGTACTCGTTCCTGCCAGAAAGTTGTTGCACCTCCAACAGTGTAACCTAGATCTGTGTAACATGGATGCCAGGAGGCTGCCAACCAAAGAATATGTAAAGGAAAAACTAGGTGAGCAGACACTGATTAAGGAATATGAAGGCTGGCTGTGCTCAGCTGCAACTGTCAGTTCTGCTAAAAATGGGCCATACAGGACTTGGCAGATTACAAAATACCACTGCAGTTGCCAAAAAAATAGCACAAACGTTGTTAACAACATCAAGGTTTATTTGAGGTTTTTGGATATTTTTATTTAATGAACTGGTAATCCTCATAAAATAGATGAATGTCTGAATTACATTAATAGTTCTACTTCTTTTCTGATGTTTGAAGGTCACTTCAGTGAATTAGCAAATCATTTTTTTTTGTACATTACAATTTTTAAGGACATTGAACAAGGTTATTTTGCTTCAATAATATTCAGGAAAGAGACTTATTCTAATAGTTTGTTACATTTTAACAGACATAATTATTTGTGGCAAAAGAGGAATGTTGTTAAGACACAGCTTACAAGATTGTCTTGACTGACTTCTGACAATGCTAAATTTGATGTTGAATTAAATGTTTTAAGTAAGATATTTTGGAATAGACACTATCCCCTAGGTTTTATTCAAGGTTTGAAGGAAGAGTTGATTAAAGAAAGGCTTATTTGTTACAAACCTATTTTAGAATTTGGTCTTGATGTCCCGGAGGATAGTTTAGATGCAGTGGTTCCTGTTGCCAGTGGTGGAGGGAACACAGGAGCAGCATGAGTCCATTCTTTTTCCAGGGCTTTTGGTGGTAGTTTCAGTAGTGCCAGTAAGGATGCTAAAAACATTATATTAAGGAATTTGTCTAGTTTTTATACGACCCAGGGTTTGGACATTTGTGGTAAAAGTCCCACCTTTGTATTTAAAACTGGATTAATTTGAAGAAGAGATTTAAGAATGGTTGTAAATGGAAGAACAATATGGCTGTGAAAGGAATGTCCAAATGTGGGGCATGCAGCCAATGTAGGTACTTTTTTTGAGCGGGATAGTTTCACAGTGGGTACTTTGCCTAAAATTGTCTATCCAACTGGGAAGTTTAATTGTAACACCACAGGTGTGATTTACTTGTCACAATGTAGCACACACCCAGCATTCTATAGATAGCTTGAAATTTACCAATATATATTTAAGCCAACAGGAGAAAGGACACAAATAATTCCTTGTTCAAACATTCTGAACAATGTGAGAATTTAAAAAAAAAAAATCTTATTTTTTTGTATTAGAAAAGCCCTCCCCCCTCTTTGAGAGAGGTGGTAACTGGGAAGCACATGTTGAGAAGCACAAATTATACTGGCAGGTGCTGTTGAATGCAATGAGTTCTCTGGGTATTAATGACAGTGTATCAAATCATAATTAATTATTGATTAAAAGGTCTTTCATTAGGTTTCATTAATTCAATTCAGCAACCTATAAAATTTAATATATTGGTAATGGATTTCCGTTTAAGTTTTTGAGATTTCACTATTAAAGTAAGATGTTTTTGAGTCACATAAATTGGGTTGATATATATTTTTATATACATTTTTGTGGTATTTTGTACTGTATTTACTCTTTCTTGAATAACAAATTATATGTGCTGTTTTAATGCTTTTCATTGTATTTTTACAGATTGGTCATAAGATAGCATTGAAGTACTGTGTTATTTAAATGATTGTGATGGGGAGTTTAGTATCTAAAGTCCACAGTTTACTTTTAGTGGACGAAAGCACTTAGAACGTTTGTGCTGCTGTTTTTTCTGGCAACTGCAGTGGTATTTTGCATTTTGGTTTATTCTGCAAGCAGGTTATTTGGTTCTTTTGATCTCTGCAACTTAGTCCATGACAATAAATGAATTCCACTGACTGTCTCTTCCCACCCATTCATGGAAATAACAATAGTAGAAGCTTATGCTTCTTCTCCAATTAAGGAGTGGGAAAACCTCCCTCCAAGGAAATTACTTATTTGCAGTTAAGTAAGCTGATGGATGGGTGGGAGTTTCCAGTACTGAGCCAAAGACTCAACAACAAAGTAATCCTCCTAGTATGTACTAAAGAACTGACCCCAAGATCCAAAAGCCCTCTGTGGTCCATTTATGGATAGTCCACTTCCTACTCTGGAAAAAGTACCCACTCATCATTTTCCTCAAAGGGAAGAAAGAGCAATCACCCTTAGTGAAGGGAATAGCTGTTTAAAAATAAGTGTAAAAACTTTAAGCATCTTATGCATGGGAAGTAACAGGAACAGAGGGAAGTACGATGGGTATAACTGTAGAACCAAAAAATAATTTTCATGTGAAAAAGTGGCTGCTTCCATATACTTCCACGCTGAATCACAATACAGGTTTATTGAACATATAACTATTCATTGAACTATTACTTCTGCTTGATGCACCAAAAAGGGTAACACACCGTCTCAGTCATATTACCGTACGAACACATTCTCATAATGCATGTACTCCAGTATGATATTTTAAGAGCTAATGTGGCAAATAAAAAAAAAAGTCTTTTTGTCAGGGCCAAAACCTCTGCACTCCATAAGAGGGAGGGGGGTTTGTCCTACACCCCCCTTATTTTTTATACTCACTCTGAGGTCACTGCACCTCAGAGAAGGGGCAATCAGAACTCACTATAATGTAATGTAATCTCATGCTAGTTAAAAATGAGCAATGAAACATAAACAAGTGACAACTTGAGCAAGCAGACTTGAGAAACTAACTGTGACCTGAGGTCAGGTGCTCTGAGAAAAATGACTGTACACCACTGTCCAAACATGCATTGCTCTGCCTCCACTCTCAATATGCTCCCTAAGTTTTTACAGTCCTAGCATTCGCTTGCATCTAATCCAAATACAACTGGTAATAGTTCTATTCAGTTCTCTAAACAACAACTGGTCTGAGCTATGCAGTACTGCATGTGCCATGCAAAGCATAACTGGATGGATAGTTATAAGGTAGATGAATGTACCAGTCAAAGGACAGGCTCTTCTAGGAAGGATAGGACAACAAAGGGATTCTATTATTAAATGCTCAACTTCTCTGTTCTTTTTCTCCCTATTTATTGTCTCTGCTATGAATAAATAACACCACAGCATTTTAAATATTTTAAATGGACTGTTTCTCTCCACTAGAACAGTACCTTACTGTACTGTGGTGGTTTCAATTTCAAAAAACTTTTACCCGCCCTTGATGCAGTCTACAATTCATTGATGTCATCAAGGCCACTGAATACAGACAGTTTTCTGGCCAGTTGCCTCCTCAAACGGACTTCATCATGACTGTCCTAAAACCCACCCATGCTGTGATGTCACTGCTCCCTGGTCCTTCCCCTACCCATACAGAAAGTAAAGGCTAGAACAAGGAAACAGTACATGAGTCAAGTCTCCTGCTGTCAGCTGTCAATCACAGCAGGTAACAGCTCAAACTACCCTTAGCACTTTGACAACTAGGGAAGTTAGGTGTGAAGGGGAATGGAAGATGAGTCAAAGTAGTACAATTCAGGCTTCACAGAAAAAATGCAGTTTAGCCATTCTAAAAAGAAGCAACAGTAAAAAAACAATTTGAAAGTCTGTTCTGTGGTATTTGCATTATTTGTGTTTTAAGTAGTCACTGAATGGCATGAAATGTTACTTAAAACTAACTGACTGAAAGACAGCAGTGTATGCATGTAAAATCAATGCAGTGACAGGAACTTTAGGAAGAAAGAAGCCTGTGTGATGTAACTTTTTACAGACTACCACTACATTTTGGGATACCTAGAGCCAGACTAAACAATCAGAATTACTTCAAGATGCCAGACCCCATGTGGTCAGACTCAGAAATTACATATACAATATTTCAAAATCTGTAAATAAGTCCCAGAGTGGTGTTAAAATGTAGGAAACACCAAACCATGATGAAATAAACATGTTTTTTGAGTCTGTGGGTGCGGTTCCCCTCAAAAGCCAAGCATACATCTCAGCCAACTGCATAGCTAAATCTTTCTTAATTTTATACCAGACAGCAACAAAGGCAATAAACAATACACCTGTCAACAAATATTCTTAACAAGAAAGGAGCACAGATGTAATTAAAACAGGTCTACTTCACATTGTTGTAAGCTGACAATATTGAATAAGATATTGTTGGCACGACAATGTCGAAAGCACAGAACATCGTGCAGGTAAACGGAAATCTCCGAAAGGGGGAGATTTCGATTTACCTCAATGTAGTGCGGTCTCGGAGTTGGTATATTTAAGTAGGGGTGGTGTGGGGGGTGCAGGGTTAGTTTTTTTTTTTTTTGGTTTGTTATTTTTTAACATTATTCGATATTTTACAACAAAAAATATAAAAGGTATTAGCATTACTGCAAAAGAAAACTATACAGGGAAAAGACTGATAAAGAATTTTGAAGAAAGAAAGGAGAATGAGTTTCCTTCCAAAGGAGCTTGCACAAAGTACCAATACAGTACAGTTGCTGTAGCTAAGTTTAACACATACAGCCCCCCCCCCCATAAAATCACATCAAGCAACCATTCCTTTTATCCCCTGCACTAACTTCAATGATTACAAAGAAAATAAAAACACTGTATATGACTTCAATGTCAGGAGCGAAGGCTGTATTATATATACTAACCAGAAGAAGTTGTGAATGCCTTGTTTATTTGCAGCAACCTTTCAACCATGAATTAACCAAGTAATCAAAACACACACCCCGGGATTCAATAAAGCCTACACTAAGTGTACACTTAGTGTACACTAAGTATAAACGATATGTATTCAATAAAATTCTTATCTCATTTTTGTGTTTTCTAGTCACTCAGAAAGATTTTCGCTAAGTGTACATGTAGTCTACACTTTGTGGTAACCTTTATGAATCCCTGTCAATATTTAAAGCAGCAAAAATATCAGTAGGAAAACTAAAATTAGTAGGAGGAAGGTGTTTGTTATGTCTGTGTTGTCTGTTCCTCAGAACAGTGTACACTTAAGTGTAGGCTTTATTGAATCCAGCCCACAGACTGCTTTCCAGTGGTGGTCTTAGACAGAAGGAGGCTATGGAAGATGGTACATAAAAATCAGAAACACAGAGCCCATGTGAGTGTTGCATAATACATAACAGCAAAACACTGAAGTTTCATATGAAGTGACTCCATTAGTTAGTAGACAAACTCAGCAAATATGTTGCAAATCACTAATGCCATAAGAGCTGGTAGTACAATAAATTAATTTTACTTATGAATGTTTTAAAGACTTGTAATGCTATACTGAAACCATGCAAGAACTGATGAAAAACAAAAGTTATATACTCACTACAATGATGCATCTGTTTTATCTGTTTCTATTTTCCCCAACTAATAGGTTTGGAATCTGACCTCGGATCCCACTTCAGACACTTTTCAGACTTAGAATCCATAGCTCAGACTCCTCTCCTTATCCACAATCCCCTTCAAACCGTACATTATCTGTGATCGAGTCTGCCCCCAGACCAGTGAGTCACAAGACTGATAACAAAGGAAGCCATATAAGGGAAAAGCATAAATGTTAAAACAGATCAGACAGGAAAAGGTAAATATGTAGCTAGATATGAAGCTGCAGTAGGGAAAAGATCTTTTAGGGTACACCCCACAGGTCATACCAGAAAATTACACAGAATTCTTCTAAGACATGGAAACGGGAATTGTGGGAGGGAGGTTGAAGAAAAACAGAAACAGGCAACACAGACATATCATTATGGCAAGTACATAACTGTTGTATATTAAAGTTATATACTCACCATAACTATGCATCTGTGTTGTCCATTTTCATTCTTCCTCAACTGATGGTCTTGGATCCAACCTCGTATCATGCTCGGCCACATTTATTAGATTCTGGATCCAACTCTCGATCTTCTCCTTTACCCATAATGCTCCAGTTACCTTGCAATACCTTAGACTGAGTCTGCTGCCCAGCAAGCAATATATACAAAACTAACCTCAGGCTAATTCAAAACAGAAGGTTAGTAGAAACAGTCTGGGGCTCAAATCTGGGACAGAGGTTCCAAAATAACCATAAGATCATGCCAGGAGTTAAAGGGAAGGGGGGAAGGAGGGTGGGAGGTTGAGGAAGAATGAAAATGGACAACACAGATGCATAGTTATGGTGAGCACGTAACTTTAACATCTGATGTTGTCCTTTCCATTCTTCCTCAACTGATGGGACAGAGACCCCAGATATGTGAACCTTGGGACTCCCTCATGGAAGGATATACCAGAGTACTGCAGAACAAAAAAGCAGCCCTGCATCTGGAAGTCAAATTCAATTTGTCATGACCAATAAATGTATAAGCATTAGACCAAGTAGCTGCTGCACAAATGTCATCAACTGAAGTTCTAGACCAGAATGCTGATGATGTAGCCATGGTTCTGGTGGAGTGTGCTTTAGGGGGGTCTGGTCAAGAACAAACCCTGTTGACTGTAAATAAAGGATATGCAGTGTGTAATCCATCTGGATAAGGTAACTTTAGAAACTGGTTTGCCTAATTTGTTGGGGAAGAATGAGACAAACAATTGATCTGACATTCTAAAATCCTTCCTTTCTTCTATGTAGATAAAAACAAAGATGCCTATGAACATCCAAGAGATGAAACATGCATTCACCTTTATTAGCAAAGCTGGGAAAGAAAATGGGCAAATTAATGGTTTGATTAATATTCACTTCTGAGTCTACTTTAGTCAGGAATGATGGATTGGTTCATAAGGCAACTCTTATCTTTGTGGTCTCTGCATACTTGTGTGACTGTGACTGGAGAAGACAAAAGATGGCGAAAAATTGACCTCTGATCAGCTAGAGTCCACTGGAGAATTCATATATGAAACCAGGCCATATGAAGCAAGGTTACAGCTGCTGCCAGTGACCCTGAAGTCTGAAGAATCAGTCTGGCTGTGAGAGAAGGATGTGGAATAATTTCTTCCATTTAACACTGATGGTCTGTTCTCTCTTGATTGGAAGGAAGGCTATCTGACTGACTGCATCCAAATGAGCGCCTATGAACCCCATGCTCTGAACAGGTTTGTGACTTGCAAAGGTTGACCGAGATGCCTAGAGATTGAGATTACTGAAACAAGTAGTCCTAGATTTATCAAGGAGATGCTTGGTTGGGGCAGTAAGGAGACAGTCATCTAGGAATGGAAACACTCGGAATCTTAGCAGTCTCAAGTGAGCTGCTGTCATTGCCATACATTTGGTAAATACCCTGGTGGCTTTGGTGAGACCAAAGGGCAGAACTCTGAACGGATAGTAACTGGCCCCCAGCCAAAAGCGCAGAAATCTTTTTGATTGTCAGTTCATCTTGATACGATAGCGTGCGTACTGAAAATTGATGCAGCACATCCAATCTTTCTTGGGCAGAAATGGCAGAATGGACTGAACAATGACCATATGGAACTTTGATTTCTTTGGAAACTGATTCAGATTGTGGAGGTCCAGAATTGGTCTCAGGTCCTCTGTTCTCTTTGGTGCTAAAAAGAATCTTGAGTAAGTTCTGAATCCTTTCTGCTTTGGTGGGACCTCCTAGATGACTCTTTTGTCTAGCAGCTTTTAAACTTCTAGCACTGCTGCTTCCCTCTGACTGGTGGGAACACTAGGGAGCTTTTTCTTTTTGTTTGGGGGAATTTGTGAAAACGGTATGAAGTAACCCCTAGATATAAAAACCAGAAGACAAAATTACCCTGTACTTGTGAACGCCAAGGGAATTCTTGTATAGTCCACACTTGTAAATTCACCACACTCAAAAAGCTGCTGTAGACAAAATCCAGGATAAAATTAGTTTTATTTAGTGTTAGATGCTAAATAAATGTCCACAAAGAGGTCCTATGCGACAAAATATCCATATGAATCAAGTAGTAAAAAAGATTTCTCCAAAAGCTTTATTGAACCAATACTGTGAAGCGCTTTTCGTCCCACTGACAGTGGGACTTCTTCAGACAAACAGATTCTGACAAAAACCAAGATTTAAATACTGGTTTTGGCGCCAAAAAGGTGCCGTTGCTAGGTTACAGTTCTGTGCTTCAATTAGTTAAAGGTATAGTGTCCTAACAACTAGTGAGATGAATCTATGAATGAATTTAAAACAAAATCAACAAAACTTCAGAACCATTAAAAAGATTAAAAGCATCGCTAGGATGTCATTATTACAGTATATAAATAAATACTAAATATAAAACAAATATAGAAATATATAAAGTATATATGGTAATACAAATCACATCTATATATTACTACATGTTTCAGACTAAGGAATGAGCAGTAAAAAACAAAAACCAGTATGTACAAAAGTTACTCAACTTGAGCACTGAATACATATATAAATAAATCACATCAAAGAATTAAGTGGTTACAAAAAAAGAAAGCACGTTGTTGTGGGAAATTGCTATTCAAAGAAGGTACAAAGTCACATTAGAACTACAATAGTCTGGTCGGAATCCCACCTATAACACATACCTAACTACAATGTCTAACAAAAGTCATAAATATATGTTCAGGATATACAGTGACACCTGAACAAAGAACTATTAAATAGTACAATTAATGTAGTCAGGTCATGTAGAAAGCATGTGTATTGTAATTGTAAAAGAAATATGGTAAAAATAGATATGCTAACATGTAAACGATAGATTTAAAATCAAACAGCAATTTGAAAACCTATATAAAGGTAAAATGTAAGGTTACTAAGGACAAATTACTCCATGAGTGCGCGGTAATGTACACAAATTCACTCCGAAAACAAAGCAAGCAACCCCCCCCCCACAAGAGTATATAACATGACAATGGTATATATCAACGTCGTAGGCTTCTCAATTTCAGTAACGGATATAATGTGATAGTCTCATTAAGGCCTGGGGGGGGGGGGCATTGGCATGGCACCTAATCTGCAAAAAAAGTTCTAGTACTTCCAACAGTACTTCAAAGGGGCCTTCACGGCTGTCAGGTGATATGGTATCAATTGCTTTAAAATTGAAATTGTGGCTAGGGTTGTCAATAATATGTTTAGCAAGTGCTATTATTGACAACCCTAGCCACAATTTCTGTACATTACCACGCACTCATGGAGTAATTTGTCCTTAGTAACCTTGCATTTTACCTTTATATAGGTTTTCTAATTGCTGTTTGATTTTAAATCTATCGTTTACATGTTAGCATATATATTTTTTACCATATTTCTTTTACAATTACAATACACATGCTTTCTACATGACCTGACTACATTAATTGCACTATTTAATAGTTCTTTGTTCAGGTGCCACTGTATATCCTGAACATATATTTATGACTTTTGTTAGACTTTGTAGTTAGGTATGTGTTTTAGGTGGGATTCTGACCAGACTATTGTAGTTCTAATGTGACTTTGTACCATCTTTGAATAGCAATTTCCCACAACAACGTGCTTTCTTTTTTGTAACCACTTGATTCTTTGATGTGATTTATTTATATATGTATTCAGTGCTCAAGTTGAGTAACTTTTGTACATACTGATTTTTGTTTTTTACTGCTCATTCCTTAGTCTGAAACATGTAGTAATATATAGATGTGATTTGTATTACCATATATACTTTATATATTTCTATATTTGTTTTATATTTAGTATTTATTTAGATACTGTAATAATGACATCCTAGCGATGCTTTTAATTTTTTTAATGGTTCTGAAGTTTTGTTGATTTTGTTTTAAATTCATTCATAGATTCATCTCACTCGTTGCTAGGACACTATACCTTTAACTAATTGAAGCACAGAACTGTAACTTAGCAACGGCACCTTTTTGTCACCAAAACCAGTATTTAAATCTTGGTTTTTGTCAGAATCTGTTTGTCTGAAGAAGTCCCACTATCAGTGGGACGAAAAGCGCTTCACAGTATTGGTTCAATAAAGCTTTTGAAGAAATCTTTTTTACTACTTGATTCATATGGATATTTTGTCGCATAGGACCTCTTTGTGGACATTTATTTAGCATCTAACACAACTAATTTTATCCTGGATTTTGTCTACAGCAGCCTTTTGAGTGTGGAGAATTTACAAGTGTGGACTATACAAGAATTCCCTTGGCGTTCACAAGTACAGGGTAATTTTGTCTTCTGTTTTTTGTTTCCACTTGTTTGTTGCTTTTTGCATTTGTAACCCCTAGATATGACATTCTAGACACAGGAATATTTTGTAACTGATGCCAAGGTGTCTGGCTGCACAGCAAATGCCCCCTGACTGCCTTCAGAGACGGGCAGTTGGGCAACCTTTAAGGAATGCTGAAAGGGTTTATCTGAGAAAGAGTCTTGGAAATCTTGATTTTGCAGGCCTCCTCTGCCACAGGGATGGAGTATTCCATTAAAACGTCCCCCTTCCCCAATGGGAGATATCCCCTTGTGAGTCTATTAAAGGATTCTGAGATTTAAAGAACCACATTCTCCTCCCGCCTCGCTGATTCCTGGAAAAGGATCTCGGGGGGGGGGGGGGGTAAAGAATTGGATCCTTATGTCAATCAAGATCTTTCCACCCTGCTCACGCCAGGAAAGCTTTTCCTTAACAGTGGGGCCAAACAAGGATGTTCCATCAAAAGAAGCATTGATGAATGAAGACTTGAAAGGCTCCGCAAAGTTGCACAAGTGCATTTAGGCATGTCTTTTAACGGCTATGCTTGAACCCGCAGCACATGAGGTACCTTCAGCAGCACAGGAAATTAACCTCATGAAAGCATTAGAGATAACTAAAACAGTGGTCAGCTGTGAAGAAGTCTTCTTGTGACCTCTGCAGATATGGACTCAGAGAGGGACTTTGAAAGTTCTTCTTTCAGATATTGTTGCAGCCTGGTGTAAAATGTGCCAAGCAGTTCAGTGAGTGCAGGGCAAAGGTTTCTGAAGCATAAATGTACTTTCTGAATCTGTCCAAGTCCCAGACTCTCTGTTAGGAGGATGGACAGACGAGCTCTGCTCTACTAACTCTTTCTTTGTGGCTGCCACCACAACCATGGCATCAATGGGAACCCCCCCCCATTCCAGTGAGGCCTGTCCTTAGAAAGGGCATGGAACTTATCTGGATGAGGGGGGATGGGTTCTACAGTATCCTGTTCCTTCCACGCCTGGCAAGAAACTAGAGCTATAAGCTCACCTGTAGGGGGAGTCACCCAAGACACAGATGTGCCAGACCCAAAAGCTTTCAGGAACATAGACTCCTCCTGGGAAGGGGTATTGGAGAACCATCCACCTTTCTGCCTGAGGATATCTAAGATGCCTCCTAAGGAGACATCATCTAGTGGAGACCTCAGGGACCCCTCCCCTTCATCAGAGTCAGTATCTTCAGTGAGAGACTCCTGAGGGAAATCTATGTGCCTCCTCTTGCATGTTCTCTTGCAGGGTACCTCCTCAGTGGGATGGTCTGGGGAAATGTCTGAAGACAGGGAAAGCCCTTGAGGGGGAAACATCTGGACACTTGACAGAGGCAGCTGCCCTTGTGTGATAGGTCTGTGAAAATCAGAACTTGGACCCAATGGTGGCAGGGCTGAAAAAGAAGAAAGAGTAGCCGTGTCTCTCATATAAGAGAAGACCCTCTCTACCAACTCAAAGGCAGAAGGACCAGGACAAGACACAGCTGGCCGCACCAGAACTAAAGCTCCAGATTACTACCATGTCCTGACCCTGCCCAGATCCCTCTTTGAAGGAGGAGATGGACCCAAGATGTCCAAAGCTGAAGCCCCAAGGGGCAGGGATGGCTCCAACAACCTCGAATCAAACCAAGTCTCCCAGATGGCTGACAATGGTTCAGCTCCGAGACTCATCCTGGTCCAAGGGAATCGATGCCGGGCAAGTCAGGGACACAGTCAGAGTCAAAGACCTTGCTGTCTTCAGATCTTATAACATTCTCGGGTTCTTGGATCCAAAGGCTCCAAAATCACCAGATGGAGCAGAGAAGAAGAAATCACAGTGTGGGAAACAGAAGGGTGGCTCATGGATCTGAGGGGAGACAAAGCCAGGATAACCCCCATCTGAATCTGAGCTCTGAGAAACTTCATCATCGTCCTATCAACTACAGCTTCAAAAAGGCTCCTGGAGGACCTGAGGAGGAAGTAGTGGACTGGGGCTAAGCCTCTCTCCTTGGGGTCTCTTGTAGAAAGGGAGAATGGAATCAAGGAAAGACAGGTTCCACAATGAACCCTGGGAACAAAGTCCTAGGAGATTTTTACTGTACTACTGTTGGATCCAAAGGTGTCAGATCAGATGGTTTCCGTATCCGAGGCTGTTTTATCCGATTTCTTCTGAAATCTGAAGTAGGAGGCTCCGGAGTAGAATCTGACTTTGGAAAGCAGGTTGAAGACTGCTTCCTAGATTCTCTGGCCTCAGAAGAGGTTTTAAATGTTTTTTGCAGAAAAAGAAGAGGAGGAAACGGATGGTAACAAGCATTTTATTATAACCTTATTGCTTCAATAACTGAGGACCCTAGAATTAAACCCAGGAAATATGGTGCAATCAGTATTTGGATGGGCAGCACCCAGACAATAAACACACTCTCTGTGGGCATCAGAATTAGGGATCTTATGCCCACAGAAGTGAATTTCTTAAGCCTAGTGTGTCTGTCAGCCATAATCACAGGAAAGCAATAGGTAGATCACAAAAAAAGAGATTTTTTTTTTTGGAAAAGAAAGCTACCAACAATGGTAGGTAAGGAAATACCCACTAAGGGTAAAAAAGAGAAATATAAAACAGAGAAGTACCAGCAATGATACTGAGACTACTAGAGGTAGAACAGAAAGAGAATTAAAAGGAACCTAATATGACAAAAAATCCGATAGAAACTAAAGGTAAGGGAGGAAGAGGTGACTAAAATAGCAAAGGCTATTAGAAAAAATGAAGGGAATTACACTCACTGGAGAAGATAACACACCCCAAGCCCTGTAAGAAGGATGCATGCCTGTTGTGATAAGGCAGCAAACAAGATGTGAGGTACTGTAAGTTAACTGGGGCATTATGGGTAAAGGGAGGATCTTAAAAGTTGGATCTGAAAGTCTAATAAGTGCAGCTGAGCCAGATCCAGGATCAGATCTGAGACCATCAGTTGAGGAAGGATGAAAAAGACAACATCAGATCTGATGTCTTTTCCATCTGTTCTTCAACTGTCACAGAGTCCCCAGTTATTTGAAACCCAGGGTGGTCTTCATGGAAGGATATTCTAGAGGATGGCAGAAACAAATGCCACCCCATCTCTGGAAAAATTATCCAACTTGCAATGAGCAATAAACGTATGGGCATTGAACCAAGTGGACACAGCACAAATATCATCTACTGCAGTTCTAGACAAGAATGCAGAACAAGTGGAGATAGACCTTGTTGAATGTGCCCTTGGAGGTCTTGGTAAAGTCAACCTTTTATCCTTATAAAAGTAAGAAATACAATCAGTGAGCCATTTGGCTAAAGTTACTTTTCACACTGATTTACCCAATTTTGCCTTTGAGAAGGAGATGGACAAGTGTTCAGATTTCCTGAGAGATTTCATTCTGTGAAGACAGAATCTGAATTGTCTAGCACATCTAAAAAAATTAAGTATGTATTCCCCTTACTGGTGAATTTAGGAAAGAAAACTGGCAATTTAATAGATTGCTTGAGTATTGTTTCTGATGCTACTTTTGGTAAAAAGGAGGGATTGGTGCATACAGAAACTCTGTTTTGATGAAAAATCAGGTATGGTGGCTGGCAAGACACTCATCCAGTTGAAGTAATGGCAACCATATAAATGGTTTTCCAAGACAAAAATTTCAGGTCCACTTTGGCAGACGGTTCAAAGGTGGACAGTATTCAGGCCTATAAAAGTACCATAATTATTCCAAGGAGGAGTGGAATCCTCGACAGGGGGGTCAGAGAAGAAAGTTACCCTTAAGGAACACTTTGTATAATTTCAGAGAGGCCAAGGAGGAACAATTTTTATCAATATGGAAGTTGGAGATAGCAGCCAGTTGCATCTTGATTGTAGAAAAACTAGCTCTACTGAGGAAAAATAGAAGTTATGTTCTTACCATAACGTTCCATGTTAGTTGTCTTCTTCTCGCCTTCTTCTTGCTGGATGGGTTCGGAGCCGACCTCGGCTCCGACTCGGCCACTCTAAAAGCTCGAGAGTTGGTTCCACCGGCTCGAGGCTCCCCTTATATCCCACAATGCTAGGCGAGAGTTACCTCAGATCTCGTTTGTAAGCTAACCCCAGCTTATAATAGTTACAGAATAACTCTAAACAGAGTCCACCTCTAACAACAAGGAGAAAGAAGGGTGACCTACATCCTGATTCAGGAGATATGCAAGCAGCATATGTCTAAGAAAGAGGTGGTAGAAAGAGAGGTCACAATCACAACTCCTCTAGGTCTGTCCAGGCCAGGGGGAAGGAGGGTGGACGAAGAAGAAGGCGAAGAAGACAACTAACATGGAACGTTATGGTAAGAACATAACTTCTATATGTTAAGTTGTCTATCTCGCCTTCATTCTTGCTGGATGGGACCGCGTCCCTAGCACCTTGTCCCGGGTGGCCTAACGGAACAGACTCCTGAGAACAGTGGAACCAAAGTTAGCTCTATGCCTAGAAGCTAAATCCAACTTATAATGAGAAATGAAAGTGTGAGGAGTAGCCCAAGTAGCCGCTGCACAAATGGTGTCAATAGGCAGTCTGTCTTGGAAGGCTAAGGAAGTAGCCAAAGCTCTTGTAGAATGGGCCTTAGGTTTATTAGGCAGCTTTTGGTGTCTAATCTCATAAACAAGGGTAATCAGAGATGTAAGCCATCTAGATAATGATACCTTTGAAACTGAAAGTCCCTTTCTGCCTTCTGCATAGGAGACAAACAGTTGGTCAGATTTAATGAATTGTTTTGTTCTATCCAAATAGTACCTCAACTGACGATGAACATCTAGCCAGTGTAATTTTTGTTCAGACCTATTGGAATATTCTGGAAAAAAGACAGGGAGGTCAATGCTCTGATTTAGATTTGACGTCGAGACTACCTTAGGTAAAAAGGACGGGTTGGTTCGTAAGGATACCCTGTCCTTATGGAACAATAGATAAGGAGGTCGACAGCTGAGTGCATGAAGTTCTGAGACTCTTCTAGCTGAAGTAATAGCTACCAGAAAGAGAGTCTTCCATGATAGCAATTTTAAAGAACAGGATGCTGCAGGTTCGAAAGGGGGTAGAATCAAAGAAGTAAGAACTAAATTTAGGTCCCAAGGAGAAGGAGGATTTCTTATAGGAGGTCTGAGAAGAAAAACTCCTTTCAAAAAGGCTTTGCAAAGCTTGTGGGACATTAAGGCAGATTCAGAAATACCCACATGAAAGTTAGAGATAGCTGCCAATTGAACTTTAAGAGTAGAAGGGGATGAACCTGCATGGAAGAGTTCAGCTAGAAAATCAAGGACTATTTGGATGGAAGCAGTGAAATGATCTATGTCCCTTCCTTGAGCCCAAAATGTGAAACGTTTCCACTTACTCAAGTAAATCTTCCTAGTGGAAGATTTATGGGAAGCTATCAAAATATCTCGAACAGAGTGAGATAATTGAGGAAGCCTGGCTAAGGTTGGAACTGGAGGAACCAAGCAGTGAGGTTCAGAGAGGGGAGGGAGCGATGTAACTGACCCGATTGATGGATCAAAAGGTCTGGAACTAGGTCCAGATGCCAAGGTCGCTCCAGTAGAAATTGATGTAGAAAGGGGAACCACACCTGTCGAGGCCAGTAAGGAGCAATGAGGATCAACGAGGCCTTCTGAGCGATAGCTTTCTGTATCACTTGAGAGATTAGTGGGAAGGAGGAAATGCATACAGAAGTCCCGGGCCAAACTTGGACTAGAGCGTCTCTGCTGGGTTGGCCTGGTAAAGGGAATAGGGTGAAATAATGTCTGCACTTGCTGTTTTGGGGAGTAGCAAAAAGATCGCAGCAAGGCTGACCCCACTTGAGAAAAATCTCTCTCACAACAGAGTCTTTCAGAGACCACTCGTGAGGCATGAGGATAGCTCTGCTCAATTTGTCTGCTATTTGATTGGACTTCCCGGGGATGTGCGTTGCTATCAGAAAACGCTGAGAAGAAATCGCCCATTGCCACAATCTGAGTGCTTCTCGACACAGGCGGTAGGACCTGGTTCCGCCTTGTTTGTTGATGTACCACACTACAGACATATTGTCTGTCTGGATTGCAATCGTTCCCAAGGGGAGAGAGTCTTGAAGGGCTTGCAACGCTAAAAGCACTGCTCTCATCTCCAGAACATTTATGTGCAAGTGGCATTCGTCTGGTTGCCATGTGCCCTGGACCGTCCTGCCCTGATAATGCCCCCCCCACCCGATCAGGGAGGCGTCCGTTGTCAGTGTAGCAACCGGAGGGGGAGGAACAAAGGGTCTTCCCAATAAGAGCTGAGGGGAAGACATCCACCACAGAAGATGATTTCTGCACGCCTGCGTGATCATAATGGTGTGGGACATTGGAAGTTGCTGGTATGACCATTGTGTAAAGAGCATCCATTGAAGGATTCGCATGTGGAATCTGGCTAATGGAAGCAGAGGTATGGCAGCCGCCATAATTCCCAACACTTTCAGAACTAACCTGGCTTTGATTCTGTTGTTGTTGAAAAGGAGTGAGACCAGTCTGTGTATGTCTGTTATTCTCTGATCTGTTAGCCTCGCAGACATGTCTACTGTGTCTAGATTTGCGCCTATGTAGGTAATAGTACGACAAGGCGACAAAATAGACTTTTCGCAATTTATTGAAATGCCTAACTTTTGACAAATGCGAAAAGTGTAATCCTGGCCATCAGAAGGAGATGCTTGGTGGGAGCTGTGAGGAGCCAGTCGTCCAAATATGGAAACACCTGGAATCCTTGTCGTCTCAGGTGAGAAGCTACCACTGCCATGCATTTGGTAAACACCGGGGCAGTGGTGAGACCAAAGGGCAGGGCCCTGAATTGAAAATGACTGGTTCCCAGCCTGAAGCGGAGGAATCTTCTGGAGCGTCTGTTCATTTTTATGTGATAGTACGCATCCTGAAGGTCTATAGAGCACATCCAGTTTCCTTTTCCCAATAGGGGAAGGATGGACTGCAGCGTGACCATCCGAAATCTTGTTTTCTTGACTGATCTGTTCAAGATACTGAGATCCAAAATTGGTCTCCAGTCCCCTGTTTTCTTTGGAACTAAAAAGAACCTTGAGTAGATTCCGGATCCTTGCTGGTCTGCTGGAACTGGCTGAATTGCTCTTTTTGAAAGCAGTTTTGAAATTTCCAAAACCGCTAGATCCCTTTGTGCGGGTGGAACATCTGGAAGGGATTTTTTTGATTGTTTCGGAATGCGAAGAAAGGGGATAGAATAGCCTTCAGAAATGACGGACTGTACCCATTTGTCTTGAGTCAGGGATAGCCAGGCTTTTGGGTACAGTGACAACCTTCCCCCGACTGCCTCCGAAGGTGGGCAGCCGGGCAACACCTCAGGGATGCTGAAAGGGCTTATCAGAGAAGGCTTCTCGATTGCCCTGGTTCTGTGGAGCCCCCCTGCCTCGAGGGCGACGTCTACCATGGTTATTCCCGCCTCTGCCTCTGGCGGGGTAACGACTTTGTGCGTCAGGCGAAGTCCCTTGATTTTGTTTACGGAACCACATTTTCCCACTTTTCTGGCCTTTGGGGTAAGGCCTAGAAGGAGTAGAAAAACGGACTCCGACGGCAGAAAGAGTCTTGCCATCAGTCTCGCACCTAGTCAAGGTTTCTTTCACTTGAGGACCAAAGAGAGATGATCCATCAAACGGGAGTTAGTGAAAGACGCCTTGAAGGGTCCGCAAATTGCATAGCCGCATCCAGGCATGCCTACGTAAGGCCACACCTGTCCCTGCGGACCTACTCGCTCCATCAGCCGCATAAGAAAGGAGGCGCATGGAGGAGTTGGCTATGGAGTTAAGGGTAGCCAGCTGAGTGTTCATTTTATCTTGAAACCCGCAGCTGTAGGATCCTTCAACATGTCACCGCTTCTTTAATCAAGTCCCTTTGAAGACGAGTGAAATGGCACAGGTAGTTCAGCTTAACGATAGTAAATGTCGCTGACGAAAACATCCGCTTCCCGTACCTGTCCATGGACCTAGATTCCTTGTTAGGTGGATGGACAGGTACTGAAGGATCAGCTAGTTCCTTCTTAGTGGCAGCAGCTACCACCATAGCATCCACAGAAACTCCTTTTGTCAAGAACTGCTTGTCTGCTGGTGCCGTTATGAATTTGGAGGGTCTCCTGGGAGTGGGGTCCACTGAATCAGGAGCCGTCCATGCCTTTTTAGCAACCACCTGCATTAGGGGGTCAAGGGGGGGGGGACACCCAGGAGGTGGAAGGGCGAGAGCCAAACGCCTCAAGATATACAGATTCATCCTCCGAAGGGTTAAGGGCTGGCCAATTTCCCCTCTGCTTCAGGATCTCTAGAATGTCTGCAAAAGAGACATCTTCAGAAGGGGAACGGGGGGAACCCTCGGAATCATCTAAATCTGTATCAGATGTGATTGACTCAGGTGAGTCAATGTGTTTCCTCTTACACTTCCTCTTCCGAGGGGGCTCTTCTGCCAAGTCAGGAGAGGCCTCGGAAGAGGATGAGATCCCCACAGGGGGTTCCTGAGGAGCTGGCTCTCTGCGGTCCGGGATGAGGGAGTGAGTCGACTTGACCTGAGGCACCGTAGAGGGAGGGGTGGACGGCGCTGACTGTGGGGTAGAGCCAGGCTCTAACACACTCCGCATGACCTCAAAAGCACCCCTGTCAGGCAAAGCCAGAGGTCCCCGCTCCGAGAAGCTGAGAACCCCCCTCGGCACCGACAGTGATGGCTCCGAGGCCGATGTCGGAGCCGAACTCACCAGCGCCGAAGCTCCGAGAGGAAGAGCGGGGTCGGACAAGGGTCCGATGCCACTCACCCCCTCGGAGCCGACGAGGGAAGTCCGGCGCCGAGATTCTTCCAAGGAAGAAATCGGAGCCGACGACGGAGCCGAAGACAATTGTATCGGCTCCGACGCTATCACAGTCTCGGTTCCGACACGACCCGGCTCCGAGCTCAAGAGAGTCGAAGGAGGAATATATTGATGGACAGGGGCAGGCATCGACTGATGAGTCGGGCTCTGAAGCATCTGGGCCAGTGCCTCGACTTAAGAAGTCGACTCACTACCATCTGAAGGTCATGATCCTACAGCCTCGATGACCTAGAGGAGTGAGATCTTTGCCCCGTTCAGACAGCAGGGGAGATCCTGGAGCCGAATGAACGGAGCCAAGGGATGGTGACCTGGACCTCTTCCTAGTTGTCGGCTCCGAAGGTCTGGTCGGAGCCGACACGGAATTTTCAAATACCCCGGCCCCAGCCGGAGCCGAGGGAACCACAGAAACTGTGGACTGAGACTCATCGGCTCCAGCCGGAGCCGATGTAGGCAGAGGTTTAGAAGCTTTAGGTCTCGGCTCAGTTGTCGGAGCCGAAGACCTAGATGCCTTGGAGGGCTTCCCTGAAGACACAGTAAGGGAATCCTCTGGCTTGAGTAAGCCTCTTAAAATTAACTTATTTTTTCTTTCCTGCAGGACCCTGGGGCTGAAGCCATGGCAAACAGCACAGGAGTCCTGCAGGTGCAAAGGTCCCAGACAGAAGACACAAGAAGTGTGAGCGTCTGTCAGAGACATTTTCTGACAGCACGCATCACACTTCTTGAATCCGGAGACCTTTGCTTCTTTAGACATCTCAAAGGTGTAATCACACACACAGTCACAAACACACTGATTACACCCTCTCTAGTTTAACTTAAAATAAAACAACTAGCTAGGTTTTAAATTAAGAAAAAATAACACACACACACTCCACTAGGGAAAGAAAAGGGGATAAGAATTCCTCTAAACTAAGGGAAATAAGTATAAATATTAAAATTAAAGGGGTTTTAATACACTAACTTTACAAGAAAGTCACTTACCAAGAACCGGTAGAAAACCAACACCTCGATAGCTGTAGCGGCAAACGAGATCTGAGGTAACTCTCGCCTAACATTGTGGGATATAAGGGGAGCCTCGAGCCGGTGGAACCAACTCTCGAGCTTTTAGAGTGGCCGAGTCGGAGCCGAGGTCGGCTCCGAACCCATCCAGCAAGAATGAAGGCGAGATAGACAACTTAACATCTGAAGCAATAAAGTTTAGGACCACTAGAATCGGGGCTGAGAAAGGATACAGATGTCTCTCATGGGCTCAAATACAGAACCTTATCCATTTGCTGTTTTTTATCTTCCTAGTTCAAGCCTTTTGGGAAGATTTGAGAATGTGAAGAACCTGAGAAGAGAGCCTGGACTGTCTAGCCATCATTGGAAGTGGATAAACCATGCTGTTAGTTTGAATGTCCAGGTGAGGCAGAATGGAAGGATGATACAGGAGATCTGTGTACTGATCCAGAACCCAAGGAGTGTGTACAAAGTGACGTCAAAAGATGGGAAACCACACCTGTTGGGTCTAGAAAGGGGTAATGAGAATGACCCTGCTCTTCTGCTGGGACGCTTTCTGTAAAAACTTTGGAATAGGGAGGCGGGCAGTGGGGATGCATAAAGGAGACCGGGGGGGGGGGGGTGCAACTGTGAATCACAGTACCTCTCAGTGACTCCCTCTCTGGAGAGATCAGAGTAAAGTACCCATTGCATTTGAAGTTCTGGGGAGATGCGAAGAGATGGCAGCATGGTTGGCCCCACTAGCGAAATATCTGTTTTGCAGCTGACAAATTGAGAGACCATTCTTGGGGCAACAGAATAAACCCACTCAATCTGTCTGCTAACACACTAGATATCCCCGGCATGAGCACTGCTATTAGAAAGTGGTTAGAAGAGATCACCCACTGCTACACTCGCATCACTTCTCAAATCAAGGGAGAGGAGCAGGTTTCTCCTTTTTGCTGATGTACTAGACCGCTGACATGTTGTCCATCTGTATAGTAATCATCCCCAGAGGGAGAACATCCTGGAATGCCTGAAATGCTAGGACTGCTCTCATCTCTAGAACACTGATTTGCAGACTGGCCTCTGAGGAGGACCATGTACCTTGAACTGTCTTCCCCAAGTAGTGACTCCCCCCCCCCCCCCAAGCCGGGAAGTGTCTGTGGTCACCATGGCCTTGGGTAAGGGTGGAAAAAAGGAACAGACCTGAGGAACCTCCTGTACTTGAATCCACCAGGTTACATGCTCCCTGCAAATGTTGGTGATTTGTATAGGGACATTCATTGGTAGTCGCCTAACTGGCCACTGGACTGCCAGAGTCCACTGTAGCACTCTCATATAAAATCTTAACAATGTGACAAGTGTAACTAAGGCAGCCATGGAACCTAGGAGCTGCATAATCAACTTGTCTGGAGGTATCTGTAGAGACAGTAGCTGTACGACCTGATTTTTTAATGTGAACAATCTGGACTATGGCAGCCTTTCTATCTGGGAAACAGTGTCTAAATAAGCACCTATGAACTTTAGGACTTGTGTGGGTGTGAGGTGTGACTTGCTGTAACTGACAGTGATGCCCAGTTTGAAGCAAAGATGAAGAAGGTAGTCCCTGGCACAAATAAAGCGATGCATGGTCGGAGTGGTGAGGAGTCAGTCAATGACGTAGGAAAACATCCAGAATCCTACCAATCTCAAGTGATGTTTAACCACTGCCATGCACTTGATGAACACCCGGAAGGCTGTGGTGAGACCTAACGCCAGGGCTCTGAACTGGAAATGGCTGGCTCCCAGATGCAAGTGAAGAAATCTCCTAGACCGCCTGTCTATTTTGATGTGATAGTAGGCATCCTGGAGGTCTATTTAGCACATCTAATCATCCTTCCGTAGAAGTGAAAGTATGAACTGAAACATGACCATTCAGAACTCCGAGTATTTGAAAAAGATTTTGATGGATTAGGTCCAAGACTGGCCTAAGGTCTCTGTTTTTCTTTGGCACCAAAAAGAATCTCAAGCATGTTCAGAACTTTTGCTGATCTGGTGCAACATTCTGGATGATCTTTTTGTCAGCAACTTTTTGATTTCTAAGGCTGCCTCTTTCTCTGATGAGATAGTAAGTTGGGTAATTTCTTTGATACTTTTGGTGGTGGATGGGAAAATGGAATGTTGTAGCCTCTAGTGATGACTGTCTGACTGTAGGCATCTTTGATGATGGATGCCCAGACTTCCAGCTGCAGAGATAAGTGTCCTACTCCCCCGTCTGCCTCCAGAGTCCAGTAGCTGGGTAATCATTCAGGAGTACTGGTAAGGCTTCTCTGTGAAGGAACCCTTGAAGCCTTGGTTCTGCGGTCCTCCTCTGACACGTGGGCAATGTCTACCACAAGAGTTCCCCCCTCTGCCTCCGGGGGGGATCTAGCTTCAAATTAGACTTGGGAAAATCCCTGGAATTTTCAGAGCCACATCTTGCTAATCATTTTCTGGTTCCTGGTAAAGGTCCTCTGACGGACAGCATACTGTACTCCTATGGCAGAGCTTTCCCATCTTTCTCACTCCTGGAGTGTCTCTTTAATCTTGGGTGTAAAAGGGGTCAATCCATCAAAGAAGCATTGATAAAAGACTTCACAAAGGGCTCCGCAAAATTGCATAAGTGCATCCAGGCATACTTCTGAACTGTAATACTTGATCCTGCAACCAAGAAGTGTCCTCCATAGCACTGGAGATCAAACATGTGGAGATGTTGGAGAGTGATTGAAGGGTGGCCTGTTGCAAACTCATAATTTTCTTGCCATCTGAGACATGGACCCGGAGAGGGACTCAGAAAGTTCCTAAGTCAAATCCCTTTTAAACTTTGTAGTGTGCGCCAAATAATTCATTGATCATAAGGCAAAAGCTGCTGAAGCACAGACTTGCTTCCCGTATCTGTCCAAAGCTCTAGACTCTATATCAGGGGGTTGGACTGTCAGACTCACCTCAGCACATTTCCATTTTAGTGGCTGCCACCACGGCATCATCAGGGAAGCTCTTGCTCCAGTGGGCACAGTCCTTTGGTGTTATTAAATATTTGTCTGACTTCTTGTGGATGGGTCTGCCATATCCAGATCCTTCCATGCCCCGCAAGAGATGAGATCCACCATCTCATCCACTGGGGGGAATCACCCAGGAAGTAGCTGAGTTGGTGCCAAAAATCCTTGAGGAACATAGACTCCTCCTGGGAAGGGGCTTTGGAAGACCAGCTACCTTTCTGTCTCAGTAGGTCAAGAATCTCTCTGAATGAGATGCCCTCAAGGAGTGATCTGGGGGACCTCTCCCTTTCATCAAAATTCATGTCTTGTGTTAGTGACACTTGTGGGGAATCAATGTGCCTCTTGCAGTTGTGCTTCTGAGGAACTTCAACAGGGGGGATGACCCGAGGAAGACTCAGAAGTCTGAAAGGAGTTCAGAATGAGGACTGACTCAAGGTTAGCATCAACCAGCTGTCCTGATGGAAGAGAAAGAGCAGGCTCATGATCCAGGACAGAGAGTTGTGGAGGGGGAGAAGCTGAGGGGGTGAGGATGTCTAGTCTCCTGTTGCAGAGACAGCTCTCTCCTCTCCCTCAAAGGCAGAGGCCAAAGGAGATCCCAAGACCACTCCACTAGGATCTGAAGCCACCTAATAAGGATGGCCAAGGGAATACCCCTGACCCTGTCTCAAAGGAGAATTTGGGACGGAATTGTCTAACACCAAGGATGTCAGAAAAAGTGACAGCTCAAAGAGTTTCAAGAGTCAAACCCTACTCCTGGATCTGGCACCAAAGCTATGGGTTCAAGATACCTCCAGGTCTGACAGCATCAGCACTTGATGATCAGAGAACATGCTGAAGTAGAGGAAGACCACAACTTTGTATCTGATACTGACAATTGCAGAAGTCTCAGATCTGACACCTCTGAAATGAGGGGACAGATTGGAGTAGGAGCAGCAATGGGAATTTGGGAAGGTCCGAAGGTCATGGGTCCAACGGGATTTGCAGATGGGATAACTCCCAAATGAATTTGCGTCCTGAAGTATTTTGTCATCATTCTGTCCACATCTGCTTCAGACAGACTTCAGGTAGACCTGAAGGAAGATGAAGATGAAGAAGGTCTAGAACAGTTATGGGAAATCTCTTGCAGAATTGTAAATGTAATCTGGTAGCTATTGGCTCTGGTGAGAACCTGGGACCCTTTGAAAAGGAATTCTATAGGTGGAATGTGACAGATCTGAAGATGTAGCCAGATCCATCCATGTGAAGCAGAGTTCCTCCCTAACCCAATTCAAGTCCAACCTGGACAACTGGATGGGGACTAGGAAATTCATCATTGGTTTGGTACCTATGTCTCTAATAAACACAGGCAATTTGTAAATGGTTCATCTCCCAAGCTCCTGCTTACACTTATCAAGGGTATCAGAACTTGTCAGAGATTTGGGATGCATAGCTAGGCTTAAAAAGGCCAGTGTGGTCATTAGCCTAGTGAACACCTATGACTCTATGAATCCAAGGCCCTTGGAATTTTAGGAGGCGGAGCTGAAGCTAGAGTCAATACAGTGCAGTCAGGCGAATGCTTCCTTGGCACCTGAGTTTCTGCTTTGATCTTTTCGCCTTTACCCCTTTCAATCTGTCCACAGGCTTCTTAACAAAAGGTGGATGGTCCAGAAACAGAAGTTGAAAAGAAAAGAAGGAAGACCTTTCAGCACAAGCTTGTTCCTCCGTTCCAACAAAGCTTGATGGTTGAATGCTGAACAGATGTCACACACCCTATCTAACTGACCATCTCCTAAACAATAAACACACTCTAAATGGACATCTGAATTAGGAATTTTATGCCTGCAAGTGGCAAACTTTTTAAAGCCTGTTAACTTGTCAGCTATAGTTAACAAAAAACACAATGATCACAATACCAGAAAAATAACCAAAGAAGGCAGAGAAGGGCAGAAAAACAGCAATGGTAATAATTATTTCATGAAAGGAGAGAAAGCAAAAAAAGGTACCAACAATGGTATACAGTAATTACTAGAAATCCTAGTAGAAGAGAACGTGAAGAGTGAGAGGATGGAGTGAAGCCCAAATACATACAAAGCCAACTTAATACTAAGAATGCTTTTTTTTTTTTTTTTTTTACAATACTTTACGGAAGGAAAAACTAAAGAAAGAGTAGAAACAATGCCAACAATAATAGTAAAACAGGAGCATGAAGAATAAATTGACTAGAAAAAGTTTGACTTATCTTGATTAACCTCAGCTACACCAACCACATCTGAACACTGTGAGTGGCAAACAAGATCTCAGGTAATGTAGGGTTTGGAGAGGATTATGAGTAAGGGGAGGAGCCTGCGCTATGGATCCTAAGTCTGAAAAGCGGCAGAAGTTGGATCCAAGGTCGGATCAGAAACCCATCAGTTAAGGAACACACAGAAAAGACAATATCAGATAAACAAGAACTCCACAGCAGTGTATGTGCACAAATGGCAAAGGGAGAAAAACAAAAAGTTATGTACTTTCCATAATGACAGAACTATATTGTCTCATTTTCATCTGGTTCAACCTTAGGGTGGTCAGATCTGATGAGGTCCGACCCTGTCCCCTTCTTCTAAAGCTGTGGATCAGAGGCTCTGACTCCTCCCATACCCATAATTCTCTCCTCACCACAAAATTACCTCAGATCAAGTTTGCTGACTTATAACTACAACATCGTAAATCCCTCCTATAACTGAAAAAAAAATTAAATGTTTCAGTTGGGGGATATGTTACCACAGTAAAGTACTAAGGAAATTTTAACAGACAGGGTCTTAGGTGAGGTCTGTCCAGTCACCAGAAGCTGTGACAATAATGGAAGGGGGAAGAAGGGAGGGATGTTGAACTGGACAAAAATGAGACAACACAGATCTATAATTTTTGTATATACATAACTTTCATATCCGATGTTGTCTATTTTTTCCAATTCAACATTTGGGACAGATTTCCAAGCTGCGAAAATACCTGGATGGCATCAAGGTATTCCTGAGAATAGTTGTGTGATGATGTGAGGTATTGCCAGCTATGCCAGGAGAAGTAGGCAGTGGATGTCTAACATATGCCAGCACAGCTAGCTGAAATTTTGTAAAAAATTATATGCCATTTGTATATCAAAGTGATTTGTACACATGCTTGTGCTGAAAATGTATCTGTAAAGTTGCTTGTGTCAAACATGTATTAACAGTGTGTCCTGCTGGACAGAAAATAAATATACATTTATATCAGACATGTATATGTGTTAACAAAAGATACTAGAACAGAAGAGGTTAATCTCAGTCCAGCTAACGTTGAAAAAAATAGTAAGAAATTAAATTACTTAATTTAGACCATAAAGATTGGATCTCACTGTTCTGACTGCAGCCACAGACGAAATGTATGTGCCAGAGAATGGTTTATTAGCTCCTGTAGGAAGATTGGGGGCGTTTTATTGTTTTATGACTTCCAGAACCTGCAACAAATCTTAGCAAAGCTCTACATGTGTGTATTATTGACACATATGTGTGAGATTCTGTGTCAGTTGCTAGAAAAGGGGGTAGCATGGGAACCAGAAGTCAGATGACCAGATATATGTGATGTCACTCTGTAATCCATCACTGAAATGATGTTTTATTTAATACTAGATGAGAGTGAAGTCTCAGAGCAATCTGTTTTTGAAACCTTACCTACTTCACCTTGCCTTGCTCTAGCGAGTGATCAGGGAATAGTAATTCCTTAGATCAGTCAGGAAAATATAGTAAGATTAGTTAAGTACTGTTTTTGTGTTCCTGGGTGAATCTATTCATCTGTGTTATTTCAATATTTCCTGTGACTAAAACTCTGGTGTTTATTGTAAATCGATATTTAGTATTTTCATGTTCTTTCACTATTTGTTATTAAATATATTTAAACTTTTCACTGTGACTGGTACTTTGGAGAATATTTTAACCTTTGAGGGCACTTTTATCTATTTGGTGACTCTGTGGCTGCTCCTGGAAAGCCTTACTGCATTGGTCAAACACTACCATTGGTATTAATATTCATTTCCCTCATTATAATTGGGTACCCTTCTAAGAGCCTTAAAGTAGCTGACTTTGGAGTGTCTGGTGCCAGTGTAACTACCTTATAGACTAGGCAGAAGGGGGAATAGCTAGTAAATCTGTTCCTGCCTTTGCCAGGTGTGTGTGTGTGTGTGTGTGTGTGTGTGTGTGTGTGTGTGTGTGTGTGTGTGTTTGTGAGCTGCTTGGAGCATGGGCACGAAGCACTGGTTTCACAAAGAGGGTGCTGGAGGACTTGGCTTGGACACTCAGCTGAGGACTCAACTCTATAGCTGTGCCAGTGGGGAGTCTTACTGGGGACCTGGATGGAGACAGAGACAGAAATCCAGACCTCGAACTGTGTGGTCTTAAGGGAAATTGTGCTCGATGCAGAGAGCTGCACCTGGAAATACTGGGTGTATCCATTTTTGTTCCAAATTAACATCCCTCTCCAATGGTGAGGATTCAGGCTCTTTGATTACTGGTCCAGAGAGGGGACGTCACAAGTGGAACCAAAAGAGGAACATGCGCTGGACTGCACATCCAATATGTAATGAGATACAAAGGTGTGAACAGTGGACCATGGTGCTGCTGCACAAATGTCATTAAAGGCAACTCTCATCATGAATACTGCAGAAGTGACTACTGTTCTTGTGGAATGGCCTTTTGGTTTCATATGTAGGGGTAAACCTCAGTCATTTTATACAAAAGAAATGCAGTCTGATAGCCATTTGGAAACTGTGACTTTTGATATGCTTTTCCCCAATTCTGGATACAGAAGGATACGAATAGATGATCTGACTTTCGGATATGTCTGGTTTGATATTAACAGAATCAGAACTGTCTGTTCAGTACATATTTCCCTTTGTTTGACACCCTAGGGGAAAAGACTGGCAAATCAACTGACTAATTCAAATTGGATATCACCTCTGGTAGGAAGGAAAAATTAATTCTCAACACTACTCTGTCTTTATGGAAAATGAAGTATAGTGGTTTGCAAGATGGTGCTTGCAATTCAGAAATCCATCTAGCAGATATAACTGCTACAATAAAAATGGTCTTCCATGAGAGATACTTGAAATCTACTGAAGCTTCTGATTTGAAGGATTTCTGAGTTAAGGCTTGAAGCATGACAGTGATATCCCAAGGGGGAACTGGATCTCTGACTAGGGGTATAAGTAAGAAAGTACCCTTGAGGAAAGCTTTTGAGATTTAAAGAGAGGTTATATAGGTGTCATTATGCCCTAAGTGGAAATATGATATGGCGGCCAACTGCACCTTGACACTGGAGAAACTAGATCCTTTCTGAAAGTTCTGACAGGAAATCTAAGATCAATGGTATATGGGTGGAAAATGGATCTAATCCTCTAAAGGAAGCCCAAACAGAAAATCTATCCCATTTCCTAGACTGTTTCTTAGAGGTAGAAAAAATATGGTCCACTAAAGAGGAAAGCCTGGCATCTCTGGCTATTGTTAGAATTGGACACCAAGATCGGAGCCAAGGAAATGTCCATCCTATTGGAAGACTTAGGAACTTTTCCCAGTTCGATCGAGGTTAGCTTTGAGGAATACCTCATACCAGAGCTATCAAGAGTGGAGGCCCCAAGAGGGAGAGACACCTATGAATGTTTCAGAGTTGACTCTACCACCAGAGCCCCAGCACCGATGCTTTGGCTCCAAGACTTGCCTCAACCAGAGACAATCAGAGTCGAGAGAATAAGGAATGCTGTCAGTGCTGAAGTTCCTTGGGCTGTCAAATCTGACTGAGGTGTGTCAGGAGGGATCAGACTCATGGGAACCAGATCCAAAGGGCAGGAAGGTACCAGAGAGAAAAAAGAAGGGCTAGTTGGACACATACTCAGAGCATCCCACAAAGATGGCACTGGCAGAACTTCCAGCTGAATTTGTGTCCTTAAGAATTTCCTTATCATATTGTTGATGTCCACCTCAGTAAGACTTCTGGCGACTGAACCAATCTCAATGATGATGCCACCATGGAGGTCTGGATTACCATGTCTCCTGTAAGACGTGTGAATGGAGCCTACGGCTCACTGGCTATGGGGAGAACATAGCTTGGGGAGAGGGAAACTGGATCTGAATAACTGGTGGATCTGACTTCCTTGGAGTTTTGTGTGACAGACCTGAAGGATATGTTGAATTCAGAGACCTTTTCCTAGACTTCTCAGATCTTTTCTAATCAGATCTTTTTTTCTGCAGAATACTCTATCCCTCTGTGTTTTTGTTTTGACTTCTCCCTTTCCTTTTCTTTCTTTTTCTACATTTTACTGTTTTGTGAAGCTGAAGCTAAGCCTGGCTTAGGAGAAGTAGACTTGGTTTGTGAGGAAGAAGACCCTGTCTAAGCGTGCAGCAAGCCTTTCAATGTAAGTTTCTCTTTCCTGCCTTGAATGGTCCTGGGTCCAGAAATCACAGATATCACAATCAGCCTCTAGATGGGCAGAACATAAGCAATAAACACATAGTGCAGGTCTTGAGGTTGAATTTTGTGTCCACAAGCCGAGTACTTCTTAAATCCTTGTTTTTTTTTCTGGCATGAGAAAGATTTATTGTACCACATTAAAATACAGCTATTCAAAAATATAAGTTATTTACTACCACTTTCTTAAAAACTCTCTTAAAAAAGCCATACATAAAAAAAAATCCTAACAGTTAATAACATCTAACAACTGTTTTAAACTGTAACCACACTACTACGCTAACACTAAGGTTCATAGGTTCATACTAGGCTATCTGCCCTAGGGCATTTATAAGCCTAGCCAGAATGTGTTTGGCTTTCGCCACCCATTTTAAATTTATTGTGCTATACCCTTTTTCGAGGTTAGTAGACTGTGCCTCTGTCTAACAGTGACACAGAAGTGATACCCGGGGTAAACCTACGATCTCCCATACACTCATCAAGATTCCTCTTGAAGAGAGTCAATGAGGGACTCTGCCTAACCTGGACTGGGATTTTATTCCAGAGTGAAGGGAGCCTCTGGGTTATGAATCTGTCCCTCCAGCATGTCCTATTTATTTCAGTTCTGAGGTTCAAGTCTCTCGAGCGCGTAGCTCGATGGGATTTGGATTTTCTGAGGTGCAGCATGTCCATTAATTCCGGGTTAGACATGGCTTTATACGTCAGGCACAGATCGCCTCTGAACAGGCGGTATGCCACTGAGTAGAGCTGGAGTTTCATTAACCGGGCAGCATATGGCATCTGTTTGAGCCCTTTGATCCTCTTGGTGAGGTACTTTTGGGGTCTTTCCAGTTGCTGCAGGTGTCTGGTAAGGTACATCCCAAAAGGGGCATTGTACTCAATTATGGGCCTGATGAGGGATAAGTAAAGAGGCATGATGACGTCCCCTGATCTAGATGTGAATCCCTTCATGATTAGGTGGGCTATATAAAATGTTTTTCTAAACACTTTGGCCACGTGGTTGTCAAATGAGAGATTGCTATCAACTTGGGTCCCCAGGTCCCTAATTACTTCTTCTGTACTTAATGGATTACCACCTATGTGTTAATTTGCGGGCACTTTGTTTTTGCTAAAGGGGATGACTATACACTATTTGGCATTTAGCTTGAGGCCATGGCTCTGGCACCAGTTGTCTGTTTCTATGAGGCCCTTTTGGAGGATGCTTGTGTCGGCTGGAGAGTCGATTATGGCACCCAGTTTGCAGTCATCTGCGAACTTGGTCAGCCACAGTCCTTCCATGTTGGCCTGTACCTCCGAGAAATATACACCAAACAAGAGAGGTCCCAGGTCTGAGCCTTGTGGGACACCACTTGTAACTGGTTTGGAGTCTGACATGGTTCCAGCAATTCTAACCATGTGGGTTCTGTCCTTGAGCCAATTTGCAATCCATCTAGTGACATAGGGGTTTATGTTTAAGCTGGTGAGCTTATCTATAATGCCAGAGTGGGGTATTGTATCGAAGGCTTTTGCGAGGTCCAGGTAGGCTGTGTGGACCACCTTCCCCTCGTCAATGGCCTTGGTGACTGTTTCAAAGAAATCAACCAGGTTTAAGAGGCAGGATCTGCCCTTAACAAAGCCGAACTGGGTAGGATCCAGTGTTTGTAGGTCCCCAGTATCTTTATTTATGAGGTCCATGATGATCCTTTCCATAGCTTTGCAGACCAAGCTAGTCAGGCTTATGGGGCGATACCGTTGAGGCACCACCTTTATGGAGAGGGACCACTGTTGCTGTACGCCACTCTTTGGGCGCATATCCTGTAGTAAGGCTGAGATTGAAATAGAAGTTATGTTCTTACCATAACGTTCCATGTTAGTTGTCTTCTTCTCGCCTTCTTCTTGCTGGATGGGTTCGGAGCCGACCTCGGCTCCAACTCGGCCACTCTAAAAGCTCGAGAGTTGGTTCCACCGGCTCGAGGCTCCCCTTATATCCCACAATGCTGGGCGAGAGTTACCTCAGATCTCGTTTGTAAGCTAACCCCAGCTTATAATAGTATCAGAATAGCTATAAACAAAGTCCACCTCTAAAACCAGGGAGAAAGAAGGGTGACCTATATCCTCATCCAGGAAATATGCACAACAGCATATGCCTAATAAAAGAGGTGGTAGAAAGAGAGGTCACAATCACAACTCCTCTAGGTCTGTCCAGGCCAGGGGGAAGGAGGGTGGGACGCAAGAAGAAGGCGAGAAGAAGACAACTAACATGGAACGTTATGGTAAGAACATAACTTCTATATGTTAAATTGTCTATCTTGCCTTCATTCTTGCTGGATGGGACCAGGCCCCTAGCACCTTGTCCCGGGTGGCCTAACGGAACAGACTCCTGAGAACAGTGGAACCAAAGTTAGCTCTATGCCTAGAAGCTAAATCCAACTTATAATGAGAAATGAAAGTGTGAGGAGTAGCCCAAGTAGCCGCTGCACAAATGGTGTCAATAGGCAGTCTGTCTTGGAAGGCTAAAGAAGTAGCCAAAGCTCTGGTGGAATGGGCCTTAGGTTTATTAGGCAGCTTTTGGTGTCTAATTTCATAAACAAGGGAAATCAGAGATGTTAGCCATCTAGATAATGATACCTTTGAAACTGAAAGTCCCTTTCTGCCTTCTGCATAGGAGACAAACAGCTGGTCAGATTTTCTGAATTGTTTAGTTCTATCCAAATAGTACCTCAACTGACGATGAACATCTAGCCAGTGTAATTTTTGTTCAGACCTATTGGAATATTCTGGAAAAAAGACAGGGAGGTCAATGCTTTGATTTAGGTTTGACGTCGAGACTACCTTAGGCAAAAAGGATGGGTTGGTTCGTAAGGATACCCTGTCCTTATGGAACAATAGATAAGGAGGTCGACAGCTGAGTGCATGAAGTTCTGAAACTCTTCTAGCTGAAGTAATAGCTACCAGAAAGAGAGTCTTCCATGATAGCAATTTTAAAGAACAGGAGGCTGCAGGTTCGAAAGGGGAAGAATCAAAGAAGTAAGAACTAAATTTAGGTCCCAAGGAGAAGGAGGATTTCTTATAGGAGGTCTGAGAAGAAAAACTCCTTTCAAAAAGGCTTTGCAAAGCTTGTGGGACATTAAGGCAGACTCAGAAATACCCACATGAAAGTTAGAAATAGCTGCCAATTGAACTTTAAGAGTAGAAGGAGATGAACCTGCATGGAAGAGTTCAGCTAGAAAATCAAGGACTATTTGGATGGAAGCAGTGAAAGGATCTATGTCCCTTCCTTGAGCCCAATATGTGAAGCGTTTCCACTTACTCAAATAAATCTTCCGAGTGGAAGATTTATGGGAAGCTATCAAAATATCTCGAACAGAGTGAGATAATTGAGGAAGCCTGGCTAAGGTTGGAACTGGAGGAACCAAGCAGTGAGGTTCAGAGAGGGGAGGGAGCGATGAAACTGACCCGACTGATGGATCAAAAGATCTGGAACTAGGTCCAGATGCCAAGGTCACTCCAATAGAAATTGATGTAGAAAGGGGAACCACACCTGTCGAGGCCAGTAAGGAGCAATGAGGATCAACGAGGCCTTCTGAGCGATAGCTTTCTGTATCACTTGAGAGATTAGTGGGAAGGGTGGAAATGCATACAGAAGTCCCCGGGGCCAAACTTGGACTAGAGCGTCTCTGCTGGGTTGGCCTGGTAAAGGGAATAGAGTGAAATAATCTCTGCACTTGCTGTTTTGGGGAGTAGCAAAAAGATCGCAGCAAGGCTGACCCCACTTGAGAAAAATTTCTCTCACAACAGAGTCTTTCAGAGACCACTCGTGAGGCATGAGGATAGCTCTGCTCAACTTGTCCGCGATTTGATTGGACTTCCCGGGATGTGCGTTGCTATCAGAAACCGCTGAGAAGAAATCGCCCATTGCCACAATCTGAGTGCTTCTCGACACAGGGGGTAGGACCTGGTTCCGCCTTGTTTGTTGATGTACCACACTACAGACATATTGTCTGTCTGGATTGCAATCGTTCCAAAGGGAAGAGAGTCTTGAAGGGCTTGCAACGCTAAAAGCACTGCTCTCATCTCCAGAACATTTATGTGCAAGTGGCATTCGTCTGGTTGCCATGTGCCCTGGACCGTCCTGCCCTGATAATGCCCCCCCCACCCGATCAGGGAGGCGTCCGTTGTCAGAGTAGCAACCGGAGGGGGAGGAACAAAGGGTCTTCCCAATAAGAGCTGAGGGGAAGACATCCACCACATGAGATGAATTCTGCACGCCTGCGTGATCATAATGGTGTGGGACATTGGAAGTTGCTGGTATGACCATTGTGTAAAGAGCATCCATTGAAGGATTCTCATGTGGAATCTGGCTAATGGAAGCAGAGGTATGGCCGCCGCCATAATTCCCAACACTTTCAGAACTAACCTGGCTTTGATTCTGTTGTTGTTGAAAAGGAGTGAGACCAGTTTGTGTATGTCTGTTATTCTCTGATCTGTTAGTCTCGCAGACATGTCTACTGTGTCTAGATTTGCGCCTATGAAGGTAATAGTACGACAAGGCGACAAAACAGACTTTTCGCAATTTATTGAAATGCCTAACTTTTGACAAATGCGAAAAGTGTAATCCCTGGCCATCAGAAGGAGATGCTTGTTGGGAGCTGTGAGGAGCCAGTCGTCCAAATATGGAAACACCTGGAATCCTTGTCGTCTCAGGTGAGAAGCTACCACTGCCATGCATTTGGTAAACACCGGGGCAGTGGTGAGACCAAAGGGCAGGGCCCTGAATTGAAAATGACTGGTTCCCAGCCTGAAGCGGAGGAATCTTCTGGAGCATCTGTTCATTTTTATGTGATAGTACGCATCCTGAAGGTCTATAGAGCACATCCAGTTTCCTTTTCCCAATAGGGGAAGGATGGACTGCAGCGTGACCATCCGAAATCTTGTTTTCTTGACTGATCTGTTCAAGATACTGAGATCCAAAATTGGTCTCCAGTCCCCTGTTTTCTTTGGAACTAAAAAGAACCTTGAGTAGATTCCGGATCCTTGCTGGTCTGCTGGAACTGGCTGAATTGCTCTTTTCGCAAGCAGCTTTGAAATTTCCAAAACCGCTAGATCCCTTTGAGCGGTGGAACATCTGGAAGGGATTTTTTGATTGGTTTGGAATGCGAAGAAAGGGAATGGAATAGCCTTCGAAATGATGGACTGTACCCATTTGTCTTGAGTCAGGGATAGCCAGGCTTCTGGGTCCAGTGACAATCTTCCCCGACTGCCTCCGAAGGTGGGCAGTCGGGCAACACCTCAGGGATGCTGAAAGGGCTTATCAGAGAAGGCTTCGATTGCCCTGGTTCTGCGGACCCCCTGCCTCGAGGGCGTCTACCATTTTATTCCCGCCTCTGCCTCTGGCGGGAACTGACTCTGTCGTCAGGTGAAGTCCCTTGAGATTGTTTACGGAACCACATTTTCCCACTTTTCTGGCCTTTGGGGTAAGGCCTAGAAGGAGTAGAAAACGGACTCCGACGGCAGAAAGAGTCTTGCCATCAGTCTCGCACCTAGTCAAGGTTTCTTTCACTTGAGGACCAAAGAGATGATCCATCGAATGGGGAATTAGTGAAAGACGTTTTAAAGGGGTCCATAAAATTGCATAGCCGCATCCAGGCATGCCTACGTAAGGCCACACCTGTCCCTGCGGCCCTGCTCGCTCCATCAGCCGCATAAGAAAGGAGGCGCATGGAGGAGTTGGCTATGGAGTTCAGGGTAGCCAGCTGAGTGTTCATCTTATCTTGAAAACCCGCAGCTGTAGGATCCTTCAACATGTCACTCGCTTCTTTGATCAAGTCCCTTTGAAGACGCAGTAAAATGGCATAGGTAGTTCAGCGACGCATAGCAAATGTCGCTGATGAGAACATCCGCTTCCGCACCTGTGCATGGACCTAGATTCCTTGTTAGGTGGATGGACAGGTACTGAAGGATCAGCTAGTTCCTTCTTAGTGGCAGCAGCAACCACCATAGCATCCACAGAAACTCCTTTTGTCAAGAACTGTTTGTCTGCTGGTGCCGTTATGAATTTTGAGGGTCTCCTGGGAGTGGGGTCCACTGAATCAGGTGCCGCCCATGCCTTTTAGCTACCACCTGCATGAGGGGGTCAAGGGGAGACACCCAGGAGGTGGAAGGATGAGAGCCAAACGCCTCAAGGTACACAGATTCATCCTCCGAAGGGTTGAGGGCTGGCCAATTTCCCCTCTGTTTGAGGATTTCTAGAATGTCTGCAAAAGAGACATCTTCAGAAGGGGAACGGGGGGAACCCTCGGAATCCTCTAAATCTGTGTCAGAGGTGACGGACTCAGGTGAGTCAATGTGTTTCCTCTTACACTTTCTCTTCCGAGGGGGCTCTTCTGCCAAATCAGGAGAGGCCTCGGACGAGGATGAGATCCCCACAGGGGGTTCCTGAGGAGCTGGGGCTCTGCGGTCCGGGATGAGGGAGTGAGTCGACTTGACCTGAGGCACCGTAGAGGGAGGGGCGGACGGAGCCGACTGTGGAGTAGAGCCAGGTTCTAACACACTCCGCATGACCTCGAACGCACCCCTGTCAGGCAGAGCCAGAGGTCCCCGCTCCGAGAAGCTGAGAACCTCCCTCGGCACCGACAGTGATGGCTCCGAGGCCGATGTCGGAGCCGAACTCACCAGCGCCGAAGCCCCGAGAGGAAGAGCGGGGGCGGACAAGGGTCCGATGCCACTCACCCCCTCGGAGCCGACGAGGGAAGTCCGGCGCCAAGATTCTTCGAAAGAAGAAATTGGAGCCGACGACGGAGCCGAAGACATCTGTATCGGCTCCGACGCTACCACAGTCTCGGTTCCGAAACGCCCGGCTCCGAGCTCAACGGAGTCGGAGGAGGAACATATTGATGGACAGGGGCAGGCATCGACTGATGAGTCGGGCTCTGAAGCATTTGGGCCAGTGCCTCGGACTTAAGAAGTCGACTCAAAACCCTCTGAAGGTCATGATCCGACAGCCTCGATGACCTAGAGGAGTGAGATTTATGGCTCCGTTCAGACAGCAGAGGAGATGCTGGAGCCGAATGAACGGAGCCAAGGGATGGTGACCTAGATCTCTTCCTAGATGTCGGCTCCGAAGGTCTGGTCGGAGCCGACAAGGAATACCTCGGCTCCAGCCGGAGCCGAGGGAACCACAGAAGCTGTAGACTCATCGGCTCCAGCCGGAGCCGATGCAGACGTAGGTTTAGTAGCCTTAGGTCTCGGCTCAGTAGCTGGAGCCGAGGACCTAGAAGCCTTGGAGGGTTTCCCAGAGACAGAGGGAATCCTCAGGCTTAAGTAGACCCCTTAGGATCAATTTGTTCTTTCTTTCCTGCAGGACCCTGGGACTGAAGCCGTGGCATACAGCACAGGAGTCCTGCAGGTGCAAAGGCCCCAGGCAGAAGACACAAGAAGTGTGACCGTCTGTCAGAGACATTTTCTGACAGCACGCATCACACTTCTTGAAGCCTGAGACCTTTGTGTCTTTAGACATCTTAGAACAAGAAAGTGTAACCACACACACTCAGTCAAACACACTGATTACACCTTATCTTATTTTTTAAAAACTCAAAAATAAAACAACTATCAAAATGTTTTAATTAAGAGAAGCAACACACACACACCACTAGGGAATGGAAGAGAGGCCTGAAGGCCCGAGGGAGAACTTTTAAGTTCTTGTGGGGAAGAAACGGGATTTTTGTGAAAAAAGGGTTAGAATTCCACTAAACTAAGGGAAAATGTAGTTAAAATTAAAAATAAAGGGGTTTAAGCATCCTAACTTTACTGAAAGTTTACTTACCAAGAAGCCGGTAGAAAACCAACACCTCGATCGCTGTAGCGGCAAACGAGATCTGAGGTAACTCTCGCCTAGCATTGTGGGATATAAGGGGAGCCTTGAGCCGGTGGAACCAACTCACGAGCTTTTAGAGTGGCCGAGTCGGAGCCGAGGTCGGCTCCGAACCCATCCAGCAAGAATGAAGGCGAGATAGACAACTTAACATCAGTAGTTTTATGTTTGGGTTTAGCTCTTCTTGGAGTTCATGTAGGATGCAGCCCAGGACACCGTCTGGTCCCATTGATGCTGTGTTTTTTGCTTTGGAGAGGGCGGCTCTTACCTGAGCATCTGAGATGTCAGGGGGGCAGCACTCTGCTGGGATAGATATTTGCCCTTTTGATGGGGAGGGGTGGGGGGAGTTTGCGCTGAACCTGTCGGCTAGGATGTTGGCAATGTCTGTGGGTTCAGTGTATTTTTTGTCATTTTGGACTAATTCTGAGCATATCTGGGAATTACCACCCAGGTTCCTAACATAACTAAAGAAAGTCTTGTGATTATCCTTAGGGTCCTGTGCAATTTTTCCCTCGAAGCTGGCCTTAGACAATTTTATGTGTGCCCGTAGTTTTTTGCTAATACTGATCAGTGATGCCTTCCCTTTTTGGGATTTTGCTCTATCATTTAGTAGCTTCCTCCTTCTATTGTATAGTTTGTTTATGGCTGGGGTCCACCAGACAGGACGTCTGCCTTTGGAGGATTGGGTCTTGGTTTTATTTGGGATCAAGATGATCCATGCATTCCTGAAGGTGTTCATAGAATGCGTTTATAAAGGATTCTGCGGTCTGGACCATATTTTCCACAAGCCCCTGGGCTTTGAAGTATTCCACCTCACTTTTGATGTGTTTGAAATTTGCTTTAGAGAAGTTTTTCACTGCGGTTTTCTGGGCAGGGATGGGGTCGGGATGTGAATATCCAGTGAGATTAGTTTATGGTCTGATCTTACCAGTGAGGGATACACTTCTGGTCTGGAGCATAGTGTCCCCATGTTGGTGATGATCAGGTCCAGTATGTTTTCCCTCATGTGGGAGTGGTAACAAGTTGTTCCATAGCATTTGAGTTTATAAATTCTAGGAACCTTTGGGCTAGGTGTTGGAGCTAGAGTAATGCTCCCAGTCTATGTTTGGGTAGTTGAAGTCGTCCAATATAATGGTGTTTGGAGAGACCTTCATATTTTCCAGTGTTCTCAGGAAGGCCGAGTGGGGTTCCTGGGTTTGGGAGGGTGGTCTGTAGCAGGCTATAAACTGGAAGGCAGTTTTACCCACTGTTAGTTGCACATGGATAGTCTCTGATGCTTCGTGCTTTGCCACCAACCTGGAGGTGTGGGTATCTTTGATGAATATCGATACTCCCCTCCTTTGTGGTTCGGTCCAAGTTTTGGGGCCAAAAGCATGGTATGAGGTATAACCTGGTAGTGCTGGGGTGCTCTCGAGCCCTGAACCAGGTTTCTGTTACTTCACAGATATCGATGTTCTCCATGCTAAGGAGAGTTTCGAGTGTGTGCATCTTGAGGTTTAGACTTCTGGCGTTGAGTAGCATTAATCTTAGTTTCTTATCCCTTGTGATACCTATGGAGGTGGGTTTGTCTTTTGAGCCTTGCCTAAAAAAGGCACTATGGGGGTAGCAAGAGCCTTTGCCAATATCCGAAAGCCCAGGGGTGACAGGTGCAAGCCATCCCTAGCGAAGCATCGTGGCTTGTCGAGCATATCATCCCAAGCTGACAGGCATTGGATCCCCTTTGAATGACACCAGTACTTAAGCCAATTGTTGAAATTGATCATCTTGTCTTCATATTGTGGCATCATTCTTGGTGAGGGTAAGATGCTACTCAAGGTCAGGGTCATACCGGCCTGGGCTACATGCTCAGAGAGCTCCTTTATGTCTCTTTTCATGTAGTCCAGGGAGGTATGTCTCAGGTCATTCACACCAGCATGGACAATGGCTGAGTCATATTTGTACTTGCCTTGGAGTGACCTGAGTGCTTGTGTTATGTGGCGGATCCTAGCGCCCGACAGGCTGCTCACCATGACCCTCTCCTTGTTCAGCCTGGTGAGCGGGACGTCAGTGTGCCTGACGATAGAGTCACCTATTACAAGTGTATCTGGTGTGTTGTTTAGTCTTAAGGGCTGTGACTGTTCGGCGCACTGGCTTTGTGAGATACGTGTTGCACGTGTTTTGTTTTGGGGTAGCGGCTGCTTGGGTGTCTGCTTTGGAGGTCTCTGCTGCTTCGGCAGATCTTTATTTAGAGCCTCCGAGTATGTTTTTGTGTGATTATGTGTTTGGTTTGCTGCCGTGGTAGGTCTATGTGAGACTGGAATTGTAGTGAGTGTGGTTTCCTTCTCCTCCTGACTGGTTATGCCAGTACTGAGTTGAGAGAGCTTAGCCTCCCGTTTGGCTATATGGTTGCATCTCTCACATGTGTTGGAATTTGTTGGGAGGAGGAGAGGGTGTCTGTGTACATGAGGCAGTTGTAACATTGCCTCAAGATTCCCAGATTAACCAGCTGGACCGGAGAGGAGATTGACAACTGACCTTTGGACATGATAGAATAATATTGGGAATTCCTTAATAATTGAAAACCAGGGCCAGTGGGGAGTGAGGGTGTAGTGCTTTTAATTTTTAGTGCTGACTTATATAACTGCTTTAGTGAGCAAGTGCCAGGTAACTTAAGTGCAATGTGTTACAGGTAACTTAAATGCAAAAACGACAAACAGTAACTTTCTTTCAAGTGAAACAAGGAAAGAAGTACAGTAAGCAATGCAGATATCACTAGTGATCCACAGAAGCGCTGAGAAGTCGCGTATTAGGTGGAATTAGCGTTCCAGGGAAATAACAAGAAAACAAACAACAAGCATATAAACAAAGCTAGATTCAGCAGGCCCGGATCTAGTCTATGCTACAGCAAACAAGGTGTACCAATTTCAGTAAGATACAGTTCAAGTATTCAGGCACTATAAACCTTTAACCAGAAATTCCCAGCTCAGAAGGGCAGAGTCCAGCCTCTTCTCCCACAAGAGTGCAGACCACAAACCTTCTTAATGTAAAATAACTGGTCTGAAGCCCAAGTGCTTAAACCAGAACTAATACACGTTAAGAATAACAGACACTGGGCTCTCAATCAGCAGTTCCCAACTTAGAAGGATGAAAGCTACCTGTCCTGCCACCACAGTGCATGCAAGAAAGTTATCTATTACAAAAATGCCTATAATAGTAAACACAGCTATAGAAAAAAACTGCAACACTAACTTAAAGGGTTAGGTAAGAACCAAAAATAGCTATTAATGTATACATAAAGAATGCTTCCATTACAGTGATAAAGAAGCTCTCAGACACACCTATGGAGGGTTCAGGCTGCAAACGAGATCTGAGGTAATTTAATGGAGAGGAGGGAATTACAGGTAAGGGAGGAGTCAGTCATAAGTATCTAAAGTTTTAGAAGAAGGTGACGAGGTCCAGAGATCAAACGTTGAATCAGACAAAAATAGACAATATTGGATCCACTGATTCTCATACTTGTGTGGCTGGACCTCTGTAATCAAGTTAAAAAATAGTTGTGGAGAACACACTGCAGTTTCAAAAGCATTATCATAGAATATTGTATCCTATCAACAATGAATAATAAATCACAGCAGGACCCTCCACCCCATTTTTTCCTGCAAACTGTAACAGTTTCAACATAATAAAATTTGTTACTGTATGCAAAGATAAGGTACATGTCAGAAAAGAGACAGCAAAATTCCAAAACGAGAAGCCAAGGCATAACTCAAACATACATTTTATATATCTAGGCCACTTTAAAATAACAAGAACCCTTTTACCTCCTTTGTAAAATGTTGAGTACCACAAAGTGTCATTGGCTGGATAGGCTGAATCTGGAATTTCTTCCAGTCTTCATTTAGAAGTTCTGTCCACTCTTTTAGCTTGCAACGATTTAAAGAGAACAATGACTAGAGGAAAAAAGAAATGATTTATACATCCATTCATTCACTTCTAAATCCTATATAATGCAATCCAAGGTCAAAGGGGAAAACCAGTTTATCCTAATAGGCATAGGGTGAGGCCAAAAGAAATCAGTAATATTTCAGTCTTGCCAATCATGGCAAAAAAAATGTTAACAGTATTAATATGCATGGCAAAAGCAGACCAACATGAAGAATGTAGTAAAATAATTTTTAATCTGAGATCTTTAATTTAGTAATGGTAATTGTTAAAAGCATTTGAAGAAAATAAGCACAATTTCAAGCAATACATTTTCCAAGTTTCACTGCAGAACATCAACACTACTAATAAAATTCTGCCTACTGATTTTATGCCATATTCTTAATCAGTTTTAGGAATATGACAAACCATGACAAACAGTAACAGTATACTTATGAAGCAAAGGTTACTCGTGCAGTAAGCAGTAGCAAAAGGGAGTTCTAGACATGTGAATCTTTTTCTGCAGGGTCTCATTTTTGTTTTTCTGAGCAAGAAACTTCAACAAAGCTTAGGGCATGCAGATAACAATAGCGAATAACACAATAAATAATAGTCTTTTGTGAGATACACAGAAAAGCCTGCAGACCAGAATATGAAGAATGGAGAAGAAGAAGAAGAATGGAGGGTGGAAGCCACTGGTGTCCAAATAATGTCTTCCTCAGAGATATACTGTCATACTGAGTATCTCACACAATTATACTATCTTATCTCAGGAAATTCACTTCGACAGGTATTGGGTAAAACAGATTTCTAACAAAGACATGTCAGTCTCAATCCAAACCTTGAGCAAATGAATGTTCTCTGAGGGCCCCAAATGATCAGTGTGAGTTAAGAAGTCTTTATAAAGGATTTCAGTATGTGATGGCTACTCAAGATCCAGATAAACCACTCATTTCAGAGTTTCTGCCAGCAGACTGGATATGCTTAGAAGATAAAAGCTTGTAAATGATACTCCATGGACAAAGACAAGCTCCGACAACTACAAATGAAGCACAGAAAGATGATAACCTTTTGGTGCTCTGCATGTGCATGTATAATATGATTGTTGAGTTGTCTTTTATTTTATTTTACCTTTGGAACTCCTGAAAAGTTTGTGGTTTAGAATGCTGCTAGCAGTAGGAGGACAGCTAACATTTTTTTTAGGTTGATGGACATAAGTAACTGCAATGTCAGGCATTCCAGATGTGCACCCCAGCTGAAGTATAGCATATCTGTAGTCAGGATCTTAGTTGACTGTGGTGGCCGAAAATAAGTTCTTGCATGCAGGTGACTGTGTCCACCCACCATTTCATCTTATTTACCAAGGCAGAAATCAGATAAAACTTCATTTTACTTTTTTTTATTTATTTAAAAGTACATGAGTTGGGCTATTAGGATACTTATCCCAACATAATCTAGTTAAAATATAAACTAACTGAATGAATGAATGAATGAATAAAAATATAATGAAATAAAAAGACTTTACAGTGAAAATAGTTGCAGTGTAAGGCAAAACATACCCAAACAATTCAGAAATAATAATAACAATTTGCTACTCTTAGTGATAAACTCTGTACATTTACAAACCTGGCAACCAAGCTAGCAACAAAGCATTACATGATATAAGTAACTGCACTAGTACAACTACATGCTGCTTCCTGTTGCAACAAGAAATAGAAGTTATGTTCTTACCATAACGTTCCATGTTAGTTGTCTTCTTCTCGCCTTCTTTCTTGCTGGATGGGTTCGGAGCCGACATCGGCTCCGACTCGGCCACTCTAAAGCTCGAGAGTTGGTTCCACCGGCTCGAGGCTCCCCTTATATCCCACAATGCTAGGCGAGAATTACCTCAGATCTCGTTTGTGAGCTAGGCCCAGCTAATAATATAACCAGAAAACTGGAAAAAGAATCCACCTCAATAAACAAGGGAAAGAGGAAAGGTGACCTAAAGCCTGATCTAGGAAAATATGCACAGCAGAGCATATACCTATAGCAAAGAGGTGGTAGAAAGAGAGGTCACAATCAAACTCCTCTAGGTCTGTCCAGGCCAGGGGGAAGGAGGGTGGGACGCAAGAAAGAAGGCGAGAAGAAGACAACTAACATGGAACGTTATGGTAAGAACATAACTTCTATATGTTAAGTTGTCTATCTCGCCTTCATTCTTGCTGGATGGGACCGCGTCCCTAGCACCTTGTCCCGGGTGGCCTAACGGAACAGACTCTTGAGAACAGTGGAACCAAAGTTAGCTCTATGCCTAGAAGCTAAATCCAACTTATAATGAGAAATGAAAGTGTGAGGAGTAGCCCAAGTAGCCGCTGCACAAATGGTGTCAATAGGCAGTCTGTCTTGGAAGGCTACAGAAGTAGCCAAAGCTCTGGTGGAATGGGCTTTAGGTTTGTTAGGCAGCTTTTGGTGTCTAATTTCATAAACAAGGGAAATCAGAGATGTTAGCCATCTAGATAATGATACCTTTGAAACTGAAAGTCCCTTTCTGCCTTCTGCATAGGAGACAAACAGCTGGTCAGATTTTCTGAATTGTTTGGTTCTATCCAAATAGTACCTTAACTGACGATGAACATCTAGCCAGTGTAATTTTTGTTCAGACCTATTGGAATATTCTGGAAAAAACACAGGAGGTCAATGCTTTGATTTAGGTTAGACGCCGAGGCTATCTTAGGCAAAAAGACGGGTTGGTTCAGAAGATACCCTGTCCTTATGGAACAACAGATAAGGAGGTCGACAGCTGAGTGCATGAAGTTCTGAAACTCTTCTAGCTGAAGTAATAGCTACCAGAAAGAGAGTCTTCCATGATAGCAATTTTAAAGAACAGGAGGCTGCAGGTTCGAAAGGGGAAGAATCAAAGAACTAAGAACTAAACTTAGGTCCCAAGAAGGAGGAGTATTTCTTATAGCACGCCTGGGTAGAAAAACTCCTTTCAAAAGGCTTTGCAAAGCTTGTGGGACATTATGGCAGACTCTGAAATACCCACATGAAAATTAGAAATAGCTGCCAGTTGAACTTTAAGAGTAGAAGGAGATGAACCTGCATGGAAGAGTTCAGCTAGAAAATCAAGGACCATTTGGATGGAAGCAGTGAAAGGATCTATGTCCCTTCCTTGAGCCCAATAGGCGAAACATTTCCACTTACTCAAATAAATCTTTCTAGTGGAAGATTTATGGGAAGCTATCAAAATATCTCGAACAGAGTGAGATATTTGAGGAAGCCTGGCTAAGGTTGGAATTGGAGGAACCAAGCAGTGAGGTTCAGAGAGGGAAGGGAGCGATGAAACTGACCCGACTGATGGATCAAAAGATCTGGAACTAGGTTCAGATGCCAAGGTCGCTCCAACAGAAAATGATGCAGAAAGGGGAACCAAACCTGTCGAGGCCAGTAAGGAGCAATGAGGATCAAGGAGGCCTTCTGAGCGATAGCTTTCTGTATCACTTGAGAGATTAGTGGGAAGGGAGGAAATGCATACAGAAGTCCCCGGGGCCAAACTTGGACTAGAGCGTCTCTGCTGGGCTGGCCTGGTAAAGGGAATAGGGTGAAATAATCTCTGCACTTGCTGTTTTGGGGAGTAGCAAAAAGGTCGCAGCAAGGCTGACCCCACTTGAGAAAAATTTCTCTCACAACAGAGTCTTTCAGAGACCACTCGTGAGGCATGAGGATAGCTCTGCTCAACTTGTCCGCGATTTGATTGGACTTCCCGGGGATGTGCGTTGCTATCAGAAACCGCTGAGAAGAAATCGCCCATTGCCACAGTCTGAGTGCTTCTCGACACAGGGGGTAGGACCTGGTTCCGCCTTGTTTGTTGATATACCACACTACGGACATATTGTCCGTCTGGATTGCTATCGTTCCCAAGGGAAGAGAGTCTTGAAGGGCTTGCAACGCTAAAAGCACTGCTCTCATCTCTAGAACATTTATGTGCAAGTGGCATTCTTCTGGTTGCCATGTGCCCTGGACAGTTCTGCCCTGATAATGCCCCCCCCACCCGATCAGGGAGGCGTCCGTTGTCAGTGTAGCAACCGGAGGGGGAGGAACAAAGGGTCTTCCCAATAAGAGCTGAGGGGAAGACATCCACCACAGAAGATGATTCCTGCATGTTTGCGTGATCATAATGGTGTGGGACATCGGAAGTTGCTGGTATGACCATTGTGTGAAGAGCATCCATTGAAGGATTCTCATGTGGAATCTGGCTAACGGAAGCAAAGGAATGGCCGCCGCCATAATTCCCAATACTTTCAGAACTAACCTGGCTTTGACTCTGTTGCTGCTGAAGATGAGCGAGACCAGTTTTTGTATGTCTGTTATTCTCTGATCTGTTAGCCTCGCAGACATGTTGACTGTGTCTAGAATTGCGCCTATGAAGGTAATAACAAGACAAGGCGACAAAACAGACTTTTCGCAATTTATTGAAATGCCTAAATTTTGACAAATGCGAAAGGTGTAGTCCTTGGCCAATAGAAGAAGATGCTTGGTGGGAGCTGTGAGGAGCCAGTCGTCCAAATATGGAAACACCTGGAATCCTTGACGTCTCAGGTGAGAAGCTACCACTGCCATGCATTTGGTAAACACCCGGGGGGCAGTGGTGAGACCAAAGGGCAGGGCCCTGAATTGAAAATGACTGGTTCCCAGCCTGAAGCGGAGGAATCTTCTGGAGCATCTGTTCATTTTTATGTGATAGTACGCATCCTGAAGGTCTATAGAGCACATCCAGTTTCCTTTTCCCAATAGGGGAAGGAGGGACTGCAGCGTGACCATCCGAAATCTTGTTTTCTTGACTGACTTGTTCAAGATACTGAGATCCAAAATTGGTCTCCAGTCCGCTGTATTCGTAGGAAGTAAAAAGAACCATGAGTAGATTCCGGATCCTTGCTGGTCTGCTGGAACTGGCTGAAATGCTCTTTTGCAAGCAGCTTTGAAATTTCCATCGCTGCTAGAGCTCTTTGAGTGGGTGGAACATCTGGAAGGGATTTCATTGATTGGTTTGGAATGCGAACAAAGGGAATGGAATAGCCTTCGGAAATGATGGACTGTACCCATTTGTCTTGAGCCAGGGATAGCCAGGCTTCTGGGTACAGTGACAATCTTCCCCCGACTGCCTCCGAAGGTGGGCAGTCGGGCAACACCTCAGGGATGCTGAAAGGGCTTATCAGAGAAGGCTTCTCGATTGCCCTGGTTCTGGACCCCCTGCCTCTAGGGCGACGTCTACCATTGTTGTTCCCGCCTCTGCCTCTGGCGGGGAACCGACTCTGTGCATCAGGCGAAGACCCTTGAGATTGTTTGCGGAACCACATTTTCCCACTTTTCTGACCTTTGGGGTAAGGCCTAGAAGGAGTAGAAAAACGGACTCCGACGGCAGAAAGAGTCTTGCCATCTGTCTCACACCTAGTCAAGGTTTCTTTCACTTGAGGACCAAAAAGAGATGATCCATCGAACGGGGAATTAGTGAATGACGTTTTAAAGGGGTCCGCAAAGTTGCATAGCCGCATCCAGGCATGCCTACGTAAGGCCACACCTGTCCCTGCGGCCCTGCTCGCTCCATCAGCCGCATAAGAGAGGAGGCGCATGGAGGAGTTGGCTATGGAGTTCAGGGTAGCCAGCTGAGTGTTCATCTTGTCTTGAAAACCCGCAGTAGGATCCTTCAACATGTCACTCGCTTCTTTGATCAAGTCCCTTTGAAGACGAGTAAAATGGCATAGGTAGTTCAGCGAACGCATTGCAAATGTCGCTGACGAGAACATCCGCTTCCCATACCTGTCCATGGACCTAGATTCCTTGTTAGGTGGATGGACAGGCACTGAAGGGTCAGCTAGTTCCTTCTTAGTGGCAGCAGCGACCACCATAGCATCCACAGAAACTCCTTTTGTCAGAAACTGTTTATCTGCTGGTGCTGTTATGAATTTTGAGGGTCTCCTGGGAGTGGGGTCCACTGAATCAGGAGCCGTCCATGCCTTTTTTGCTACCACCTGCATAAGGGGGTCAAAGGGGGGAGACACCCAGGAGGTGGAAGGACGAGCCAAACGCCTCAAGGTACACAGATTCATCCTCCGAAGGGTTGTGGGCTGGCCATTTTCCCTACTGCTTAAGGATTTCTAGAATGTCTGCAAATGAGACATCTTCAGAAGGGGAACGGGGGGAACCCTCGGAATCCTCTAAATCTGTGTCAGAGGTGACGGACTCAGGTGAGTCTATGTGTTTCCTCTTACACTTTCTCTTCCGAGGGGGCTCTTCTGCCAAATCAGGAGAGGCCTCGGAAGAGGATGAGATCCCCACAGGGGATTCCTGAGGAGCTGGCTCTCTGCGGTCCGGGATGAGGGAGTGAGTCGACTTGACCTGAGGCACCGAAGAGGGGGGGGCAGACGGAGCCGACTGTGGGGTAGAACCAGGTTCTAACACACTCCGCATGACCTCGAACGCACCCCTGTCAGGCAGAGCCAGAGGTCCCGCTCCGAAAAGCTAAAAACCTCCCTCGGCACCGACAGTGATGGCTCCGAGGCCGATGTCGGAGCCGAACTCACCAGCGCCGAAGCCCCGAGAGGGAGAGCGGGGTCGGACAATGGTCCGATGCCACTCACCCCCTCGGAGCCGACGATGGAAGTCCGCGCCGGGATTCTACTAAGGAAGAAATCGGACCCGACGATGGAGCCGAAGACAATTGTATCGGCTCCGACGCTACCACAGTCTCGGTTCCGAAACGCCCCGGCTCCGAGCTCAACGGAGTCGGAGGAGGAACATATTGAGGGACAGGGGCAGGCATCGACTGATGAGTCGGGCTCTGAAGCATTTGGGCCAGTGCCTCGGACTTAAGAAGTCGACTCACTACCCTCTGAAGGTCATGGTCCGACAGCCTCGATGACCTAGAGGAGTGAGATCTATGGCTCCGTTCAGACAGCAGAGGAGATGCTGGAGCCGAATGAACGGAGCCAAGGGATGGTGACTTAGACCTCTTCCTAGATGTCGGTTCCGAAGGTCTGGTCGGAGCCGACACGGGAATTTCTAATACCTCGGCTCCAGCCGGAGCCGAGGAAACCACAGAAACTGTAGACTGAGACTCATCGGCTCCAGCCGGAGCCGATGTAGATGGAGGTTTCGTAGCCTTAGGTCTCGGCTCAGTAGCTGGAGCCGAGGACCTAGAAGCCTTGGAGGGCTTTCCCGAAGAGACAGTAAGGGAACCCTCAGGCTTGAGTAAACCTCTCAGAATCAGTTTGTTTTTTCTTTCCTGCAGGACCCTGGGACTGAAGCCGTGGCATACAGCACAGGAGTCCTGTAGGTGCAAAGGCCCCAGGCAGTAGACACAAGAAGTGTGACCGGCTGTCAGAGACATTTTCTGACAGCACGAGTCACACTTCTTGAAGCCTGAGACCTTTGAGTCTTTAGACATTTTAGAAAAGTGTAATCACACACACCCAGTCAAACACACTGATTACACCCTATCCTATTCTGAACTCAAAAAATAAAACAAACTACCAAGGTTTTAAATTATGAGAAAAAACACACACACACCACTAGGGGATGGAGGAAGAAGGCCTGAAGGCCAGAGGGAAGAACTTATAAGTTCTTGTGGAGAAGAAATGGGATTTTAGAGAGAAAGTGGGGGAAATTCCACTAAACTAAGGGAAACAAGTGTTAAAATTAAAATTAAAGGGGTTTAAGTATACTACTTTAATCCAAAGTTACTCACCAAGAAGCCGGTAGAAAACCAACACCTCGATCGCTGTAGCGGCAAACGAGATCTGAGGTAATTCTCGCCTAGCATTGTGGGATATAAGGGGAGCCTCGAGCCGGTGGAACCAACTCTCGAGCTTTAGAGAGGCCGAGTCGGAGCCGAGGTCGGCTCCGAACCCATCCAGCAAGAATGAAGGCGAGATAGACAACTTAACATTAAAGTTTTTCTTTGAATGAGGTCAAATTAGGATGCTGTTTGAGTCTGGCAAGGACTTCAAAGCTCTGGGTCAAAAAAGAGAATGCTTTGAAACTACAAGTCAAATAATGCTCAAGTACCACAAGAGAAAACAAAAGTACCACATGACCTTAAAGTTCATGGCAGTAATCCAATTTCAAAGGTTCAATCCACAGACCTGCAAAAGTTCACAAGAAATAATTTGTAAATCCATTATAAATTTTGCTCTTACATGAAGAGGTAACCATTCAATTTTATAAAGGGTGATAAAGTGCAATTCTCTTGTGCTTGTTCCAATCATGACAAGGGTAAATTATAATTGTGCAAGTAAACTTACCATAACAGTAAATGTCTGAATGACCACTGCTGCAATAGCCTTAGTTATAAGGGTTACATCCTGCCAAGGATATAAGAGCAGGCCAGCTTCCCAAGCTTCAGGACATATTCCATACTTCCAAACTGTAAGGCAGCGCTAGCTAAACTAAAAAAACAAATCTGGGAGCACAGCCTTTCGGAGCTTTCCTGCCAGCAGAGAAAGGGAGGCTAAACCCTGAAAGGCCAAACCTAGGAATACTAAAAAATAACTGCCCACATCCCAGCACAAACAGCACATCAAAAAACAAGGGAAATGGAGGGAGGAAGCAGCTACTGCAGCAGTGATTATACGAACATCCACTGTTATGATAAGTTTACAACTGTACTATGTTCTGCATAATCACTGCTGTAGTAGCCTAAGCTATATGGGTATATTACCCTAGCTAACTACATTTGGAAGGTGGAAGGAGAAGAGTCCAGAAGCCCCTAGTGAATGGTCCTAGCAAAGCCTGTCCTTGACCCGAGAAGGAATTAAGCTTATAGTGCTTTGTAAAAGTATGTACAGAGAACCAAGTAGCAGATTCTAGAATACTCCTAGAATCCAACCCTTTCCAAAAAGCCAGAGATGACGACAAGGCCCATGCAGACTGGAACTTGAGCCTGCCTGGAATAAATATATGGTAAATGTATATTACGGTAAATATAGAAAAAGGTAATAGCCTTAGACAATCATTTGAAATAGTATTTTTGACACAGATCATCCCTTCAGCTTACCTTCACAAGAAATGAACAACTGATCAGAAGATCTGAAAAATTTAGTTCTACCAAGATAGTACCCGAGTTATCTGTGGATGTCCAACAAATGAAGTATCATTTCTCCCTCATTTTTAGGTTCAGGAAAGAAAACAAAGAAATGGAGAATTTGGCTAGACATAAAATTGGATACCACTTTACACATAAATGAAGGATTAGTTCTTAAAGAAACCTTGTCCCTATGGAAAATGAAACATGAATGACTCACCATAAGGGCTTGCAACTCAGACAGGCATCTTGCAGAGGTCAGAGCAATCAGTAAAACTGTCTTCCACTTTAAGAACCTCAGGTCAACCAGATTAGTTGGTTCAAATGGAACAAGTGCAAGCTTCTCTATCACAAAATTAAGATCCGAAAGAAGGACTACTGGTTTTCTTGGAGGCCTCAAGGAAAACCCCTTGCAAAAACATTTTGACATGAGACTGCATTGAAAGACCCTGTGAAACAGAGTTCCTCCCTAACCCAATTCAAGTGCAACTTGGACAACTGGATGGGAAACTGAAAATTCATCCCTGGTTTGGCACCTATGTCTCTAATGGACAGGTAACCTGTAAATGGTTCATCTCCCAAACCCCTGCTTACACTTATCAAGAGTATCAGAACTTGTCAGAGATTTGGGATGCAAGACTAGGGTTAAAAAGGCCCTTCTGGACTTTAGCCTAGTAAACACCTATGAACCTATAAGAGGATGATCCATGGGCAGCCACGCTGAAATGGACAATAAATTAACCTTGATAGAGGAGTAAGAAAGGCCATAGTAACGCACACAAACATTGTAAAACCAGAGAAACTACCAGCTATGAATGGATGTTGGTTATGCTGTTGGCACCAACTAGAAAACCTTTTCCATTTGCTAATATATGATTTTCTAGTAGCAGGCTTTCTTGTCTCCATTAGTTCCTGCTGAACGTCTTCGGTAAACAGGTGCCTAAAAAGAATTAAACCCTATCATCCAGGCAATCAGCTGAAACAGACTGATGTCAGGGTGTGTCAAACATCCCTTGTTCTTGTATGAGTAGATCCAGTCTGTGAGGAAGTTTGTAGTAATTGCCCCTGGCCATTTTCAAAAGAAGGAAGAACCACATCTGTCTGGGCCAGCAGGGGGTCACCACAATGATCTTAGGGGATTCTTTCTGAATCTTGTGAAGTACTCTGAATATCAGTGGAAAGGGTGGAAAAGCATACAAGGAAATTCCTGTCCAAGGAAAAGCAAAGAAAAGGCATCTGTCTTCCACTCCTTCTTGCATGGAGTCCTGGAACAGACTGTTGCCAGTTGATTGTTCAGAGAGGAGGCAAAGGGTCTACAGGTGGAACTCCCAACAGCTGGATCAAATCTTGGAAGGGCCCCTGATCTAGTTTCCACCTGTGAGGGTCTGCTCTGGTCCTGCTAAATTTGTCTTGCCATATAATTTTGTTTTCATGGCATGTGGGATGCCTGCATAGTGGGATTGTCCTGTGAAGCTATATCTCAAGGTAATGTGTCTAGTCTGCAAAGTAGGTACAACCTGGTTCCACCTTGCTTGCTGATGTACCACATAACTGTGGTATTGTCTGTAACCACTTGAAGAGGTCCCAAGAACCAAAGATGGCTCAGAGAGTTGAGTGCCTTGATCAGGGCAAGCATCTCCTTGATATTTATGTGCTTGTGTCTGTCTTTGGTGTCACATACCCCTTGCACTTTTATCCCTTCTGAAACTGCTCCCCAAGGAAGGTCTATAATGACTGAATGCTTTGGAGCAGCAAAGGAGAAAGGGAGACCTGGATTAAAGATATCTGGTGTCTCAACCAAATGATTTCTCTAATGGCAAACCCTAGTATTGAGATTTGAAAATATAAAGGGTGTTGGTGCTGGGGCGAAAGAGATTTCAGATACCACTGTATCTTTCTCATGTGGAGGCTTGCCAGGGTTATCATGAGAATCATAGATGCTGTTAGACTCTGAACCCTGAAGTATTCCCTCGCAGTTACTCCTGAGTGGAAAACCTTAGAAATAGATCTAGATATAGATCTATTTTTCCTTTGGAAGAAAAGCTCTTTGAATTGAAGTGAGTGAGGCTAACATCCTTTCATAATTAGTCAGAACAAACTTTAACATATGAGCCTGACAATTCAAAATTCTGAAAATCAATCTGCAGAAGTATACACTATTTTTCTATATCAGTAATTTTCCCATCCTTATAACAAAGACAGGAATTGAATTGACTAGGTACTTAGCAGTAGTGGGATCAACTAGAGCAGGTTTGGGAAAAATAAAAAGAGACCGAGTAACAGTAAACATTATATCTGCCTTTTTAGAGACAGTTGATTGGCTATCAAGAAAATTGCAAGCAGTAATATACACACAAACTATAAAGAGACGGAACAGGAGGAATGGACATAGGATCTGGAAAATCCTTCTGTAACAACTCACAGTATATGGTGCCGAGTTGCCAGCCCAACGCCCAACCTTCAGCGAAGGCACGCCCATTTACGCATGTCTTTCGGAGACCACTCGACCATGAGGAGGACATGCAGACTCCACACAGAAGGCACTCCAGCCGTGAATCGAACAGGAGAACCTCTTGCTGTGAGGCAACAATGCTACTGCTGTACCACCGCGGCTATTGTTGTAACTGATAAAATGTATATATTTTAACTGAGGATACTAGAAGGGAAGGTGTTAACCTCAGCCCAGCTAACCTTAAAAAAATAGCTTGAAATTAAATGACTTGGTTAAGGCCATAAAGGTTTTTATCTCATAGGTCTGAATGCAGCCAAAGACTCAATGTCCACTCTTGTGGGAGGAGAGGCTGGACTCTGCCCTTCTGAGCTGGGAATTTCTGGTTAAAGGCTTATAGTGCCTGCATATTTGAACTGCTTCTTACTGAAATTGGTACACCTTGTTTGCTGTAGCATAGACTAGATCCAGGCCTGTTGAATCTAAATTTGTTTGTATAACTTGAGCACTAATCCAGGCATTCTTTAAAGTATTCAATTGTATTTATTACTGCTTGGTAGTAACTTGATTAAAGTGTAGCTATCATTCTAAGTCTTTTGGATTAAGCACTTGGGCTTCAGACCAGTTGTTTCACATTAGGAAAGTTTGTGGCCTGCACTGTGGTGGCAGGACAGGTAGCTTACATCCTTCTAAGTTGGGAACTGCTGATTGAGGGCTCAGTGTCTGTTATTCTAAAAGTGTATTAGTTCTGGTTTAAGCACTTGGGCTTCAGGCCAGTTATTTTACATTAAGAAGGTTCGTGGTCTGCATTCTTGTGGGAGGAGAGGCTGGACTCTGCCCTTCTGAGCTGGGAATTTCTGTTTAAAGGCTTATAGTGCCTGCATATTTGGACTGTTTCTTACTGAAATTGGTACACCTTGTTTGCTGTAGCATAGACTAGATCCAGGCCTGCTGAATCTAGCTTTGTTTGTATGCTTGTTGTTTGTTTGCTTGTTATTTCCCTGAAACGCTAATTCCACCTAAAACATGGCTTTTCAGCGCTTCTGTGGATCCCTAGTGATATCTGCATTGCTTACTGTACTAATTTCCTTGTTTCACTTGAAAGAAAGTTACTGTTTGTCGTTTTTGCATTTAAGTTACCTGTAACACATTGCATTTAAGTTACCTGGCACTTGCTCACTAAGTCAGCACTAAAAAATTAAAAGCACTACACCCTCACAAACTCCCTTGAGTACCTTGTTCCCCATTGGCCCTTTTTCAATTATAAAGGAATTCCCAATACTATTCTAGCATGTCCAAAGGTCAGTTGTCAATCTCCTCTCCGGTCCAGCTGGTGAATCTGGGAATCTTGAGGCAATGTTACAACTGCCTCATGTACACAGACAACCCTCTCCTCCTCCCAACAAATTCCAGCACATGTGAGAGATGCCCCCATATAGCCAAACTGGAGGCTAAGCTCTCTCAACTCAGTACTGGCGTAACCAGTCAGGAGGAGAAGGAAACCACACTCACTACAATTCCAGTCTCACATAGACCTACCACGACAGCAAACCAAACACATAAACACACAAAAACATACTCGGAGGCTCTAAATAAAAATCTGCCTAAGCAGCAGAGACCTCCAAAGCAGACACCCAAGCAACCGCTACCCCAAAACAAAACACGTGCAACACATAGCTCACAAAGCCAGTGTGCCGAACAGTCACAGCCCTTAAGGCTAAACAACACACCTGATACACTTGTAATAGGTGACTCTATCGTCAGGCACACTGACATCCCGCTCACCAGACTGAACAAGGAGAAGGTCACGGTGAGCTGCCTGTCGGGCACTACGATCCGCCACATAACGCAAGCACTCAGGTCACTCCAAGGCAAGTACAAATATGACTCAGTCATTGTCCATGCTGGTGTGAATGACCTGAGACGTACCTCCCTGGACTACATGAAAAGAGACATAGAGGAGCTCTCTGAGCATGTAGCCCAGGCCGGTATGACCCTGACCTTGAGTAGTATCTTACCCTCACCAAGAATGATGCCACAATATGAAGACAAGATGATCAATTTCAACAATTGGCTTAAGTATTGGTGTCATTGAAAAGGGATCCAATGACTGTCAGCCTGGGATGACATGCTCGACAAGCCACGATGCCTCGCTAGGGACGGCTTGCATCTGTCACCCCTGGGCTTTCGGATATTGGCAAAGGCTCTTGCTACCCCCATAGTGCCTTTTTTAGGCAAGGCTCAAAAGACAATCCCACCTCCATAGGTATCACAAGGGATAAGAAACTAAGAGTAATGCTACTCAACGCCAGAAGTCTAAACCTCAAGATGCATGCACTCAAAACTCTCCTTAGCATGGAGAACATTGATATCTGTACAGTAACAGAAACCTGGTTCAAGGCTCCTGAGAGCACCCCAGCACTACCAGGTTATACCTCATACCATGCTTTTCGGCCCTAAAACTTGGACCGAACCACAAAAGGAGGGGGAGTATCAATATTCGTCAAAGATACCCACACCTCCAGGTTGGTGGCACAACACGAAGCATCAGAGACTATCCATGTGCAACTAACAGTGGGTAAAACTGCCTTCCTGTTTATAGTCAGCTACAGACCACCCTCCCAAACCCAGGAACCCCACTCGGCCTTCCTGAGAACACTGGAAAATATGAAGGTCTCTCCAAACACCATTATATTGGGCGACTTCAACTACCCAAACATAGACTGGGAGCATTACTCTAGCTCCAACACCCTAGCCCAAAGGTTCCTAGAATTTATAAACTCAAATGCTATAGAACAACTTGTTACCACTCCCACAAGAGGGGAAAACATACTGGACCTGATCATCACCAACATGGGGACTCTATGCTCCAGACCAGAAGTGTATCCCTCACTGGTAAGATCAGACCATAAACTAATCTCACTGGATATTCACATCCCGACCCCATCCCCTGCCCAGAAAACCACAGTGAAAAACTTCTCTAAAGCAAATTTCACACTCCTCAAAACTGAGGTGGAATCCTTCAAAGCCCCCGGGCCTGTGGAAAATACGGCCCAGACCACATAATCCTTTATAAATGCATTCTATGAACACCTTCAGGAATGCATGCATCATGCAATCCCAAATAAAACCAAGACCCAATCCTCCAAAGGCAGACGTCCTGTCTGGTGGACCCCAGCCATAAACAAACTATACAATAGAAGGAGGAAGCTACTACATGATAGAGCAAAATCCCAAAAAGGGAAGGCATCTCTGATCAGTATTAGCAAAAAACTACGGGCACTCATAAAATCGTCTAAGGCCAGCTTCGAGAGGAAAATTGCACAGGACACTAAGGATAATCAAAAGGCTTTCTTTAGTTATGTTAGGAACCTGGGTGGGAATTCCCAAATATGCTCAGAATTAGTCCAAAATTACAAAAAATACACCGAACCCACAGACATTGCCAACATCCTAGCTGACAGGTTGAGCGCAAACTTCTCCCTCCCCTCCCCACCAAAAAGGCAAATATCTATCCCAGCAGAGTGCTGCCCCCCTGACATTTCAGATGCTCAGGTAAGAGCCGCCCTCTCCAGAGCAAAAAACACAGCATCAATGGGACCAGACGGTGTCCCGGGCTGCGTCCTACATGACCTCCAAGAAGAGCTAAACCCAAACATAAAACTACTGTTCAATCTCAGCCTTACTACAGGATATGTACCCAAAGAGTGGCGTACAGCAACAGTGGTTCCTCTCCACAAAGGTGGTGCCTCAACGGATCCTGGAAACTATCGCCCCATAAGCCTGACTAGCTTGGTCTGCAAAGCTATGGAAAGGATCATCATGGACCTCATAAATAAAGATATTGGGGACCTACAGACACTGGATCCTACCCAGTTTGGCTTTGTTAAGGGCAGATCCTGCCCCGTAAACCTGGTTGATTTCTTTGAAACAGTCACCAAGGCTATTGACGAGGGGAAGGTGGTCCACACAGCCTACCTGGACCTCACAAAAGCCTTCGATACAATACCCCACTCTGGCATTATAGATAAGCTCACCAGCTTAAATATAAACCCCTATGTCACTAGATGGGTTGCAAACTGGCTCACGGACAGAACCCACATGGTTAGAATTGCTGGAGCCATGTCAGACTCCAAACCAGTTACAAGTGGCGTCCCACAAGGCTCAGTCCTGGGACCTCTCTTGTTCGGTATATATTTCTTGGAGGTAGAGGCCGACACGGAAGGACTGTGGCTGACCAAGTTCGCAGAAGACTGCAAACTGGGTGCCATAATCGACTCTCCAGCCGACACAAGCATCCTCCAAAAGGGCCTCATAGAAACAGACAACTGGTGCCAGAGCCATGGCCTCAAGCTAAATGCCAAAAAGTGTATAGTCATCCCCTTTGGCAAAAACAAAGTGTCCACAAATTACCACATAGGTGGTAATCCATTAAGTACAGAAGAAGTAATTAGGGACCTGGGGACCCAAGTTGATAGCAATCTTTCATTTGACAACCACATGGCCAAAGTGGTTAGAAAAACATTTTATATAGCCCACCTAATCATGAAGGGATTCACATCTAGATCAGGGGAGGTCTTCGTACCTCTTTACTCATCCCTCATCAGGCCCATAATTGAGTACAATGCCCCTTTTGGGATGTACCTTACCAGACACCTGCAGCAACTGGAAAGACCCCAAAAGTACCTCACCAAGAGGATCAAAGGGCTCAAACAGATGCCATATGCTGCCCCGTTAAAGAAACTCCAGCTGTACTCAGTGGCATACCACCTGCTCAGAGGTGATCTGTGCCTGACGTATAAAGCCATGTCCAACCCGGAATTAATGGACATGCTGCACCTCAGAAAATCCAAATCCCATCGAGCTACACGCTCTAGAGACTTGAACCTCAGCACTGAAATAAATAGGACATGCTGGAGGGACAGATTCATAACCCAGAGGCTCCCTTCACTCTGGAATAAAATCCCAGTCCAGGTTAGGCAGAGTCCCTCATTGACTCTCTTCAAGAGGAATCTTGATGAGTGGATGGGAGATCGTAGGTTTACCCCGGGTATCACTTCTGTGTCACTGTTAGACAGAGGCACAGTATACTAACCTCAAAAAAAGGGCATAGCAAAATTAATTTAAAATGGGTGGCGAAAGCCAAACACACTCTGGCTAGGCTTATAAATGCCCTAGGGTAGATAGCCTAGTATGAACCTATGAAAAGCCTAGGCTGGGATCCAGCTCTACTGTCCTTAGTGGTGAAATAATTGCTACCCTGGGGTGCCAGAGAATGGCTTGTTAGCTTCTGCAGGAAGGTTGGAAGTGTTGCAATTGTTTTACAATTTCTAGATGCTGTAATAAATCTTAGCTAAAGTTGTGGGTGTGTATTGTGCCAAATCCTGGCTTAGTTTCTACTGACAGGGTAGTGTGGGAACCACAGAGTCAGGTGACCAGATGTGATGTCATTTTTTTAGCCAGCACTGAAACTGTAACTGGATACTAGTGAGATATGTGAGGGGTACACTCTGTTCTGTTCTTGGACTGGATAAGACATTCATCCATGTTCATCTTGCCTTGCTTTAGTAAGCAACTAAGGAAGAGTAATTCTTCAGTCAGTTAAAAAAATATAGTGAAATTAGCTAAATGCTTTTTTTCTGTATCTGCCTGAGTCTTTCCATCAGTGCTGCTTTTTATATTTCCTGTGACTGAAAACTCTGGTGTTTATTGTAAATATATATTCAGTATTTTCATGTTTTTTATTATTATTTATTATTAAGACTAGCTAAACCTTTCACTGTGCCTGGTCCTTTTAGAAAATATTTAACCTTTGAGAGTACTTCTATTTATTTAGTGGCACTGTGGCTCCATGTTCCTGAAAGTCTTGCTGCTTGGTTAAACACTACCATTTGTATAAGTAAGCACTGCCAGCCTTTCTCAGGTGTGTGTGTGTGTGTGTGTGTGTGTGTGTGTGTGTGTGTGTGTGTGTGTGTGTGTGTGTGTGTCTGTGAAAATCAAATCTCAAAGAGAGCATGTATAACAGCTACTTTGAACAGAGACACTGAGAGCACTGATTCATAGACAGGGTGGTGGAGGATTTGGCTTAGAACACCCAGCTAAGGACTCAGCTCTACAGTGGTCACAGGGGAGTCTTATTTAGGGCCTAGAGAGAAAGCCCAGCCCCAGGACTGGAGTGTGCATTCCTTGTGTGCTCTTTAGGGAAATTGTACTTGGCGCAGATAGCTGCATCTGAAAAATACTGTGTGTGTGTGTGTGTGTGTGTGTGTGTTTCTATTTTTTCTCACAGTGAACATTTCCCACTGGTGTCAGTGGTGAGGACTGAGGCTCCTTGATCACTGGCCCAGAGCAGGGATAGCACATGGAGTATCAGAAACTGGGTCTTCTCTAAGTCTGAATTAGAAATTTGATGAAAAAAATGTATCCATCCCTGCACCTTCCTGTTTAGATTCAGAATTTTGAATCTCTTCAAGAAAAGAGGTGTCTTTTTTTTCTTTTTCCAGAAACTACTTTACATGAAGGATCAACAGCCTGAATTAAACTCTGAGCCTGACCCAATAAAGTACTCCTATCCAAAGAAATCAGAGGAGAAGCAAATACATGTTTGGTCTTCTGTTTTTTTTTTCCCTAAGAAAAATGGGGCCACCACGTTACTAATGGCAGCAGCAGCTTCTCCAAGGACGGGTACAGCATTCTGACCCAAGAGGGAAACCTTCCCTGTTTTCTCTCCCAGCACCAAAAATAGTGGTTCCCCTTGTCCATTGAGAGGACCCCAATAGCCACAGAGGACATGGCTAACCCCTGATGGCTGTAGGTGCTACAACAAAGGGATCTGGGGTAAAAGATGAGTGGTCTAAGGTATAACAAATGGCCAAAGCAGATTCACCTACCTGCAGCTGAGGCAAATTGCCAGTCTGCTGTGGTGGCAAAGGCTCTGTGCTTAATTTTTTATTTTTGTAGCTGGAAGAAGGACTGACCACGGGACTAGTAGTCTGTTCCATGGTCAAGCTAAAAATTATGTCTCCTTCCCAGGTAAGACAAGCAGCAAATGACAATAAACACTACCAGTCTACAAACAGAAAACACACAAAAAACACTTTAAAACACCATGCTAGACTCACAAAATTAAAAGTTATGCACTCACCATAACCAGGCATCTGTGTTGTCCATTTTCATTCTTCTTCAATGAGTGGATTCGGCCGCATACTACAGATTTTGGACACAACTCTCAAACTCCTCTCTCTACCCATAATGGCCTAGTCCATCCAAAATACCTCAGCTTGAGTTTACTGCCATAAACATTCATTAAGTAATAAAAGAGGAAAACACATATTAGAGTAGGACTCAAACTTAGAATTACAGGTTCCAACAAAAGGACTATCAGGTCACTCCAGAAGATGACAGGAAGGGAGAAGGAGGGGAGAAGCTGAGGAAGAATAAAAATGGACAACACAGATGCCTAGTTATGATGAGTACGCAATTTTTAAATCCGACGTTGTCCTTTTCCTTCTTCCTCAACAAGTGGAACAGAGTCGCCAGCTACATAAATCTTGGGTGGGCCTCATGAAAGGATATTCAAGAGAACTGCTAAACCAAAGGCAGCTCTACTTCTTGAAATTAAGTCTAAGCACCTGTACCTTGTCTCTACCTCTCAAAACCTAACTGCCTTTGCCTAACACAGACACTGATGTTTAATATGCATCAATGCAATGTGAAACACTTGCACACTTCTGCCAGAAATATCCATGACATGTCAATCTATTTACCTTTACTGCTCTTCTCTTTTGTCAATTTGATAGCTCAACAATTATTCAACTTATTATTTAAATATGTTACCTTTGTTGTATATATTCTTGTAATGTACTCATCTTTCTGTATACATCTCTAGGTTCATGTTATTTGTGGAACTTTTCTCCCTAGGCCTCCACTGAAAATGGGGTCATATCAGCCCAGTGGACTACACTGATAAACAAATGCAAATAAATAAATTTTCGTAGTGAGCAACAGCATGTGGCTACTCCACAAATATCATCAATAGAAGTTCTTGACCAAAAAGCAGATACAGTAGCCATGGATCTAGCTGACCTGGCTTTACATGTGCTTGGTACAGAAAGGCCCTGTTGATAATAAATCACAAAATGCAGTTAGTTATCCATTTGGCAAATGTAACATTAGAAACTGGAGAACCCAGCAGACTTGGTGAAAAGAAGACAAACAGCTGGTCTGTTCTTCTGAATTATTTTGTTCTGTGCAAACAGAAACATAACTGTCTATGCACATCCAGAAGATGTAGCATGTATTCTCCACTGTTTGAACAATTTGGAAAGAAGACTGGTAAATTAATAGTTTGGCTAATATTAGATTCAGAAGTCACTTTAGGTAAGAAAGAAGGGTTGGTTCGTAAAGTAACCCTGTCTTTATGAAAAACAATGTAAGGTGTCTTAGATGAAAAGAGCCTGGAGTTCGGAAATCCTTTTACTCAAATTAATAGCCACTAAAAGGGCTGTTTTCCAAGACACATACTTTAAGCCAGTTTTTGCTGAAGGTTCAAAGGATTTTTGAGTCAAATCTTGCAGTACCACTGTTAAATCTCAGGGAGGTGACGGTTCCTTTACTGGAGGTCTAAGTAGGAAGTTGCCTTTTAAGAAAGCCTTACATAACTTGGAAGCAACCAAACAATACTTTTGCTACCCCTGCATGAAAATTTGATATGGCTTCCAACTGTACTTTGATTGTGGAATAACTAGCACCCTCTTTGAAGAGTGAAGCTAGAAAGTCTAGTACAGCATAGACAGGGGCAGTAAAACGGTCAGTGTTGTTACTTAGAGCCCAAAATTAAAATCTTTTCTGTTTACTCTTGTAAATTGTTTTGATGTAGTTTTTTTGAGAGGATAACAGTATGGAACATACTGGGGAAGAAAGCCTGGGCTGTCTGGCTATTAATAGCACTGAAGAAACCATGCAGTTAGTTTGAGGGCTGGGATACTGGGATGATTCATCCCCAGGGATGTGACAGAAGGCCTGGACTTGGATCCAGTGAGGATAACAAAGATTAGGCCAAAGGAAGGGGAACTGCACCTGCCAATGTCAAAAAGGGGCAATGAGGATGACCGAGATCTTCAACCGACTGGCCTTCTGTAAGAATTTTGGAATCAGAGGTACTGCAGGATAGGTGTAAAGGAGACTGGGGGGCCAAACATGGACTAGAGCATCTATCGGTGACTCCCCCTGAGGGGGGATCAGGGCAAATTACTTGCTGCATTTGTTGTTATGGGGAGATGCAATGAGGTCGCAGCATGGTTGGCCCCAATGGAATAAAATTTTCTCCACCACTGGCTGACTGAGAGACCACTCATGAGGAATTAGAATGAACCTGCTGAGTGTGTCCACTAGCACACTGTTTTTTTCCCAGAATGTACACTGCTACTAGAAAGTGGTTGGAGGAGACTGCCCACTGCCACACCCTCATGGCTTCTTGGGAAAGGGGGTAAGATAGAGTTCCCTCTTGTTTGTTGATGTACCAGACCACAGACACGTTGTGGGTTTGAACTGCAATGGTCCCTAGAGGAAGAGCATCTTGGAATAACTGGAATGCTAAAAGGACTGCTCTCATCTCAACGACATTGATATGCAAATTGGTCTTTTAGGGGGACCACATGCTTTGGATCGTCCTTCCTAGAAAATGCCCCCCCACCCCAGTTGCGAGATGTCTGTGGGCAATGAGGGAGAAAGAACAAAGGCCAACGTAGGTAAATGTTGTCTTATTGGACCAACAGTGAATATGGTACTTGCATATTTGAGTAAGTTTGACTGGAAACAATAGGGGGTTCAAAAAAAGACCACTGAATAGCTAGAATCCATTGAAGGACATGCATAAAGTATTGCGCTAAAGGGGCTAAAACTATTGCAGCTGCCATGGGACCTACAGCTTGAAGAATTAATCTGGCAGGAGGAGCAAGATGACACAGAATTTGATGGACTTGAGATCTGAGTGTGCAGACAAGTAAGGAAGCAATTAGAGCTGACGTGTTAAGATGGGCACCAATAAACTCCAGGCTCTGTACTGGTGTCAGTTTTGATTTGGAAAAATTGACTGTTATACCTAGTGACTGACAAATCTGGCGCAAATTGTCCCTGGACTGCTCTAGGAGTAGCATGGTTGGGGAGGTGAGAAGCCAGTTGTCTAGCAATGGAAATACTCAGAATCCCTGTATTCTCAGATGAGCTGCTACCACTGCCATACACTTGGTAAACACACTGGGGCCTGTGGTAAGTCCAAAGGGCAAGGTTCTAAACTGGCAGTGACTGGCTCCCAGCCGAATGAGTAAATGTCTCCAGGAGTGCCTGTCTATTCTGATGTGATAGTACACGTCCTGAAGCTCTATAGAGCACATCCAATCGCCGTTGTGTAGAAAAGGTAGAATGGACTGAACCATGACCAATCAGAACTTTGATTTCTTCATGAATTGGTTTAATTTGCTTAGATCTAGAATTATCTCCGATCTCCTGTGTTTTTTGTTACTAAAAAGATCCATAAGTTCCAAATCCTGTTTGGTCTGTTGGGATGTCCTGGATGACTCTTTTGTCAAGCAGCTCTTCAATTTCTTGTGCTGAAGCTTCCCTTTGACTGGGTGGAATGTTGGGGAGCTTCTTTCTTTTGGAAATGGGAATTTGGGGGGAAAGGAATACAGTAACCTCTGGATATTATTTTAGCAGTTGGGCAGCACTTCAGCAGCGCTGAAAGGTTCTATCCAAAAAGGAATCTTGGGAACCCTGATTTTGTGGGCTTCCTCCGCCACGGGGGTGGCATCTTCTGTTGAAACTCCCTCCTCTGCTTCTGAAGGAGTTGTGCCTGCATGAGTCCTGGAAAAGTTCCTTGGATTTGTGGAAACACATATTTTTGCTACCTCTATGATTCCTTGAAAAAAGATCATTGACAGGGAGAAAATTTAATTCCTACGGCAATTAGGGTCTTTCCTTTTTGTTCACTGTGGGTAGGCATTTCTTTCACAGAAGGGTCAAACAAGGATGTTCCATCAATGCCTGAACCAGCTGCCTGTGATGCACCTTCTGCTGCATGACAGGTTAATCTCATGCATGCAGTGAAAACAGACAAGAGTGTGGCCAGCTGAGAAGATGATCTTTTGAAATACTCTGCAGACATGGACTCTGAGAGTTTGATAGTTCTTTTCTCAAATCTTTCTGCAGTGCTATAAAGTATGCCAGGTAATTCAGGGACCTTAGGGCGGAGGTTACTGAATTAAATACATGCTTTCCATATCTGTCCAATGTCCTAGACTCTCTACTGGGGGGTGGGGGTGGAAGAGGAGCTGAGCTGTGTTCTGCTAGTGCCTTTTTGGTGGCTGCTGCCACAACCCCTGCATTGACAGGGACCCCTTTGCTCAAGTTGAGTTTATCCTTTGACAGGGCTAAAAACTTGTCAAGGTGGCGCAGAATAGGTTCAACGGAACCCAGCTCCTTCCATGCCTGGCGAGAGACTAGGCCGATGAGCTCATCAGCCAGGGGAGTCATCCAAGATGTAGATGGGCCAGCATCAAAAGCCTCCAGAAATACCGATACCTCAGGAGAAGGATTATCAGTGGACCAGCCATCTTTCTCTAAAATGTCTCCAAATGAGACATCATCAGGTGGTGATCTCGGGGATACTTCCCCTCTCGAAATCAGTCTCTTCAGTGAGAGATTCCAAAGTGGAATCAATGTGCCTCCTCTTGCATGTTCTGTTCCAGTGGACCTCCACAGGGGGATGTTCCAGGGAGGTGTCAGAACAGAGGGGAAGTTCTATTATGGGAACTGAATAGAAACTAGGTGGAATTGGCTGCCTCTGCGGAACAGGCCTAATGAAATCAGAGCTTGGAACCACAGAGGGAATAGGGGTAGGATCTGAAGGAGGATGACAGACCAGATCCCTAAAACAAGAAAAGACCCGTTTCACAACCTCAAAGGCAGATGGACCCAGAGAAGAAGTGATGACCCACACAGAAGACAAATGTTCCAGCACGGGTTGATCATGACTTCCACCTGATTAGTGCCTCAAGGAGGGAAATAGACCTGAGCTATCTAGGGCCAAGACTCCAAGGGGCAGGGATGTATCCAACATCACTGGAGTAGACCCCAGCCTCGTGGACTCAACTCTGACACTTCGGCTCTAGGTCTTGTCCTGATCTGAAGGCATAGGAACACAACTGGTCAGGGCTACTGTCGGAGTTGAAGAGGTAATTCTTTTCAGATCAGACAATGGAACTCTTGAAACAGTCATGTCCTGGGGCTCCAAACCCGAAGGACGGATCAGAGAAGGAGCTAAAACTGTGTGGGTAATGAGAGGAAGGCTCACAGATCTAATGAGGGATGGAGCGGAGATAACCCCAGTCCAGATCTAAGCTCTGAGGAACTTTCGCATCATCCTATCCACATCCACTTCAGAAAGATTCCTGGAGGACATGATGGATAAAGCAGTAGACTAAGGTCTGGAATGCTTTTTGGCTGTCTGCATAAAAGGAGAGTGGAGCAAGTCACAAACTCAGGTGAGTCAGTCCTCAGAGTGTAAGACATTCTAGGCTTAGGATCCAATGATCTAGAATCTGTATTCTGGGTGGTAGGACTGGGTGAAATAACAATGAGATCCAAAAACTTAGGGTCCACACACTCTCTTTGCGGGTCTGATGAACTCGGAACTGATGATGCGAGAACTTTTAATGGTGGCTCCGAGGAAGTCTTAGGAGGCAAGGTGAATACTTCCTGTGCTCTGAAAGAGCTTTTGAAAACTTACTTCAAGTTTTAGCCCCTGAAGAGAAAGAAGATGAGGACGGAAGCAAACCTTTTAGTACAAGCTTACTATGCTTGTCAGCTATGGCTCTTGAATTAAAACCTGCAAAAACAGTAAAGTCTGTATTCCGATGAGCCGTACATAAACAATAAATGCACTACTTGTGGGCATCTGAGTTAGGATTTTATGCCTACAAGAAGTACATTTCTTGAAACCTGTTGGCTTGTCAACCATAGAAAAAAAAAAATCAGCTGAAGCAAGGACAGATTTTTTTTTTTAGATATGAAAAATACCACCAGTGTTAAAAAAAGAATACCATGTTCAATAGGACAGGAGTTACAGAAGACAAAAAGGGCAGAATACCAGCAATGGTATGTCTGACAGACTACTATAAAAATAGCAGGAGGCCTAATGCAGAAAGAATCCGAAAAACTGAGAGGGAGGTTCTAAATATTATAGCAAAGGTAAAATATAAAAGAGGAAGAAATACTAACAGACATTAAACTCATTCACTTACAATTACCTAAATAGCAAATAAATGCTACGAGAGAAGGATCCCATGTCCGTGCATAATGGCAAACAAGATCTTGGGAGTGGGGGTGGACTGAGGCATTGTAGGTAGAGGGAGGAGCATGAGAGTTGGATCCAAAGTCTGTAGTATGTGGTCGAGTCAGATCCAAGGATCAGATCCGTAACCCACTTGTTGAGGAAGAATGAAATGGACAACATCAGATTAAACACAATTTCTCAACATTAAAAATGTTTTCAGTTACTTTACATCACTTTTAAACTGGCAGAAAAAAATTACTGCTCCATTTGAAAGTACTTTACAGTATTGTCACAGTCTATTAAAACAGATAGCTTTAAAATAATTTTCCTGAAGAGGAACGTGATAAAACAGCAACAGAAATAAGAAAATGGAAGTTTTTTCCCCCCAAAGAGAACATGTCTGCCCAGCAAAAGAGCAGCACAAGCCGGCCATCAAACTTTGAAAGCCTCAGAGGGGCATATTGTTAAGTGGTGGCAGTAAAGCTCTGAAGGTCTTTGCACCCAAACTTGTCATTTAGTCAGCTCAGCTGGAGTTGCTTGACAGTCTGAGTGCATGAAAGGTGTTCTGAAGCTTTGGAAGCTGGCAGGATTTAGACTATATAGCTAGGGCTACTGCAGTAGTGATCAATATGATGAACATTTTTAATTCATTTGTAGCTTGCAGTGTACTCAAGATTCCTGCAGATATAGCTGATGATACTACAAGGGAATATTTCCGTACAGGAATGGAAACACCTTTATCCAGTTTCTACACAGCCTTACTTGTGAATAAATTATTAATATTACAGTAGGTTGGCAGTTGACAATATGTTCAGGAAATACATTTGTGGATAAGAAGAGAAAAATTAAAAAAAACTGTCTATAACTCCCCTCCCCCAAGACAAGTTTTTCACATCTTCAGTACTTCAACCACGGGAATATTCAGTTTATCTTTAGCCATGCTAATACATGAGCAGATATTAAGCAAAGATTAACATTGTGATGGCATTACTCCAAAACAAAACTGAGCTGTATCTTCCTTGAGTTTGGATGAAATCCCATTATGCACTGACTACATATCCAGATTACTAAACCATCTCTGTATAAGAGCTTATTTACATGTGAAGGCCTAAATGTAACTGCATTTCTGAACCAAGGCCTGAACAATGAGGAACTTTATTCAAATAATAAATTGCTATGTGACAGATGCTGCTTAAGTGTCGATCTCAAGGATCTAATATGTAAATACTTTGCAAGCCAGGAAAGCACTGGACATGAAAGGACTTGTAAGACTACACAGATGACCGTGCTAACAGCTCGATGTGATTCACAGATATTTAGGTGCTTCCGCATGGTCCACTAACACTGTACTAATGAGCGTGGCCTCTTCAACTGCATAAAAACTGAGATGGTAAAGGAAACAAAGTATAGTGATGGGGTTGTGACCTTTCCTGAAGTCATGCTGCTTAGTAACACTTCAAAGTCTCTGGTTCCACAATCTTATCCCAGAGATTCCACAGGTAATAGTAACATTACATTTATTGGGCCTTCCCCACCAGGGATTGATACCAGACTACAGGCAAACAGAAAGGGATGAGGGAATCTTGAGTGAAAGACCTGCTCTGATGGAGGATTTAGTTGAATCTAGAACAGAAGCTGCTGTTAAAAAGGGATAATTAGTACATCATATAGAATACTGCATGATAACTTTATGAATCAGTCAGAGGAGTTAGAAAGAGACTGGAAAAGTAATTTACAAGAAAACAATGCAGGGCATTATGTATGGCTCTCGAGTATGCAACAAAGTCCAGAAGGTTTAGGATCTTTGCTTGGAAGTATTCGCATAGGTATTTTTATACCCCAAGCAGACTTCAAATAATTTTTCATCACGCAGATAGCAAATATTGGAGGTGTGATGAAGAAGGAACAGGTAACTGGAAACATATTAATGTAATGAGTTGGCAGATTTTAAAACTTCTCTACAAAATACTCTGTCAGAAATATTTGGTGAACAAATGGCAGCAGCTAAGGAAATGATTATTTTGAGCTAGGGCACAAGATCTGAACAGCCTACAAACAGTAAAACCTTATTAAGTTCGATTACATTGGTTGCCAATGGAAATCAAAAGTCTAAACCAACTGTATCTCAACTACTGAATATTATAAAAGACAAAAGAACTAGATGAAGTATGATAAGAAAAGGAAAGAAGCAAATTACATAGAAATAAATGGAAATTGTGGGAACAATGCATGCAAAATAATGTACAGGAGGAGGAAGCCTGAGGTTTAATGGAAGACAGAATTTAGCACTTTATGTAAACGTTAGACTGAAGATAGTACAAAGAAAGTAAAAATATAGGATGTATAATGTATGTAAATGGAAAAAAAAATGTTAATACGGTTTGTCTTCTTTTCTGTTAAAAAGAAGTTATGTCTTACCATAACTTTCCATCAGTATTGTCAATCTTCACTAATCCTTGACTGTGAGCTCAATTCCGAGCCTCAGAATCGACTCGGCCGTTTACTTCAGCTCGCACCTTCCAAACTCTCGAGCTAGGACCTACCCATAATACTCCTCTCTACATTATCTCAGATTGAGCTTGCTTAAATTATTGGCATACAGATAGTAAATAGAAAAAAAAAAAGAAGAGAAGGAGACCAGATCTGTGTCCCTATTATGAAGCCAGTCTCTGAAAGAAATTCGATCCACTAAGTCCCAGGCTGGGGGGAAGGGGGGTTGTCAAGGATTAGTGACGATCGACAACACAGATGGAACGTTATGGTAAGACCTAACTTCTTTATCTGATGTTGTCAATCTTCACGTAATTCGTGACTGTGGGACAGAGTCCCTAGCTACCTGAATCTTGGGAGGTCTCGCAGAAGAATATTCCTAAGCACCATCAAAATGAATGATGCACGTCCCCTAAAGACCTGGTCCAGTTTGTAATGAGTGATAAAAGTGTGAGGAGAAGACCATGTGGTTGCTGCACAAATGTCATCCAAAGAATCTCTGGCATGAAAAACTGCAGAAGCTGCTACAGCTTTAGTTGAGTGGGCTTTCACAGGTCGTGGAGGGTGAAGTCCCTTTGAATGATAGATAAACATGATACAATCTCTGAGCCATTTAGCTAAGGTAACCTTGGAAACTGGGTTACCTAAGGAAAGTGAGGAAAAGGCAACAAATAGTTGGTCAGATTTTTTTGAAATCCTTTGTTCTGTGAAGATAAAAACATTATTGCCTATGCACATCTTATAAATGTAGACAATACTCTCCCTTATTGGAAAAATTAGGGAAGAAGACCAGTAGGTGCAATGTTTAATTGAAATTAGATTCTGAAACTACCTTTGGCAAAAAGGAAGGATTAGTCCTGAGGGAGACCCTGTCTTTGTGAAATATTATGTAGGGGGGTTTGCAGGACAAGGCCTGAATTTCAGATACTCTTCTTGCAGAAGTGAAGGCTACTAAAAATAAGGTTTTCCAAGTCAGGAGTTTTAAGTCACACGCAGCTGATGGTTCAAAAGGGGAAAGAGTAAGAGATTGCAGAACTGGGAGTAAAACCCATGGGCTCTTTAAATGGAGGCCTTAACATTAGGATTCCCTTCAAAAAGGCTTTACAAAGTTTATGTGACATGAGTGAAGAACCATCGAAACCAGTATGAAAATTAGATATCACGGCTAGATGGACCCGAATGGTAGTGGCTAAAGAACCAGTGTGATGAAGATCAGACAGAAAATACAATACTTTATGCATGGGGACTGTATTAGGATCCAGATCATTATTGAGCTCATCTAGTAAAATGTTCCCATTTACTCTGGTACAGTTCCCTAGTAGAAGGTTTGTAATGGACCAAAATGATTTGACAGACAGGAGAGGAAAGGGAAGAATGCCTGGCAATCACGGGAACTGGAGGAGCTACGCAGTGATCTTGAGATGTTGGAAATCCAGATGAGCCATTCCTTCTGGATGAGATAATAGATTCAGAGCTGGGTCCAGAATCCAAGGCTTCCGAAGTAGGTGAGGCCAAATGAAGAGAAACCAAACTTGTTGAGGCCAGAATGGGGCAATGAGGATTATTGTGTTCTTCGACCTCTTCACTTTCTTTAGAAACTGAGATATCAAGTGAGTTGGGGGAAAGGCGTACAGGAGACCGGGGGGCCAATCGTGGAGAAGAGTGTCTCTCAGTGACCCCCCCAGAGGGGGGATCAGCGCAAAGTAACTCTGCACTTGTTGTTCAGAGGGGACACAAACAGATTGCAGCAAGGTTGGCCACAGTGGCAGAAGATCTTTTCCATCACCACAGGATTGAGAGACCACTCGTGAGGCATCAGAATATATCTGCTCAGCTTGTCCGCTATCATGTTATAGATCCTCAGAATATGAGTTGCCATGAGAAAGTGGTTGGAAGAAATCACCCAGTGCCACACTCTGAGAGCTTCTCAACAAAGTGAGCAAGATTTGGTTCCTCCTTGTTTGTTGATGTACCAGACTACTGACATGTTGTACGTCTGAATTACCACTATTCTTAGGGGAAGGACATCTTGAAATACTTGCAATGCTAAGAGCACCGCCCTTATCTCTAGAACACTGATGTGCAAATTGGCCTCCAGTTGGGACCAAGAGCCTTGGACTGTCCTTCCCAAATAATGACCCCCCCCCACCCTATCTGGGAAGCATCCATGGTCAGTATGACTTGGGAGCTGTGGAAGGATGAAAGGACGGTCTGAAAGGATCTCGTTGGAATGAAGTCACCACAACAGGTCTTGTTTGCAGTGACTGGTGATGAAGATGTGATGTGACATCGGATGATTCATTAATGACTATTTGGACGCCAGAAGTCACTGGAGAATCAGCATGTGATATCTGGTTAAGGGAACTAGAGTAATTAATGCTGCCATTGAGCCTAGCACCTGTAGGATGAGTCTGGCTGGAACACTTTTGTTCTAAATAATATGGTTTACTTGTGATCTGATGTTTTGGAGCCTTTCTAATGGTAGTGAAGCAATTCCTGCAACTGTATTTAACAGAGCTCCGATAAATTCCATCTGTTGTGTAGGTCGCAGATTTGACTTCTCATAATTTACTGAAATGTCAAAAGAAGTGCAAAAATGCAGGGTGTAATCTCTTGCCAATTCTAGTTGATGCCTGGAGGTTGCAGTAAGGAGCCAGTCATCGAGATAAGGAAAAACTCAAAATCCCTGCAGTCTGAGATGAGCTGCTACTACTACCATGCATTTGGTAAAAACCCTGGCGGCTGTGGTGAGACCAAAGGGCAGTGTTATGAACTGGAAATGACTGGCTCCCAGCTGGAAGCACAATAATCTCCTGGAGCATTTGTCCATTTTTATATGGTAATATGCATCCTGAAGATCTATAAAGCACATTCAATTGTCTTTTTCCAAAAATGAAAGTATTGACTGTACCAAGACCATCTGGAATTTGGTTTGCTAAACTGTCTTGTTCATTGTACATTTCTGTGTGTAATGTACGAGATTCAATCTATGTTGCTGTTTTAAAAATAGTGACTCCCCACTAAAACTTTTTAGACAGGTAAAACTTAAGTTACCTACTTTCACATCTAACTTCTCTAGTGCACACTACAGTGTTTAGTCTTACCTTTAAGCATCCCTGTGACTAGCACTTGCTCTAATACCTGCTGGAAAGCACTAGGAAGCCTTAAACTGATACAAGCACTCACCTCTCCTTGTTAATAAGGAAAAAACAATCATAGGCACTAAACAGCCTATAATTGCAAAGTAGCTTGTTATGGTAATGGAAAACAGCTCCTGTACTTTGCAAAAAAAAGCACCAAACCAGGCATGTCCAAGGGTCAGCTTCCGGTGATTTCTCCTGTCCACCTGGTGAATCTGGACATAATGGGGCAATGCAGCAATTGTCTCATGTACACAGACAACCCTCTCCTCCTACCAGCCAACACTACAACCTGTGAGAGATGCACTTACATAGCCAAACTGGAAACAAAGGTCTCTCCACCCAAGATTGTGCTAGACAGTCAAGAGGAGACAGTTAACACCCGCACTACACCTCAAGCAACACATAGTCCTTCTAAACCCACACCACCAACACCCACACATAGCAACACTAAATTCACATATGCGGAGGCCCTTAACTGTAACCTGCCCAAGCAACAAGGACGTCTGAAGCTGAAATCCAAAAGAACATCAATCACAACCAAAGTGTCACATAGCTCACAACACCAGTGTGCCACCCAGCAATAGCCCCTAAGGCAAGACAATGTACCTAGCACTTTAGTCAAAGGTGACTCTATAGTCAGGCACACTGATGTCCCACTCACCAGGCTGAACAAGGAGAAAATTACAGTCAGCTGCCTGTCAGGTGCCAGGATCTGCCACATAACACATACACTCAAGTCACTCCACAGCAAGTACAAATATGACTCTGTCATTGTCAATGTTGAAGTAAATGACTTGAGACGTACCTCCCTGGCCTACATGAAAAGAGACACGAAAAAGCTCTCGGATCATGTGGCCCAGACAGGTATGACCCTAGCCCTGAGTAGCATCCTGCCTTCGCCCAGAAGGATACCACAATACAAGGACAAAAATGATTGACTTCAACAACTGGCTAAGCTTCTGGTGTCATTCAAAGGAGATCCAGTAGCTGTCTGCCTGGGACAACATGATTGACAGACCATGATGCTTTGTCAGAGATGGTCTGCACCTGTTGCCCCTGGGATTCAGGTTACTGGCTACGGCTCTTGCCACCCTTATAGTGCCTTTTTTAGGCAAAGTTCAAAGGACAAAACCACCACCGTAATAGGTACAAGCATGCAAAATCTGAAGGTAATGCTACTCAATACTAGAAGTCTAAACCTCAAAACGCACTCTCTTGAGGCACTCCTAAAAATGGAGAACATCGATATCTGTGCAGTAACTGAGACCTGGTTCAAGGCTCCAGAGAGCACCCCTGCAATATCAGGCTACAACTCTTACCACTCTTTTCAGCCACCAAACCAGGATCGAAACACTAAAGGTGGAGGAGTGTCCATATTCACCAAGGATATTCACACCACCAGGCTAGTTGCCCAACATAATGCGTCTGAAATTCTCCAGGTGCAACTAACACTAGGTAAGACTGCAATCCAAATTGTAGCTTGCTCCAGATCCCCCACCGTGCCCAAAGATTCTCACTACACCTTTCTAAACATACTGGAAAATATTAAGATCCAACCAAACACCCTAATACTGGGTGACTTCAACTACCCTGACATTAACTGGGAAAACTACTCGTGTACCAACACCTTTGCCCAACGGTTCTTGGAATTCATAAATTCCAACGCCCTGGATCAACTAATCCATTGTCCCACCAGGGGCTCCAATATCCTAGACCTGGTCATTACCAACATGGGAAAATGATGCTCCACACCTATGGTCACCCCCTCGTTGGTCAGGTCAGACCATAAGCTAATCACCCTTAACATCCACATCCCACCCCCACCCGCCAGTAAGGAAATCTCTATAAAAAACTTCTCCAAAGTCAACTTCATGCTACTCAAGTCAGAAGTGACAAACTTCATGACACCCAAACAGACAGGAACTGAAAGTTCAACTGCTGAGTCCTCCAATAAGGCACTGTACGAGCACATCCACTCATACATGAAACGTGCCACCCCAAATACAACCAAGATGCTCTCCTCCAAAAAAAGGAAGCCAATCTGGTGGCCCCCTGCCATAAACAAACTTTACAACAAAAGGAAGAAACTTTTGCAGAAAAGAGGAAAATCCCAGGATGCAAAAAACTCCCTTACCAATCTCAGTAAGAAGCTGAGATCCCTCATAAAATCCTCCAAAGCTAGTTACGAAAATAAAATTGCCAAAAATTCCAAAGACAACCACAAGGCATTCTATAGTTATGGCAAGAATCTAAATGGCAATGCTCAGATCTGCTCTGAACTACAACAGAATGGCATTAAGTATACTGATCCCAAGGATATTGCCAATATCCTGGCAGATCGATTCAGTGCCAACTTCACCTCCCTCTCACCCCCTAAATGGCCCATCTCAATACCGGATGATTGCCAAATTCCGGTAATAATGGCCACACAGGTAAAAAAACGCACTCTCCAAAGCTAAGAATACAGCATCCATGGGACCAGATAACATCCCAGGCTGTGTGCTACATGAACTACAAAATGAACTGGCACCTCACGTAAGTGTCTTGTTTAATCATAGCCTCACCTCAGGCTTCATGAGTGGTGCACAGCTACAGTTATCCCGCTCCACAAGGGGGGATCCACCTTGGATCCCAGGAACTTCCAGCCCATCAGTCTGATGAGCCTGATCTGCAAGGCCATGGAACGTATTATGATGGATAAACAAAGACACTGGCAGCCTTCAAACACTGGACCCCACCCAGTTTGGGTTCATGAAGGGCCTATCTTGTCTCCTGAACCTGACTGACTTCTTCGAATCAGTCTCCAGACCCATGGACGATGGTAAGGCGGTCCACACAGCCTATCTGGACCTTGCCAAGGCCTTTGACACTATTCCCCACTCTGGAATCATAGATAAACTTACTAAGCTGGGCATTAATCTCTACGTCACTCGATGGGTTGCCAACTGACTTACTGACAAAACCCACACTGTAAAAGTAGTCGACTCCAAATCCACCTCCAGACAAGTGACAAGTGGAGTACCTCAGGGTTCAGTCCTGGGACCACTCTTGTTTGGCAGCTACTTCTCTGAAGTACAGGCCAATACTAAGGGACTCTGGCTAACAAAGTTCGCAGATGACTGCAAACTGGGAGCTATTACTGAATCTCCAAATGATGCGGATACTTTACAAAAGGGCCTTAAAGAAACAGATGTTTGGTGCCAGAGCCATGGGCTGAAGCTCAATGCCAAGAAATGTATAGTTATCCCCTTTGGGGAAAAAAGATGTACCTGTGAATTACCACATAGGTGGTAGTACACTAAACACTGAAAGTGTGATAAGAGACTTAGGGAGACAGGTGGACAGTGGTCTCACCTTCGATAACCACATTGCCACAGCAGTCAGGAAATCCTTCTATGTGGCACACCTCATCACTAAGGGCTTTTCATCCAGAAAAAAGGAAGTCATTGTCCCACTGTACTCATCCCTCATTAGACCCATTATAGAATACAACTCCCCATTTGGTATGTACCTCTCAAGACACCTGCAACAACTGGAAAGGCCGAAGAAATACTTCACTAAAAGAATCACAGGCCTAAAGCAGTTGACCTATGCTGACCGCCTTAAAAAACTCCAGCTATACTCTGTCGCATATCGTCTTCTCAGAGGCAATCTCTGCTTAACATACAAGGCCATGTCAAACCCAGAGCTGTTGGACATGCTACACTTAAAGAAATCCCAATCCCTCAGAGCCACACGCTCCAGGGATCCAAACCTTGTCATCATAATAAACAAAACATGCTGGAGGGATAGGTTCCTGACCTAGAGACTCCCCAGACTCTGGAACAGACTGCCCATACATGTCAAGCAGAGCACCTCTTTGGCCCTCTTCAAACAGAACCTTGACGATTGGATGGGAGAAAGGAAATTCACTACAGGGATCACGTCAGTCACCCTGCTAGACAGGGGTCCAGGAAGCAAATAGTGTGGGAAGAAATAGCCAGGGAATTGTTATGGCTAGGCTTGTATATACCCTAGGGCTGATAGCCTAGTACCAACCTATGAACTGGCTGAGATCCAAAATGGGTCTACAGTCCCCTATCTTTTTGGGAACTAAAAAGAATCTTGAGTAAAAACTGGATCCTCTTTGGTCTGGTGGGACTTTCTGGATGACTCTCTTTTTTTGAGTAGTTTTTGAATTTCTAGTGACTGGGTGGAATGTCCGGGAGTCTTTTTTGTGTTTTTGGAATTGAGGAAAGAGGAATAATGTAACCTCTGGAAATAATTCTCTGCATCCATTTGTCTGACGTTAAGTGTGGCCAGGCAGATTGGTGCAGGGATAATCCATCCCCTGATTGCCTCCAGAGGAAGGCAATCGGGCCTCCATTCAGGAATGCTGGTAGGAGTTACCAGAGAAAGAATTGCTGGACCTGGTTCTGTGGGCCACCTCTACCTCTAGGATGGCATCTTCTATTGTTACTTCCCCCTCTGCCCTGGGTAAAGTCCTTACCTTGGAAAGGCTCTTGGGACTTTTAGAACCATAGCCTCCCACTTCTCTGGTTCCAGGAGTAGGGACGTTGAGGAGTGGAGAAGCATATGCCCACGGCAGAAACAGTCTTTCCATCTTTCTCACATCTGGCCACTGTGTCTTTTACTTTGGGTCCAAAAGGGGATGTTCCGTCAAACGAAGCAAAGACAAAGATTTAAATGGCTCCGCAAAGTCACACAGGCACATCCAGGCATGTCTTCCGAATGGCTCTGCCTGAACCAGCTGCTCTTGTCATCCCTTCGGCTGCATGGGCAATTAGCCTCATCGACAAGTTAGAAATTGCTTCGAGGGTGGCGAGCTGTGAGGTAACTTTGTCTCGTATCCCTTCCGTTACTGCTCCTGTGAGAGTATCTGACAGCTCCTTGATCAGATCTCTCTGAAGCCTGGTGGAGTGTGCCATGTAGTTCAAAGACCTGAGAGCAAAGGTCGATGAAGCATAAATGTGCTTCCCGAACCTATCCATAGTCCTGGACTCCTTGTTAGGAGAATGGATAGTAAGACTTTTTTCTGCAAGTTCCTTCTTTGTGGCTGCCGCTATCACCATGGCATCTATGGGGATTCCCTTAGCGCAATGCTACTCTTCGTTATGGGCAGAAAGTATCTGGTCAGGTTTCTTGGGGATCAGTTCGATGGAGTCAGGAATATTCCAGGCCTGCTGCACGATCAATTTAATGAGCCTGTCAGCGGGCAGAGAGATCCAAGAGCTAGACGGTTGGGCACGAAAAGCCTCCAGGTATACAGACTCCTCTGCAGAAGGCTGGAGGGAAGACCAGTCACCCCTCTGTTTCAGGATTTCCAGGATGTCCCCACAGGAAACATCATCAGGGGGTAAGCGGAGAAACCTTCCTCCTAATCAAAATCTGTATGCTCAGTGAAGGACTCCTCCGGGGAGTCTAAGTGTTTCCTCTTGCACATTTTCTTCACAAGTACTTCCTCTGGGGATGTTCTGGGGAAGTATCTAAAGAGGAAACCACCAAGGTGGGTCTTTCCTGAGGCTTTTGTGACATCTGTCTCAGGGATGAGGCTGGCAGTAGCTCTGGTCAAGGGGATGCAAAAAATTGGCCCAAGTGGGATGGCAAGGACTGGGAGTCTACTATGGACAAGGCCTTCTTCATGATCTGAAAGGCCAGCCCCTCCATAGAAAGATGGGAGCCCGAAACCAGAATAGACTCCTTTGGAAGTGTGGTCCCACTCCACACCGAAGAGGCGGCCCCCGAAGCAGAAGCATGGGTTGAGACAATGAAAGCTGAAGCACTGATGGGCATGGACAGTTCCGATAAAATGGAAGTCGAAACCTGCCCCTCGGACTGGCGACGAAGTCTCAACCCCGGGAGACCTCCAGTTCTGAAAAACCAGAGGAGGTCAAGGCAATTCTCGGTTCCGTAGAAGAGGCCATTACCGGAACCAAGACAGTCGTAGCCGGGTAGGTCGGTGTCAAGGGCTCCAAAGACTCAACTGGAGTTGGAGGAGGAAGATGAGACGGTTTCAAAGAATCACAAGTCCTGGTGCTGATTTGCCTGGGAACCGAAGATGAAGGCAATCCCCTCAGCGTCAAGAACTGGTCCACCAGCCTCATGATGTCCAATTCCAAGAAGCTCTTAGTGGATCGAACGGAGGATACATAAGGAGACTTAGGTGGTCTCATTTCCACGAATGGACTAGGTGGTCAGTCCGAAAATACATCGACCGAGGGAGAATATTTTGTTCTTAATATCGATATCAAAGTGGTCTGCTTTGATAAGGACAAAACTTCTGGTGCCGAGGCAGTAGTTGTCATATCTGAAGTAGTGGTAGGTGCCGAGTCTGTCTTGCCTATCAAGGCAGAGGGAACTATTGACACCATACGCTGTTTAGATAACTTTTCAGGCAGTTCCGAGGAACTACTTGGAACCGAAAGGGAGCATTTCTTTGGTTCGGAAGAAGAGGATGACGAGCTGACTTCAGTCTTAGACCCAGATATGGCCTCTTTGAAGTCCCCTTTTAACAAACCCTTCAAAATTAGCTTGTTTCTCCGTTCAGTTAAAATCCTAGCAGACACACCATGACAGATGGAGCAGTTTTTCTGGAGGTGTACAACACCTAAGCAATACAAAATACACACCAGACATGGCCATCTGAATTGGGGATTTTCCTGTCACACTTCTGGCCCCTCTCAAAGGCAGAAGTGCCCTTAGAAGGTATGCTAGGCACATTAGATATATTAGCCATGCCGAAAAAGAAGGCATAACGCTGATAAAGGCACACACACTCACTCGCAATAGGTGACAGCAAGTTTTTTTTTTTTTTTTTTTAATAGACAGATGAGAGAGAAGGGGTACCAACTATGGTAGCCAGAAAATACCTAAACAGGTAAAAAAGAGAGTACCAGCAATAGTACTTAGAGAAATCTACCTAATAGTAGAGGAAAACGGGAAAAGATCTCAAACACACACACACACAAAGCAAGAGGAGCCGTTAAAAGATTACAGTACCTAGGAAGATAAATATAGATACAGGAGAAGGGATTTGGAGAAAAATCAGAGAAAAAAACTTACTTTCAATAACTGGCAAAGATCGAGAGAGGTTGGACGCATCTGACACACGGAGTGGCAAATGAGATCTGAGGTAGTTTAGAGAGGAGCAATATGGGTAGAGCCTAGCTCGAGAGTTTCCTGAAGTAAATGGCCGAGTCGGTTCTGAGGCTCGGAACCAACCCCACAGTCAAGGATTATGTGAAGATTGACAACATCAGATTGTATGTTTGCCTATGCGTTAAGTAATAATGTAATTAAAATGTTAAAAACAGTACAGTTACGGATTTAAAACCCTACGGCAATAAGTGAATTAAGTACCAATATAAAATATCTCAGATTTCAATACAGTAAAATAACTAAAATCACATGGTCATGAAATGTTGAGAAAGTAATGTTGTCATGGCTCTCCAAAAATGTTAATGATTAGACATGGCTAGACAGTAGCATGCATTTATTTTCCTTACTACAGAAATGGTTCAGGTTATTCTTCTACTGGCCTAAAATGCTGTTCTGGAATTTCCACAAATAAAGTGCAAAATATTGAGCCATCAGAGTACAGCCTGAAAAGCAGCCAACAATGACAGAAATGCACTTAATGAAAAAAATGGTAAGGGATGTTGTCACTGAAATAAAGCTACATCTTACACCTTTTTGGGACAGAAACACTTTCTAAAGAATCCAGGACTGCTACTAGAAAGGCCTACTCCTTAGTTTTCCCATTGCAAGTTCAATTACATTAGGAGCTCTTCTTTGAGAATAAAAAATGTAAATGCAATTAGAGATAAATGTATACAAAGTTCAAAAGCACTACAGACAATCCCCTTGTCACCAAAGTATATAGACCTTACGGTCAATATATGTAAGTAACAGAGGTAGGGGGGAATGCAGCTCCCCCCTCCACATAAGCTTTTTTTTTTTTTTTTTTTTTTTTTTTTTAGGTTTAAAGGTATCATTCACAGTTTGCAATTAATCTCACTGAAATTTTCAGAGTTTTGGGAATCGAGTAATCTAATTAGCTAGTCTCAAACTTCAGCAGCATACCCTTCCTCTAAACTGAGACCAAATCCAATTTCTAAGCAGTGATTGTCGCACCCACAGAATCCAGAAACTAAACCAACAAATTGAAACAGTCTTGTTAAATGGGGTTTTTTTTTGTAATTTTCATATGGCAAGTTATCACCAGTCCCTCCATTGACCATCAAGCTGCTCCCTTCAGCTGCCCTAGAAATTCACTTGTTCTCTTCGAGAACAACAGATTTACCCCATTTGTTCCCTGGGGCAAGAGGTAAGTGCATTGAAATGCTGGATGATGACTGTAGATCACAGCATGTGTATGTACCTTTAAGAAGCATTTCCAGATGTAGCACATGCATATAAATACAGAGCACATGCAGGCAGCAGTGTCATTTTGAGAGATCAGCCAGAGTGATAACATGAATGAGTGTGGTAATCAGTCTGTTTATAAGTTTATTTAAGTTTAAGTTACAAAGCCTCTTTTCTGATGTGTCTGTGTGCAATAAAGTTGCATGACAGAACCCACGAATGTTTGCCTGTTTTATCCTGACCAGATGATCGACATGGTGGCAGAACTGAGATTAGAGGAGCTACTCCTTCGAGCCATGCGTTGCAGAGTTGAAGTTGAAGGCAGACTAACTAGGTTGAGTGAAATGGAGCACAGACAAATGAAAAAGGGTCAGAAATGAGCTAAAGAAAACTGCACAAATGATTTATCTGGCAAAAGAAAATGAAACGGCACATGTATAAAGCACAAAACGCATTATTAATCAAAGCAGTAAACCATATTATTACGCAAACGAAAGACACAAAATGCATTATTAATTACACAAAATGTTCAAAACCATGATATTTGATAAAACCAGAAAAGCTATTCATATGGGGCTCAAAATTACATTTGGTCTGCATAAGGAGCATGTTTACAGTTCAACGGGCACAAGAAAAGTACATTGAGCATGATAAGAGATTAAAAGGGTAATTAATACAAGTGCAATAAAAGGGCAAATTAAGCTTAAAGATCAAGACACTGCATGTTTTTCAGTAAAAGACCATGTTTGGGCACAAACTACTACTTTGCATTGAACAAAGCCATTCAAAGAATAACTAGAGTTGTTCAACGTATCTCAGAGTGTGCAAAGTGTTTGCAGAGTGTGTGCTTTATTATGGTGCAACTTTTTCAAAAATTTGCTGTGTGCAAAGTACAGTTAATATTGCAAAGTGCTGTCAAAGTACAGCCATTTCGAAACGTTTCTTGTGCTGTGTGGATTTACTCTCAGAAAGTCGCCATTTTAGAGCGTTTCTTACACTGCAGTTATTTCACAAAGTACAGCCATTTTGAAAGGTTCGTGTGCTCTGTACAGTTTATTTGCAAAGTGCATTCACCTAGAAGTGTTTCTTACTCTGAGCGCCTTCTACTGTGTACAGTTTATTCACAAAGTACAGTCATTTCAAAGTATTTCTTACACTGATGAGTGGTTTCATAAACTACAGTGATTTCAAAGTGTTCTTGTGCTACAGAGACTTATTTGGCAAAGTGCAGTTATTTCAAAGACTTTATTGTGCTCCTGGGCATAATTACAAGTACTGGTATATATATATATATATATATATATATATATATATATATATATATATATATATGTATGTGTGTGTGTGTGTGTGCATATTCATACATGATTTCAAGCACCTTCACTAGTGTGTGTTAATATGGCAGAGGCATTTTGCAGACTAGGTCCACGAGTGTTTGATCATTATATAGGATCACAGGAAGTTACTAGGCTATTGGCCCTGTGGCCCTTATAAGCCTATCCAAGAGTTTAGCCCATTCATAGACAAATCAGCACCCGATGACCCTGTCCAGCAGGGACATGGGTTGAATCCCAGGGATGTGTTTTCTATTTCCCATCCAGTTATCCAGGTTGCACTTAAAAAGGAGTAAAAAGGTACTCTGTTTGATGTGGAGAAGAAGTCTATTCCACAGATGGGGTAGTTTCTGAGAGACAAATCTGCCCCGTCAACAAGTCCTATTGATGTCACAGACCAGGATGAGGCTGTGTGTGCGGGCTACTCGAATGGAGCTTGACTTGAGGATATGCAGCAGTCCCATCAAGGTGGGGTCTGAGATCGCCTTGTATGCCAGACAGAGATCACCTCTGAAGAGTCTGTATGAAACAGAATAGAGCTTTTAGCCTATCTGTGTATGGTAGAGTTTTGAGGCCCCGGATTCTCCTGGTGAGGAACCCTCTGTGGTCGCTCCAGTTGCTGCAAGTGTTTTGCAAGGTACATGCCGAATGGGGCGTTGTACTCAATAATGGACCTTATAAGTGAAAAATACAGGGATGTTATGACCTCCTTATCCCTGGGAAAGATACCCTTACTTATGAGGTATGCCATGTAGAAAGCTTTCCCTACAATGGAAGCAACATGGTGGTCAAAAGTCAGGTTGGTATCAATCTGGGTGCCCAAATCCCTCACGACTGACTGCATGCTTAGGATGCTGTTACTAATGCAGTGGCGGCTGGTGACTTCAAATCAAAGGGGGGGGGGCTGCAGGAGACAGCTGAATGGGTGGGGTCAATGGGAATGGGTGTGGCCAACTAGAAAGGGTAGGAGCTATGATCAAAACCACAAAAACTGTAACTTTAATTAAATACGCTGCCCTGGGTGCCAAACCATCATTATGAGAGTCCAATCAAGAAAAAAGGAAAGTGTAGAAGAAAAACAATATTTCAATCCATTGGCTGCATGGCAGCTTACTCAATATCTAGATGGAAACAGAAAGGTTGTGAGGCATGAAAAAATAAATTACTTTTTAAATACGTTACTGGAATGCCAGTTGATCAAGTATAAAAAAACAAGCAGCACTCAATTCAAACCACTTCTCCTTGCACTGCGGTTCTAATTATAATTTATATTCTGCTTTATTAAAGTACCAAGTAACATGCTGAAAGTAGCAATCTCTGTGATACCCCCACTTGTAAAAATGTTTCTTATCCAAAAAAGACCTGCTGCCTGACAACAACTATCTACTTGTTTCATGGGGAAAACATGATCAAAGTAAAAAATGAAAAGCAAATAGGAAACAAGCTCAACATCCACTGCTTAAAGGATTACTGCACAGGATATGGACCACACATGATAGATTGGCATTCTGTCTAGTTTGCAGGTAAAGCCTGTAATGAGCTCTTAAAATAATGTAATCCTGTCCTTTATTACAAATACTGTCATATGCATTTCAGAACCCAAGGCTTATATGTTATCTAGTTATGTAAGTATGCTCTGCATGGCAACAGAAAGGCTTTCAATGTTGGCAATTCGTTAACAGTATGCTTATTAAAACTTACTTGCATCTTACAATCTCAGACAAGCTTACCAGATGGTCGTTAAAACATTGCTACTTAAAACACAGAGCAAAAGGCACTTTCTGAATAAAAAGCATAAATCAACAGTATAAAAATATGACCGAAACGAAAACATTCTACAAAATCAAGGACAGATGAAAAGCCATTGTAGTTCTTGTGTCTACCTTGGACGGGGGGATAGTCGGCGCATTTACACTGCATAACTGTTCCTTGCCTTGCTTGGACACATCCAGAGTCACTACATAGGGGAGTGGAGTGCAACAAGTATGTCACAATTTGAAATGTCTCTGGCTGACTGCGATGGCCCTGACACATTTGTCATACCTCTCAACCTCACAGCAAGAAATCTGGACAAAGCCATACATAGAAGTGGGACAAAGGCCCAAAAATAAGGACAATTTTTAAATATTGCTCTTATAAACTTAGAAAGATAATAGAATAGTAGGTCTTGCATTAGTATGAATTTTCTGAAGGGCAAGAAATCTGAAACTGAAATGTCTGTCATTATTTTCTAACTTCAGTCTTTAATGATTTGCCACTAATTTGCCAAAAAAACACAATTTTCTGAAAAATGGACCAAAAATGTGATTCAAAAATATAAAACAGCCACACAGTACAGCTGGGAACCTGCAAAGAAGGGACACTTTTTTAATATTAGTACTGCTAACTTGAGCAGCTAACAAAATAAAAGAATCTACATGCTTTTCTGAAATAAAAGCAATCTCATCATCATCATCATCATCATCTTTCATCTTTTCCCGTTAGGGGTCGCCACAGTGAATCATCTCTTTCCATTTCTTCCTATCCTCTGCATCTTGCTCTGTCACACCCACCGCCTGCATGTCCTCTCTCACCACATCCATAAACCTTATCTTAGGCCTTCCTCTTTTCCTCTTACCTGGCAGCTCCATCCTTAGCATCTTTTTCCCAATATACCCATCATCCCTCCTCAGCACATATCCAAACCAACGCAATCTCGTCTCTCTTGCTTTGTCCCCAAACTGTCCAACCTGAGCTGACCCTCTAATATACTGATTTCTAATCCTATCCATCCTAGTCACACCGAGTGCAAATCTTAACATCTTTAACTCTGCCACATCCAGCTCTGACTCCTGCCTTTTTGTCAATGCCACTGTCTCCAACCCATATAACATAGCTAGTCTCACTACCCTCTTGTAGACCTTCCCTTTCACTCTTACTGGTACCCATCTGTCACAAATCACTCCTGACATTCTTCTCCACCCATTCCACCCTGCCTGTACTCTCTTCTTCACCTCTCTTCCACATTCACCATTACTCTGAACTGTTGATCCCAAGTACTTAAACTCGTCCACCTTTACCAGCTCTACTCCCTGCATCCTCACCATTCCTCTACCCTCCCTCTCATTTACACACATATATTCTGTCTTAGCCCTGCTGACCTTCATTCCTCTGTTCTCTAGAGCATATATCCACCTCTCCAGAGTCTCCTCAACCTGATTCCTACTCTCACTACAGATCACAATGTCATCTGCAAACATCATAGTCCATGGGGCCTCCTGTCTGATCTCATCTGTCAACCTGTCCATCACCACTGCAAATAAGAAAGGACTCAGAGCTGATCCTTGATGTAATCCCACCTCCACCTTAAACGGATCTGTCACTCCCACTGCAGTCCAATCTATAACTGATTATTACAGTTATTTATTAATTGTAAACCCTTCATGTTTTCTTCCAAAATTGCCATTTTACGGCGAGATTATTAGGGGAAAAGCAACATTTTGAGCCAAAATCGGGTACAGTTGAGAGGTTTGGATATGCCTAATTCTATAAAGCAATTTATTTGCACGTACCTCTCAACCTGTTAATGCAGGAAATCTGGACAAGGCCAAATAGATTGGGGGAACATACAAACAGTACTAAAAATTGCTCTTGTATAAACTGAGACAGTTGATAGAATACCAGGTCTTGCTTTACCATGCATTTTTCCTGAAGGTCATGAAGTCTGAAACTCAGTGTCTGTCATTATTTAGTGACTTCATTCCTAAATGATTTGACAGAAAACCACAAATTTTATGAGGAACAAACCAAAAATAAGAAGCAGAAATCTCTTCATTCTGCAAAAATCTGGACAGTTGGGAGGTATAGTTCAGCCAGGGCTGTCTGAGTTTGCTGCCCTTCCCCCCCTCACAAAATCATGGTTGAATGGAGCTTCCCCCCCCCACAGCCATTCCATTGAACCATTACTTGGCTATTTCACCCCATTTACCATAAACACTAACTGTTAAAAGCCGAAAAACAAAAACCATAAACACTAATGTGCATACTGCTTTACTTCTGCAATGATTTGGACTTCATTTGAAAGTTTTCTTTTGCATTTTACAGTGCAAACACTAATAGATATCATATCTGCTAAACAAAGCAATGCAGTCTCACAATGAAAACCGACTTAGCATTAAAACTTCTCTGTCCTTGAAAACTCACATTCACTGAAACAGCATTGAAACCCAAATTCAAAGAAAATACATTTTACCAGTGGCAGATTAACTTTGGGTTTGGACTGTTTTCAAATCACAGGCCCCTTGCGAACGAAACATACACATGCTCTTTCATACACCCTCCTGATTGTATTAAATTATATTCCTTGTACAATACAGTACAGTTTTAGAGGGTGTTTTAAATTTGTTTTTAAAATTTTCCAGTAAACAATGAAACAAAATGCATGCACTAGTAATGACAAAACTGCCCAATTCAGAACATTTCCATCATAAAAGTCTACTCAAACTTCTATAGTCCACCAGTATCAGTATCTCCGAAGTAAAAGTCATCTAAATAATTCCACATTAAAGAGATCTGTAACTAATGAAGAGGCTGCTGCTAGCAAGCAACTTTGTATTTCATTGTTTCATCTAAAAATAAAGTGCCCGTTACCCTTGAGGAATAAATTGCCTATGTTACACTAAAAGAATGATAAGCTAGCAATATTGCAATAGGGAATGGATGGCAAACTGATAACAGGTTCATAGTTACTAGGTATCTTCGCCAAAAAGGAGTGCAGCATCCACCCCCTTTACAAAGTGCAGTATCAGCAATGCATCTATCTACTGTGGGAGTAGAACCCACAGCCTTCTGCATCAAAAGCAAGTATACTACCCGTTGTGCTATTAACAAGGCAAGCTGACTCAGTATAAGCAGCACTAAACTTTTGCTCCCCTGCAGCTCTCAGCTTCTTGTAAAATCTACTCACTCAGCTGTATCTCTGAACTTTGCAGCACAAAGAAATCTGGAAAAAGCCAAAGTTTATTGTGGGGGGGACAAAAGCCCAAAAACCAGGGACACATTTTAAACATTGCTTGTATAATGTTGGAAAGTTGCTAGAATAAAATGCTGTGTTACCACCATACATTTCACTGCCAAGCCTTAAACCCAGGACCCTGTGCAAAACAGTCAGAGCAAAATACCACTATGCCAAAATCAGCTGTTTTGTGAAAGAGGAAGACTGAAACTTAAATGGCAACCATTTAGTGAATTCAGTTCTCACCATAGCACAGCTGTCAACCTCTTAGCATAAAACACCTGAACAAAGCCAATAATGGGTGAATACAGCCCCCAAACATTCAGTGAATGCAGTTCTCACCATAGCACTCAATCTCTTAGCAAAAAAAACACCAGGACAAAGCCAGTAATGGGGGAATACAGCCCCCAAACATATTGAAGCCAATAACGGGGGAATACAATCCCAAAAAATAGGGATAAATTTAAAATATCCATCTTATACACTTAGAAAATTGCTAGAATAAAAGCTTTTGCGTTACCATGCACTTTCTGAAGAATATGAAGTCTGATAATCAAATGCGTGTCATTTTTAACATTTATTAACCAGGAAAGTCTGACTTGGAACAAAAGCTAATTTTTAGCAGAGGCCCAGGGAGAAACACTCCAGGCAGACACATGTCTTTGTAAGATGGGAGGACACTAGAGGAAACAAACACAGGAAGGGCATACAGACTCCACAGAAAAGGTAAAGCACCCCAGCCAAGAATCAAACCAGAGAACCTGTAGTTGTCAGGCAACAATGCTACCACTGCACCAATGCAATACCAGCTTTGCAAGGACAGAAATACAGAAACCACAGATTTTATGAAGAATAGAACAAGTATGAGGGAAAAATCTGCAATGTTTTTACAAATGGTGGTGGGTAGGGAATTCAGGCTCCTGCCACCTGGGCTCAAGGTACAGGGTTCAAGCCTTATTCTCTACCCACCACCACGTAGCACCTGGGGCATTACACACACACACACACACACACACACACACACACACACACACACACACACACACACACACACACACACTTAGTGTACTGTGGAAGTAAATATGTAGAGGAGAAAGGTGTTTCACACCAGTGACATGCTTGTGGTGATGCAGGTTCTTACATAAGTCACGTATGAGGGAATTAGGGTTAAATTTAAGTGTCCTAGTCATTAAGCAGGCCAAGAAAGGTTACAACAATGGAGGCTAAGACAGGGAATTGATTGCTGGTGGCAGAGTATACTCCCTAGGAGTATATTGTGCTACAACCCAGAATTTGTGGAAGGGGATGGCCACAGGAATGCTGATGGTCCATGGACGGCTGTGACACAAGCAGCCTTCATACTTGCCTGCATGACAATTACTTCAAGTTAACTCATGCCCAAGTCAGCAGCCATATGTCACTGATAGGGAGGAAATGGGCAGAGACCCATAGAAGAAAAGCTTATATTCATTAGATCAGGTAGGCTGTAAAAAGCATTTTAGAAAAAAAAGTTCTGTTAAGTACAGTACTTCCTCAAGAAGACTGTATGTATGGTTTTGGATAAGTGACTTCTTGTCACTCAATTATCAGATTACCAATAATCAACTCAGACTAAGGACTGGTAGCAATGTATCATTAAATTATTCTTTTATATAATGTCACACAAAAATTAACACAAACCTACAAGTCATCTTGAGATTTTGTATTTTCTACTCCTTTCCCATCATTGTCGAGAGAAAAAATGAAAAACTGAGATTATGTAATGCAGCATCCCATGCATTTTCTAGGAACAAGTATGTAGCACAAAACCATACTTGGTGGCATGACAACGTGCAGGTTTAGCAAATGAAAGCAAAAGACATATTTATCTACCTACTTTAAATATGCATGCCTTTTCCACCGCACTGTTACATACTGAACATTCTATATAAAATGAATATTCTTTCACAGAACTGGATATTAATCTGTACAATGCTAAGTACTCAAAATTATACTTGTTCATAAAAGCTCTGTATCATTAACTTTAATTCCAGATAATTTTTTTCATTGTACCTTAGTAACCATAGATATAAAATGTAATATTTGCAATCATTTCTGACTTTATGACTAAAACTGATATGTTCTTTTTTGAAAAGCTAATTAAATAGTACAATTTTGGCTACATAACAGGATATTTTGCTTTCTTCAAAACTGATGTGTTCTTCTTTTTTTGAAAAGCTAATTAAGTAGTACAGATTTGTCTACATAATGGGACAATTGGCTTTCTTCAAAGGTACATAAATATTGCACAAAGAAGTGTACAGCACTCAAGTCCACATAAGTTCAAAACAAACTTTTTATGGAAAATATAAATTAACAGGGAACCTAATAGAAACAGAAGTCACATTGTCTACAGACTGCATATTTTAAAAAAGATTTTTTTCAAGAACACTCTCCAAGCAAGCAGAACTTCCAGCTGTGCATGAACATTTAGGTAGAAATGTTTGATTTAGAGTAGACTCTCGTTTCTGTATTCAAACTGCAACTGATGTCTGGCCTATGGTCTAGTTCCTAATCCTAAATATGCAATTAATGGTGTAGCAGCTGGCACTAAATATGAAGCAAAATTCTGGACATTCTGACAAAATCTGCAGTTGAGAGATATGATAATGATACGTACCACCAAGCAGAAAAGAAACTCTGCACTTCTTCTTCGGCTACTATGTGCCTGTGTCATGTCCAGCAAACGAAATTAGGCCGCCAAGGCAAGCAAATAAAATACAATATATGAATAATCCACCTGTTCCACCACAAGACAAGTCCACAACCGAAACTGGCTGCAACTGTTTGCTTCTCGCTCTTTTCCCAGCACATAAAGCACGGGAAGAGAGCGACAACCAATCAGCAGCCATTTAGCTTATGCACGTCATGTACGTGTCTGCGGACGTGGCAGTCCGAACCCCTTCCAATTCTATGCGGTTTGGAACCGCATAGACTGTTGGGCATCACACTGATGCCTTAATTCGCTATCCGGACTGCAGCGCTGGAGTTGGAACTTGGATCTCAGACTAAGAAAGAGAAGAAAAAAAAAAAACGCTGCAACCCGGAATTCAAAAGTGCGCATGCTCAGTCAGTCGGCGTAAAGCAGCCGGCTGATGAGAGACTCAGTATAATAAAGAAGACAGTAAAAAAAATAACTAAAAGTTTCTAAAATTAAAAAGTACTTTTTTCTTGAGGGGGCTGCAGTCCGGCAGTCCGATGGCATGAGCCACCCCTGTACTAATGTGATAATTTGTGGGGAGGTCACTCTCCCTAAAGGGGATGATGATGCTTTTTTTTTTGTATTCAACTTGAGGCCATGTTTCTGGCACCAGTCATTTGTTTGGGTGAGACCCTCTTGGAGGATGTTCACGTCACTAGGGGAACTGATGACAGCTCCCAGACTGCAGTCATCTGCAAACTTGGTCAGCCATAGCCCACTGGTTTTGACCTGCACCTCAGAAAAGTGTATCCCAAATAACAGAGGCCCCAAGACCGAACCCTGGGGTATGCTACTCGATACGGGTCTACTGCTTGAGGTGGCGTCCCCTATTTTGACTAGGTGGGTTCTGTCAGTGAGCCAGTTAGTTACCCATCTAGCAACATATGGATTGATGCCTAGTTGATAGAGTTTATCTATTATGCCCAAGTGGGGAATAGTGTCAAAGGCTTTGGGCAGGTCAAGGTAGGCAGTGTGCACTGCTTCCCCTCATCCATGGCTTTGGTGACTGTCTCAAAAAAGTCGAATGAATTTAACAGACATGACCTCCCCTTGATGAAGCCAAACTGTGTGGGACTGAGAGTTTGGAGGTTGCCAATGTCCTTGTTAATGAGGTCCATGATAATCCATTCCAAGGCCTTGCAGATAGGCTAGTTAGGCTGATGGGTGTATAATTTCCCGTATCGGGGGACGCTCCACCTTTGTGTACAGGGATGAAAGTGGCTGTCCTCCACTCAGCTGGGACAAAGCCAGTACTCAGGCATTGATTGAAGAGGGCGCCTAATGGTGTTGCAAGTTCCTGCCTGAGTTCATGTAGGATGCAGCCTGGGATGTTATCGGGTCCCATGGAGGCTGTATTTTTTGCCTTTGAGAGAAAGCAATGATGACCTGATCCCTGGATATAAGGGGAAGGGGGCAGGTACTGGAAATGTCCTGATTTATTGATGAGGGGACAGAGGGGTGAAATTTTCGATGAATCTGTCAGCCAGCAAGTTTGCTATATCTATGGCATTTGTATATGTGGTGTCCTTGACTACCAGTTCTGAACAGATCTGGGTGCTACCTTTGAGATTACAGACATATGTGAAAAAGCCTTATGATTGTCTCTAGTAGATGTGGCCAATCTGGAGTCGAATTTTGCTTTGGAGGATTTCACTAGTGCTCTTACTTGCTTGTTTAGGCTAAGGAGAGATTGCTTCCAATTGGGCACCTGCTCCACCTTGGTCCTGGACAGCAATTTTTTTATTTTGTTATAGAGTTTATTTATTGCAGATGTCCACCAGACAGCTTTACTATTCCTTGGAGAGGATAATTTAGTCATCTCAGGTATTCCTGATTCCATGAATCTATATACATGTTCGTATAGTAATTTGGTATAGTTTTGGATACTGGTGCCAGTTCCTAGAGAGGGGAAGGGGGCTGTGAAGCTTTTTATACCATCCCGCAGGAGGCTGTAAACAGCTTTGGAGAAGTTTTTTTGTTTGACCCAAGCTAGAGGGGGGTCAGGGGAGATGGTTACTTCAAATGTGACTGCTTTATGGTTGGATCTTACAAGGGAGGATGATACTGCAGGGATGCTGCAGTAGTCACTCATGTTGGTTAATACCAAGTCCAAGATCTTATCACCTCTTGTGGGTGTATCGATTAGCTGTTCCAAAGCATTTGCATTGACAAAATCATGAAATCTCTTGGCATTTGTATTCTGGCATGAGTAGTTCTTCCAGTCTATGGTTGGGTAGTTGACGTCACCCAGAATCAGAATAAAGGGTTGAGTCTTGATAGATTCAAAGAGGTCTAGATAGGCAGTTTGGCCATCATGGATCAGATTTGGGGGCCGGTAGCTAGCTATGATTTGTATAAGGGTCTTGTCAATGGTTAACTGCACCTGGAGTGTCTCCTGTGTGCCATACTGTTTGACCAGCCTGGAGGTGTGTATGTCTTTAATATATATCAAAACTCCACCTCCTTTGGCTTTACTACCCACAGTTTGGGGTCTGAATGTATGACAGGATCAGGTTTCTGTCACTGTGCAGATGTCAGCATTTTCCAGGGTTAAGAATGCTTGCAATGAGTGCTGTTTCTTGTTTAGACTCCTAGCATTTAGCAGCATGACCTTTAATTTGGGTTTTGTTGAAATTTTTAGGTTGGTAGTTTTAACCTCATCACTTTTTCTAAAAAAGGCACTATGGGGGAGGCAACTGCTTTTGCCAGAAGCCTGAACCCAAGTGAGACACATGCAGGACATCTCTGGCAAAGCATTGTGGTCTGTTGATCATATCTTCCCAGGCTGTCAAATTCCCCCTTGAATGACACCAGAAACTAAGCCAATTGTTAAAGTCAATAATTTTCTGTTTGTATTGAGGCATCATTCTGGGTGACGGTAGAATTCTGCTTAAGGCTAAGGACATACCTGCCTGGGACACACATTCATGTCTCTCTTCATATAGTCAAAGGAGGTACATCTCAAGTCATTCACACCAACATGGACTATGACAGAGTCATAACAGTACCCGTCGTTGAGAGACTTCAATGCATGTGTGATATGGTGGATTCTGGCCCCTGACAGACAACTAACCGTGACTTTCTCCTTATCCAGCCTGGTGAAAGGTACATCTGTGTGTCTCACAATGGAGCCTCCTATGACTAATAATGTTGGGTTAATGGTTAAGCCTTAGTGGTTGTGAGACACAGATGTATGAACTATATGTGGTCTGTGGTGTGGAGGGCTGTGGAGATTGCATGTGTTTTTGCCTCAAAGGTCTCCTTTGTTTGGGTATGTTTTTGTTGAGGACGTTCACATATGTGGGTGATGTTTGAGGTGTAGTGATTGTGTTGACAACCTTCTCATTGCCAAATATACTGGCTTGCGAGGGCGACAGCATGGACTCTTTACTAATGTAATTGCATCTCTTGCAAATTGTGTTCCTAGGTGGCAGTAGTAAGTGGTTGTCTGTGTACATAAGGCAGTTGCTACACTGTCTCAGGATGCCCATATCAACCAGACTGGCAGCAGAAACTGTAGGAAAGTATCCATCCATTTCATAATCTGAGAGAGAAGGCCAGGGAGAGCTACAATTGGAGAGTATTCGAGCAAGAAGGCTTTTTCTGACAAAGATGCACATACAAGGGCATTCATTTTGCTGAACTTAGCTGGGTCTGAGTCTACTGAAAGACAGCGTTCATTTGTGTATGCACCAGAAATATATGCAGGAGAGGGAGAAAACCGTCATACTGTGGTACTGGTTGAATCAAGGGAAGACCCTGAGTGCTTAAGACATAAATTTAGTGAAATGTGCAAACCCCAGATAAATGTTACATTAGAGAGGCACTTACTTTATACAAGAGACCAAAAGCCAGGTGAAACTTTTGCAGCTTATATCACTGACTTGAGAAAAAAGCTAAAATGTGCAGATTTGGTGACTTGAAAAATGAGTTGATAAAGGAAAGGTTTGTGTGTGATGTTAACAGTGCTGCAGTGAAAAAGATTTTGCTTCGTGATAGTGACTTAACGTTAAGTAAAGCCACAGAGATTTGTCATATCCATAAACTCACAGAAAAGGCACACAAGTATGCTTACAAGTGGTAAGAGCATGGTTTCTTCAGCCTCTAGAGCAAACGTAGACAGCATGCAACACGTGGCAAGCAGAAACAGGCCTAAGCACATGGCAGCTGCCACCCCTGCAGGCTCCTCAAGGAGAACTCAGAGCTTTCTTGCAGGTTCCAAGACTAGCTTAGTGAAAGGAACATGCTCAGTACCGTAGAAGAGTGAGTCAGCAAAACCCAAGTCAAGTCTTATTGCTAACTGATGTAATTGTGGTGCCAAGCATAAGTCTAAAAGAGAAAAGTGCTTAGCATTTGGTCAGCAATGCCACAAGTGTAAAAAAATGGAATCTTTTCAAACGTCTTGTAAATCAAGTAAGCCTCATTCAATTATTAAGAAAGGTCACTCAAAACAGCAAGTTGATCATATAGAGAGCTGCAACCTATTTTCTATGAAGATGGTGTATCAGTGGTCAGTGAAAAGGTTAATGCAGTAGATTTATTAGAAAAGAATGAAGTATTTTGTACTGTCCTGATCAATGGTAAACCCACAGAGCTCAAAGTACACACTGGTTCAAACTGTAATGTAATGTCAGCAGAAACATTTGCTAAAGTGAGAGCTGGTAAGCAACTTAATTTGGGTAATTGTGTGAAGCGTGTTGCTTATGGAGGTGAAGAGATTCAAACCGAAGCTTCAGTAGTGTTTTCATGTTACTCAACTGGGAACAGTTATAGCTTGCAATTTTATGTAGTCCGAAGACCCATGCAGTCATTATTAAGTCTCAGAGACAGTTTGAGAATGAAACTGCTTTATTTTACAAAAGAAGTCTATCATGTAAGCACATGTCCCAGTTCCAGCTTTACTGATATTATTTTCTCAGAGTATGGTGATGTTTTCGACGAGAAGCTAGGCAAACTTCCAGTTGTGTACTCCATGAAAGTAGACCCAGAGGTTAGTCCAGTGGTCAGACCAGCAAGAAGAGCTCCAATAGCTATGCAGGACAAAGTCAAGGTCCAGTCAGACAAAATGGTGCAGCAAGGTGTGATTTTTCCAGTCACAGAATCAAATGAGTGGGTATCTTCCATGGTAGCTACTCATAAGAAAAATTCAGATGAAATCAGAGTATGCATTAACCAAAGAAACTTGAACAAGGCATTAAAAAGAAACTTGAACAAGGCATTAAAAAGACCTCATCATCCGATGTGTACAGTCGAGGATACTGCAAGACATGCCAAATGCCACTGTTTTTTCTGTCTTAGATGCAGAGTTCATATTGGCATGTGATCCTTGACAGCGAATCTTCACTACTGACTATATTCAGTACCCCATTTGGTAGATACAGATTCCTCAAGATGCCTTTTGGAATAAACTCTGCCAGTGAAGTATTTCAGCATGCAATGGAGCAAGTTTTTTCAGGCTATTCGTGTGAATAATAGTTGATGATTTACTAGTTGAAGGCAATGGTGAAGCAGAGCATGACAGAAACCTCAGGAAAGCTCTGGACAGAACGTGTGAAGTGAATTTAAAGCTCAATCCTCTGAAGTGCAAATTCAGACTACCAGAAGTTACCTATGTAGGTCATTTATTTACCAGTACAGGCTTATGACCTGATCCTTCCAAGCAAGCAGCCATTTTTGAGATGCCAGCTCCAGGCAATGTTCAAGCTCTACAGCGTTTTCTTGGTATGGTTAACTATTTGGGGTAAATTTATCCCTGACTTTAGTGAGTTACCATTACCTTTAAGAGAGCTGACATGCAAAAAACGTTACATGGTCATGGTTAGAATAACACCAAAGAGCATTTGATAAACTCAAACAGCAAACTGCTAACCCTCCTACATTAAGATACTATGATGTCCACAAACCAGCAGTTCTTTCCTGTGATGCTTCAAAGTTCGCTCTTGGAGCAGTTATTCTTCAAGAGGGCAGACTAGTTGCCTATTCGTCTAGCATTCTTACCCAAACTGAGATGCAGTATGCTCAAATTGAGAAGGAACTTTTGACAATTGTGTTTGCATGTTCAAAGTTCCATGGTTATACTTATGGCCGAGCTATCCAGATAGAAACTGACCATCAACCTCTAGTTACTATTTTACAGAAGCCTATGCATTCTGCTTCAGCAAGACTACAAAGAATGATGCTCAAAATGCAAAAGTATAACTTCAAAACAGTCTATACAAGGGGTAAACTTCTTTATCTGGCTGATACCTTATCCAGATCGCCCAGAAATAAAATGGAACAGCTTGATGTAGAGAATTTTGACTTTGATGTCATGGAAGGGCGTGATTTTTCTACCACAAGACTTGATGAGTTGAGAGATCGTACAAAGTGTAGATCAGAGAGCATGTGCTATATCTTTAAGAAGCATGTCAAAGACTGAGCGTGCACGTATAAATGTTAAGCACGTGCCATTTTGAGAGTGCAGCCAGAGAGTAAGCATGTATGATTACAGCAGTTAGTTTGTATACCTGTTATTTAAGTTAAAGTCAGTAAACTTCTATCGTGATGTGTTTGTATAAAATTAAGCTGCTTGAACAGAACCCATGAAGACTCTTCTACTGTGACCAAAGTAGGAGAGTAACATGGTGTCAGAACCAGGATAGAAGGGAATAAGATTCAAAGCCATGAGGTGCAGAGATGACCGTGAAGGTAAACTAAAAGAAACAAGCACAAATAAGAGCCAGAAAACAAGAAAAGGTAATGAGAATACGCACAAACTACTTATTTCATAAAAAAGACAAAATGGGGCATTACAAGGGCACAAAATGCATTATTAAACAAGCGGGAGGCATAAAAGGCTTAATTAACTAAAGGAAATGTTTAAAGTAAAAGTGCCTAATGAAACAGTTAACAGAAAAGTAAAATGAGCATGTTTAAAGGCCAAACAAACATGTTTAAGGCAAAAAAAGAAGTTATGTACAAACCATAACGTTCCATGTTTGTTGTCCATCTCGCCATTCATTCTTACAACGATGAGTTCGGAGCCGACTTGGCCGAATACATAGCTGAAAGTCTCAAACCTGGCTCGTGGCAAGTAGGTATCCCACAATGCAGTGGTATAATTCCCCAGATCTTGTTTGCTGTTACTACTGAATGAAATGGGTGGTGAAAGCCAGGGTACCTTTTTGGCTAGGCTTGTGAAGGCCCTAGGGCCGATAGCCTAGTACCTACCTATGAACCTAAATGTAAACTATATACATATACACACACACACACACACACATATATATATATATATATATATATACAGAAATATATACTATACTCAACAGAAGAAACAAACTGAAACAAAGAACTCCTGAAGGTAGTACAAACATCCACCAGGTCCACAAGGAGTCTTTGGCAGGGAGAAGGAGGGAGGGATCGTAAGAATGAGCGGCGAGATGGACAACAAACATGGAATGTTCTGGTGAGTACATTACTTCTTTATGTTATGTTGTCCTATCTCACCTTCATTCTTACAATGATGGGACAGTGTCCCTAGCACCTCTTCCCTGGGTGGCTCACGACAGTACACCTTTAAGCATTGTGGAACCGAAGGAGGTCCTGTCCCTGGAGGCCAAATCCACTTTGTAATGTGTGATAAAAGTATGAGGAGTGGTCCAAGTAGCTACTGCACAAATATTATTCATAGGAATTCTGGCTTGAAAGGCAGATGATGTAACCATTGCTCTGGTGGAATGAACCTTCACTTTGAAAGGTAAATCTCTGTGATTTGTGGTATAGATGAATGTAATACAGTTAGAGAGCCAATTAGAAACAGTAGTTTTAGAAACTGAACTACCCTTTTTTGCATCAGAGAAGGATACGAATAATTGGTCAGATTTTCTAAAATCTTTGGTCCTATGCAAATAGAATCTGAGTTGTCTATGCACGTCTAGTTAATGTAATTTGTATTCTGCCTTGTTTACATGATTAGGAAAGAACATTGGAAGCTCTACAGATTGATTTATGTTATTTGGAGAAGAGACTCTGGGTAAGAAAGATGGATTAGTTCGCAAGGATACTCTATAATTATGAAAATTCAAATATGGCGGTTTAATAGAAAGAGCTTGCAACTCTGATACTCTTCTAGCAGATGTTATAGCCACTAGAAACAAGGTCTTCCAGGAAAGGAACTTGAGATCTGAAGAAGATGAGGGCTCAAAAGGTGGTAACGTCAGGTGAGACGAAACAAAATTTAAATCCCAAGGAGAAAGGGGTTCCTTAAAGGGAGGTCTTAATAATGAGGCACCTTTCAAGAAGGCTATACACAACCTGTGTGACAATAAGTTGGAGATAGAATCACCAATGTTGAAATTAGATATTGCAGCAAGTTGAACCCTTACGGTTGCTGCAGCTGAACCTTGCTGGAAGAGTTCCGCCAAAAATTCCAAAATAGAATGGATGGGTGCAGAAAAGGGATTAATGTTTCTGATTTGAGCCCAAAAGGAAAACCTTTTCCATTTGTTAGAATACAGTTTTCTAGTGGAAGCTTTATGAGATGACATTAAAGATATCTTTAACTGTAGGAGTGAAACTGTGAAGCCTGACTAAATTGAAAAGTGGAGCAGCAAAGCTATCAATTTCAGGGTCTGGAGAGAAGGATGAAGCGCCCCTGACATATGTGTCAGCAGGTCTGGAACTGGATCCAGAGTCCAAGGCTTCTCCTGAAGATGAGGCCAAAGGAAGGGGAACCAAATTTGGCGAGGCCAGTAAGGAGCAATGAGAATTATCCTGCTTCCCAAGAACTGTGCTTTCTGAATGACTCTGGGTAAGAGAGGAAATGGAGGAAAGGCATAGAGAAGTCCCAAGGGCCAATCGTGAGCAAGTGTGTCTTTCGGTGTCTCCACCGAGGGGGGATTAGGGTAAAGTAGTTGCTGCACTTGGCATTCAAGGGAGTGGCAAAAAGATCGTAGCAAGGCAGACCCCATGTTCGGAAAATCATTTCCGCTACATTCTAATTGAGAGACCACTCATGAGGCATTAAAACTGCCCTGCTCAGCTTGTCTGCTATCACGTTGGACTTCCCCGGAATGTGTAGTGCTATTAGAAAGCGCTGGGAAGAAACGGCCCATTGCCAAACTCTCAGGACTTCTCGAAAAAGGGGGTAAGATCCGTTTCCCCCCTGCTTGTTTATGCACCAAACCACAGACATATTGTTTGAATGTATCGCAACTGTCCCTAGAGGGAGAGAGTCGTGAAGTGCTTGCAACGCAAGAAGCACTGCTCTCATCTCTAGGACATTTATATGCAAGTGAGCCTCATGTTCTTGACATGTACCTTGGACAGTTCTTCCCAGATAATGCCCCCCCACCCTATCTGGGAAGTGTCCGTGGTCACCTTAGCTATGGGCTGTTGTGGAACAAAGGGTCTCCCTATGGTCACGAGTGGAGTGTATCCAGCATCTTAAGTCGTTCTTGCATGATTCCATTATTCTGATTAGGTGAGACATCGGAAGATCTTGAAGTGACCATAGGGAGAACAACAACCACTGAAGGATCCTCATGTGCATTCTGGCAAGAGGGACCAGTGTTATTGTGGAAGCCGTTGTAATCTTAGAATTATCTTTGCTTTCACTTTGGACTTGGGATGGATATAACGTATCTGTTGCCTGAGTGCTACAACTCTTTCTGTTGGAAGATGTGTTACCATAGAGGCGGTGTCTAGATCTGCGCCTATAAATGTAATATGTTGACAGGACAACAAGGCAGATTTTTGAAAGTTGACTGTAATACCCAGCTGATTGCATATGTCCAAAGTTAGATCCCTGGCTTGTAGGAGTAGATGCTTGGTGGTGGCAGATAGGAGCCCGTTGTCTAGATAGGGAAACAATCGGAATCCTAGATGCCTCAGATGAGCCATGACTACTGCCTTGCATTTGGTGAACACACTGGGGGCTGTAGTGAGACCAAAGGGCAGAGCTTGGAACTGGTAATGACTAGCTCCCAGCCGGAAGCATAAGTACCTTCTCAATGTCCTGTCTATTTTAATGTGGTAGTAAGCATCTTGAAAGTCTATCGAGCACATCCAATCGTCTTTCCTTAAAAAGGGAAGTATAGACTGCAGTGTCACCATTCGGAACTCTGACTTCTTGACAGAATCATTTAATTTGCTTAGGTCTAATATGGGTCTCCAGTCCCCTGTTCTTTTTGGCACCAAAAAGAATCTTGAGTAAGTTCCAAATCCTATTTGGTCTGCGGGGACTTCTTGGATGACTCTTTTGTGCAGCAACTTTTGAATCTCTATAAGCCGGGCCAAAGGGGATAAAACTATAACTATATAACTATAGTGTGATAAAAGGCACAACAATTTAAAAATGATAGAATACTAAGCAATCTATAATAAAATAGAACAGTATACAGAAAAAATATAAGAAAATTTGTCACAACTTTGCCACGGCCAAGATGAGTGCATCCAACCTTGTAAAGCAGCAAACGAAATCTGAGGAATTACATCACTGCATTGTGGGATACCTACTTGCCACGAGCCAGGTTTGAGACTTTCAGCTATGTATTTGGCCGAGTCATCATTATAAAAATGAAGGCAAGGTAGGACAACATAACATCAGGCACGTTTACATTAAAATGAACACAAGATAAGTACAATGGACATGAAAAGAGATTAAACAAGCAAAATGAATACAATAAGGGCAAAAAGGGGCACATTAAATTAAGCAAGGTGACTGCATGTTGTTTTGGCAAAGTGCTGTGTTTTGGTATAGCTACGGCTTTGTATTGTATCCAAGGGCATAACTAAAGTTATTTGAAGCATCTCAAAGTGTTTAAAAGTCTTTACAGTGTGTGCTTATTACTGTGCATGTATTTCGAAGAGTCATTTGTGTGCAAAGTGCAAATATTTTGTGAAGTGCAGTCAAAGTATAGCCATTTCAAAAAGTTTCTTGGGCTGTCTGTGTCTATTTGCAAAGTGCTGCCATTACAGAGTGTTCCTTGCACGACAGAGAACTGCCTAGAAAGGTACAGCCATTTTGGGGAAGTTTCAGTGTGTTGTGTACTGTTTATTTGCAAAGTGCCATTACTTCGAAATGTTATTGACTCTGAGCTTCTCCTGCCCACTTCATTCACATTGTGCAGTTATCTGAAGTGTTTCCTAAAATGATGACAAATTACTTTAGCAATACAGTAAGTTCAGAAGCATTACAGCGCCCTAGAAACTTATTTTGCGAGTCCAGTTACACAGAGGCTTGCATCGTGCAGTTATTTGACATATTTCTTATATATATATATAAGAGGTGATTTTGTGCAATAGAGTGATTTCAAGAGTATTATAGTGCCCAAGAACGACTTACTTCATAAAGTTCAGTTATACAGAGGCTCATTGGGCTATTGAGCAAAGTTACAAGTACTGGCATAAATTTCTGGCATATGTGTATGTGTTTATGCTTATGTGCAAAACCCTGTTATGTGGTAATATGGCAGATGGATTTTGAAAGCCCTTACCTCTTGTATTTGCTCAGAATATTACAGAGAATTGTACAGTTTTTGAGTAAGAGTACAATATTGTCATACAAGCAGCTTATTCAGATAAAGATGCTCGCACCAAGGCATTCATTTTGCTAAACTTAGCTGGGGCAGAGGCCATAGAAAGAGAGTGTTCATTTGTGTATGCAGCAGCAGTGTATGAAGGAGAAAGTGAAAACCATCGTACTGTTGTACAGGCTGAGTCAAGGGAAGACCCCAAGTGTTTGAAGCGCAGGTTCGGAGAAATGTGTAACCCCGGACAAATATTATACTTGAGAGGCATTTGTTTTACACAAGAGATAAGAAACCAAGGGAAACTTTTGCAGCTTATATAACTGATCTGAGAAACAAGGCTAAAATGTGTCAGTTTGGTGACTTAAAAGATGACTTAATAAAGGACAGGCTCTTGTGTGGTATTAATAGTGCTGCTGTGAGAAAGATCTTGCTTCGTGATAGTGATTTAATGTTGAGTAAAGTTATAGAGTTTTGCCAAATTCATGAAGTGACAGAAAAACACACAAGTATGCTCGCAAGTGACAACAGCATGGTTTCAGCAGGCTCCAGAGCAAATGTAGACAGCATGCAGCAAGTGGCAAACAGAAACAGGCGTACTAAGCACATGGCAGGTACACCCCTGCTGGCTCATCAAGAAAACTACGCAGTTTTCCAGTAAATTCTAAGATCAGTTCAGTTAGAGGGGCATGTTCCTCAGTGCAGTACAAGCATGAATCAGCAAAACCCAAGTCCAACTTTATTGTTAACTGTCGCAACTGTGGTTCAAATCATGAGTCTAAAAGAGAAATGCTTAGCATTTAGTCAGCAGTGTCACAAGTGTAGGAAATGGAACCATTTCCGAAACGTTTGCAAATCAGGTAAACCTTATGCAGTGGTAAAAAAGGGTCACACAAAAAAGCTGGTTGATGAAGTAGTCAGCTTTCTATGTGGATGGTGTATCAGTAATTGGTGAAAGAGTTGATGCAGTGAATTTACTGGCAAAGAGTGAAGTGCTCTGTATTGTTCCGATCAATGGTAAAGCTACAGGGCTTAAAGCAGACACAGGATCAAAGTGTAATGTTATATCAGCAAACACATTTGCTAGAGTGAGAACCAATGAGCAACTCAATGTCACCAGTTATGCGAAACCTGTTTCTTACGGAGGAGAAGAGATTCAAACCGAAGGCTCTGTGATGATTTCATGTTATTTGGACAGGAACTGCTACAACTTGTTATTTTATGTAGTCAGGAGACCAGTACAGTCTTTATTGGGTCTCAAAGATAGTTTGAGAATGAATCTGCTTTCCTTTGCTAAAGAAGTTCATCACATAAGTGCATCTCCTAGTTATAATTTTTCTGAAGTAATTTTCTCAGAATATGCTGATGTTTTCAAGGACAGGTTGGGCAAACTGCCAGTAGTGTATTCCATGAAGTTAGACCCAGAAGTCACTCCAGTAGTCAGACCTGCAAGAAGAGTTCCGATAGCTATGCAGGACAAAGTTAAGGCTCACTTGGACAAAATGGTACAGCAAGGTGTAATTTGTCCAGTTACAGAACCAATTGAATGGGTATTGTCTATGGTAGCAGCTCACAAAAAAGGTTCAGATGAGATCAGAATATGCATTGACCCAAGAGATTTGAACAAAGCATTGAAAAGACCATATCATCCAATGTGCACAGTCGAAGAGGTCGCAATCCTAATACTAAATGCCACTGTTTTTTCAGTCTTGGATGCGAATAATTCATTTTGGCAAGTGATGCTTGATCGCAAATCCTCATTATTAAACACTTTTGTTACCCAGTTTGGCAGATACAGATTTCTAAGAATGCCATTTGGAATAAATTCTGCAAGTGAAGGCTTTCATAGGTTCATAGGTTCATAATACTAGACTATCTGCCCTAGGGCATTTATAAGCCTAGCCAGAGTGTGTATGGCTTTCGCCACCCATTTTAAATTAATTTTGCTATGCCCTTTTTCAAGGTTAGTATAATGTGCACCTCTGTCTAACAGTGACACAGAAGTGATACCATGGGTAAACCTACGATCTCCCATCCACTCATCAAGATTCCTCTTGAAGAGAGTCAATGAGGGACTCTGCCTAACCTGGACTGGGATTTTATTCCAGAATGAAGGGAGCCTCTGGGTTATGAATCTGTCCCTCCAGCATGTCCTATTTATTTCAGTGCTGAGGTTCAAGTCCCTCGAGCGCTTAGCTCAATGGGATTTGGATTTTCTGAGGTGCAGCATGTCCATTAATTCCGGGCTGGACATGGCTTTATACGTCAGGCACAGATCGCCTCCGAGCAGGCGGTATGCCACTGAGTAGAGCTGGAGTTTCTTTAACCGGGCATCATACGGCATCTGTTTGAGCCCCTTGATCCTCTTGGTGAGGTACTTTTGGGGTCTTTCCAGTTGCTGCAGGTGTCTGGTAAGGTACATCCCAAAAGGGGCATTGTACTCAATTATGGGCCTGATGAGGGATGAGTAAAGAGGCACGATGACCTCCCCTGATCTAGATGTGAATCCCTTCATGATTAGGTGGGCTATATAAAATGTTTTTCTAACCACTTTGGCCATGTGGTTGTCAAATGAGAGATTGCTATCAACTTGGGTCCCCAGGTCCCTAATTACTTCTTCTGTACTTAATGGATTACCACCTATGTGGTAATTTGTGGGCACTTTGTTTTTGCCAAAGGGGATGACTATACACTTTTTGGCGTTTAGCTTGAGGCCATGGCTCTGACACCAGTTGTCTGTTTCTATGAGGCCCTTTTGGAGGATACTTGTGTTGGCTGGAGAGTCTATTATGGCTCCCAGTTTGCAGTCATCTGCGAACGTGGTCAGCCACAGTCCTTCCATGTTGGCCTGTACCTCCGAGAAATATATATATATATAGTAAGTCTGAGATTGAATTAGAAGTTATGTACCTACCATAACGTTGTTCCATGTTAGTTGTCTTCTCTCGCCTTCTTTCTTGCTGGATGGGTTCGGAGCCGAGACTCAGCACTTGCTAAGCTCGAGAGCTAATTTTACCAGCTCGAGACAACCCTATATCCCATGTTGCAAGGCGGAGATTACTCAGATCTCGTTTGCCAGCTAAAGAAATAGCAGTATTTTCTTCCAACTTAAGAGGAGGAAGAAAATAAGGATACTAAATAACATCATAACCCTCTAGAAAGGATCAACATAATCTAGTGACACTAGGAGTTGAACAGCTAGAAAAGGTAATAACCTCTTAATAGAAGATGTATAATCTTCCCGGTCTGACCAGGCTAGGGGGATGGAGGGCGGGACGCAAGAAAGAAGCGAGAAGACAACTAACATGGAACGTTATGGTAGGTACATAACTTCTAAATGTTAAGTTGTCAATCTCGCCTTCATTCTTGCTGGATGGGACCGCGTCCCTAGCACCTCTATCCTGGGTGGTTCAATGGAACAGACTCTTGAGAACGGTGGAACCAAAATTTGCTCTGTCTCTGGAGACCAAATCTAATTTGTAATGTGAAACAAAGGTATGAGGAGAGGCCCATGTGGCTGCTGCACAAATAGTGTCTATTGGAAGTCTAGCTTGAAAAGCTGTAGATGTAGCTAGAGCTCTGGTAGAATGGGCTTTTGGGTTAGAAACCAACACTTTGCCTCTGAGCTGATAAATGTAAGTGATCACAGAAGACAGCCACCTAGATAAAGTTACCTTAGAAACTGGAAGGCCTTTTCTGTTCTCTGCATAGGATAGAAATAGTTGATCAGATTTCCTAAAAATTTTTGTCTTATCCAGATAATAGCTGAGCTGACGGTGAACATCGAGATAATGTAACTTTTGTTCAGCTCTATCAGAATAGTTTGGAAAAAATACTGGAAGATCAATGGATTGATTTAGGTTAGTTTGTGATGCCACCTTTGGTAAGAAAGATGGATTAGTTCTTAGGGATACCCTGTCTTTGTGGAATATTAGATAGGGAGGGCGAACACAGAGAGCATGAAGCTCAGATACTCTTCTGGCAGATGTAATGGCAACTAGAAAGTGTCTTCCAAGAAAGCAATTTCAAAGAACAGGCAGCTGCAGGTTCGAACGGGGGAAGAATCAAGGATGTTAAAATTAAATTTAGATCCCACTGTGGTGGGGGTCTCTAATCGGAGGTTTCAATAAAAAGATACCTCGAAGGAATGCCTTGCAAAGTTTATGTGACATAATGTTGTGATCCAAAAAGCCTATATGAAAATTTGAAATGGCTGCCAGTTGAACTTTCACTGTGGAAGAAGAGGATCCTGAATGAAAAATGTCAGCTAGGAAGTCCAATACCAAATGAATTGGAGCAGTATAGGGGTCTATGTTCCTAGCTTTTGCCCAGAAAGAGAAACGTCACCATTTACTAGTGTAAATCTTTCTGGTAGAAGATTTTAGGGAAGCTACTATGATATCCCGTACAGGATTAGAAATCATAGGAAGCCTGGCTAAGGATGGAAGTGGAGCAACCAAGCAGTGAGGTTGAGAGAGGGTATGGATTGGTGCAGTTGACCCGACTGGTGGGTCAGAAGATCTGGAACCGGGTCCAGATGCCATGGCTGTACCAAGAGGTAATGATGTAGGAACGGAAACCATATCTGTCAAGGCCAATAAGGGGCAATGAGAATCAACTTGGCTCTCAAAGCGTTTGCTTTCTGAATTAGCTGAGGTATCAGCGGAAAAGGTGGAAATGCATAAAGAAGTCCCCGGCGCCAATCTTGGGTTAGAGCGTCTCTGGGGGGATGGCCTGGAAGGGGGAAGAGAGAGAAGAAGTCTGGGCATTTGCTGTTTTGAGGTGTAGTGAAAAGGTCGCAGCAAGGAAGACCCCACTTCTGAAAAATCTCTTCCGTCACTGACTGTTTGAGAGACCACTCATGAGGCATGAGAATAGCTCTGCTCAATCTGTCCGCTATGATGTTGGATTTCCTGGGGATGTGCGTTGCTATCAGAAACCGGTGAGAGGAGATTGCCCATTGCCAAAGTCTGAGAGCCTCTCGACACAGTGGATAGGACTTGGTTCCACCCTGTTTGTTTATATACCACACTATGGACATATTGTCCGTTTGGACTGCAATAGTTCCCAGGGGAAGAGAGTCGTTGAGAGCTTGCAATGTTAAAAGCACTGCTCTCATCTCCAGAACATTTATGTGCAGATGGTACTCGAAAGGTTGCCAAGTGCCATGGACCATTCTGCCCTGATAATGCCCCCCCCCCCGATCAGGGAGGCGTCCAATGTAACCGTGGCAACTGGGGCAAGAGGAACAAATGGTCTGCCTTGATGGATTTGAGGGGACAATATCCACCAAGTCAGATAGGGGACAATATCCACCAAGTCAGATGTCTTTTGCAAGTTGGCGTTACTATGATCTCGTGACGCATGGGAAGTTGTTGAAAGGACCATTGGGTGAATAGCATCCATTGTAGAAGCCGCATGTAAAAGCGGGCGAGGGGAAGAAGTGTTATGGCAGCCACCATAAAACCCAGTACTTTCAGAGCAAATCTGGCCTGAATTTTTTTGCTGAATAGAATCACTTGGACGTGTCTTTGAATGTCCAAGATCCTTTGGTCTGTCAACCTTGCTGAAAGTTGTACGGTGTCCAATCTTGCACCTATAAAAGTAATATATTGACAAGGCGACAAGGCAGATTTTTCGAAATTTATAGAAATTCCTAGCCCTCTGCAAGTGTGAATGGTGTAATTTCTGGCTTGGAGAAGCTGATGCCTGGTGGTGGCAGTGAGGAGCCAGTCGTCTAGATATGGAAACACCTGGAATCCTTGACGTCTCAGGTGAGCCATAACCACTGCCATGCATTTGGTGAACACTCTGGGGGCTGTAGTGAGTCCAAAGGGCAGGGCTCTGAATTGGAAGTGACTGGTCCCCAGCCGGAAGCGGAGAAATCTTCTGGAGCGTCTGTGAATTTTTATGTGGTAGCACGCATCCTGAAGACCTATCGAGCACATCCAATTGTCCTTGCCCAGAAAGGGCAGAATGGACTGAAGCGTGACCATCCGGAATCTTGATTTCTTTACAAACTTGTTGAGTTTGCTGAGATCTAATATTGGTCTCCAGTCTCCTGTCTTTTTTGGAACTAAAAAGAACCTTGAGTAGATTCCGGATCCTATTTGGTCCGCTGGAACTGGCTGGATGGCTCTTTTTACTAGCAGTTTTGATATTTCTAGTACTGCTAATTCCCTTAGACCGGGTGGAACGTCTGGAAGGGTTCCCTTTTGTTGAATTGGGGTTTGAATAAAGGGAATTTTGTAACCCTCGGATATAACTGACTGTACCCATTTGTCTTGAGAAAGGGAAAGCCAGGCTATTGGGTACAGCGATAGTTTTCCCCCGACTGCCTCCGAAGGCGGACAATCGGGCAACATCTCAGGGATGCTGGAAGGGTTTGTCAGAAAGAGGCTCTCTGCTACCCTGATTCTGCGGACCACCTCTGCCCCTAGGGCGTCTATTATTGTTACCCCCTCTGCCTCTGGGGGTAAACTGACTTTGTGCGTCAGGCGTGACTCCTTGAGATTTGTGGAACCACATTTTTCCTCCCTTCTGTCCTTTGGGGTAAGGTCTAGAAGGGGTGTTGAAACGGACTCCTACGGCAGAAAGAGTCTTGCCATCTTGTTCGCATCTAGTCAAAGTGTCTTTCACTTGAGGACCGAACAAGGTCGAGCCATCAAAGGGGGAGTTTGAGAAAGACGCCTTGAAGGGGTCTGCAAAATTACAAAGCCGCATCCAGGACTGACGCCTTAAAGCCACTCCTGTGCCTGCAGCCCTACTCGCTCCATCGGCTGCATAAGAAATGAGCCGCATGGAGGAGTTAGCAATGGAGTTAAGGATTCCTAGCTGTGAGCTAATCTTATCCTGAGACCCAGCAGCTGACGGATCCTGTAAAACTTCTCCCAACTCTTTAAGAACATCTCTTTGAAGGCGGGTGAAGTGGCATAAGTAGTTCAGCGATCTCATAGCAAAAGTCGCTGAAGAAAAAATCTGCTTACCGTTCCTGTCCATAGTCCTAGAATCTTTATTAGGAGGATGGACAGGTACTGAAGGATCGGCTAATTCCTTCTTGGTGGCAGCAGCCACCATCATGGCATCAACTGGGACACCCTTTGTCAAATATTGTCTGTCTTGTGAGGCAGTAATAAATTTTGAAGGTCTCCTAGGGATAGGTTCCACCGAATCTGGAGCCAGCCACGCCTTCCGAGCCACTACCTCCATGAGAGGGTCGAAAGTCAGAGACACCCAGGAGGTGGAGGGTCGAGATCCGAATGCCTCCAGGTATACTGACTCATCCTCGGAGGGATTAAGAGAAGGCCAGTTCCCCCTCTGTTTCAGGATTTCAAGGATGTCTGAAAATGAGACATCCTCAGAGGAGGACCTTGGGGATCCCTCCGACTCATCCAAGTCAGTATCTGATGTAGTAGACTCAGGGGAGTCTAAATGTTTCCTCTTACATGTCCTCTTACACGGGGGTTCCCCTGACGGATCAGGAGAAGCCTCGGAAGAGGAAGATATTCCCAATGGGGAAACCTGAGGCGTTGGATCTCTGGGTCTGTGAGCAAGAGAGTGGGAAGAGACGTCAGCAGGCACTGTAGTGAGAGGAGCTGATGGAACTGTCCGTTGACTAAGCCCAGGGGCTAGTACACTCCTCATCACCTCGAAGGCTCCCCCGTCAGAGAGACCAGAAAGTTCCCTCTCCGAAGAGATAGGAACCCCAGGCCTCACCGAGAGGGAAGGCTCCGAGGCAGATGTCGGGGCCGAGCTCACCAATGCCGAAGCTCCGAGAGGGAGAACGGGGTCGGACAAGGGTCCGATGCCACTCGCCCCCTCAGAGCCGACGATAGAGACTAGACGCCCGGATCCCTCCAATGAAGGTCTCAAGGAGGAAATCGGAGCCGAGGACAACAGAGCCGAAAGGGGTGGTATCGGCTCCGAAGTCACAACGGTACCGGTTCCGAGGAGCTCCGGCTCCGAACTCTGTAAGAGAGTTGGAGGAGGAATGCTCGGTGGATGTGACATAGCTACCGTCTGTTGAGATGGGCTATGGAGTATTTGGGCCAATGCCTGAGACTTTAATAGTCTACTCACCACTCTCTCAAGGTCATGATCAGATAGCCTGGATGACCGAGAAGATCGGCTCCGATGGCTCCGCTCCGAGAGCAAAGGTGATCTCGGAGCCGAATGTATGGATTCCACTGAAGGGGATCGAGATCTCTTTTTTGAGATCAATGGAGCCATCGGAGCCGAAGATACGTCGGCTCCAGCCGGAGCCGACACTGAGTGTCTGGATCTAGTAGTATCGGTGCCGGATGGAGCCGATACTGAGACTGGCATGGAAAGATCGGCTCCGGCCAGAGCCGATCTCGAGCCTGGTGAGGAAAGACCTGAAGCCGACGGCTTGGAAGCTTGAGCCGAAGGCTTAACAGGCTTCGAGGGCTTCCCCGGCACCGACTTAGTCGGGGAGCTCTCGGGCTTTAATAAGCCCCTTAATATGAGTTTATTTTTTCGTTCCTGCAGGACTCTTGGGCTGAAAGCATGACAGATAGCACAAGAGTCCTGCAGGTGCGAAGATCCCAGGCAATAAACACAAGAAGTGTGACTGTCTGTCAGAGACATCTTCTGACAGAACGAGTCACACTTCTTGAAGCCTGAGACCTTAGTGTCCTTCGACATAACTGTGTCGATGAACAACAGTAACACAATCACACACAAAAAACACTCACTCCAACAAATTAATTTAAATTAATTAAATTAAATTACATTAACCAAGGAAAACACGCAGTCACACACAAACAATCCCTGACAGGAAAAATTTAGGGCTAAGGTGAGTCGATAATTAACAAAAATATAACATATACATATATATATATATATATATATATATATATATATATATATATGTAAAATTAAAGGGGGGTAGACTAAAAGTCTCTGAAAAATTCACTTACCAAGAGCTGGTAAAAGAAGGCACCTCATTAGCAAAGCAGCAAACGAGATCTGAGTAATCTCCGTCTTGCATCATGGGATAAAGGGTTGTCTCGAGCTGGTAAAATTAGCTCTCGAGCTTAGCAAGTGCCGAGTCGGAGCCGAGGATCGGCTCCGAACCCATCCAGCAAGAATGAAGGCGAGATTGACAACTTAACATCAGTAGTTTTAGGTTTGGGTTTAGCTCTTCTTGGAGTTCATGCAGGACGCAGCCCGAGACAGCGTCTGGTCCCATTGATGCTGTGTTTCTTGCTTGGGAGAGGGCAGCTCTTACCTGAGCATCTGAGATGTCAGGGGGGCAGCACTCTGCTGGGATAGATATTAGCCCTTTTGGTGGGGGTTTGCTGAACCTGTCAGCTAGGATGTTGGCAATGTCTGTGGGTTTGGTGTATTTTTTGTCATTTTGGACCAATTCTGAGCATATCTGGGAATTCCCACCCAGGTTCCTAACATAACTAAAGAAAGCCTTGTGATTATCCTTAGTGTCCTCTGCAATTTTTCTCTCTAAGCTGGCCTTAGACGATTTTATGAGTGCCCGTAGTTTTTTGCTAATACTGATCAGAGATGCCTTCCCTTTTTGGGATTTTGCTCTATCATGTAGCAGCTTCCTCCTTCTATTGTATAGTTTGTTTATGGATGGGGTCCACCAGACAGGACGTCTGCCTTTGGAGGATTGGGTCTTGGTTTTATTTGGGATTGCATGATCCATGCATTCCTGAAGGTGTTCATAGAATGCGTTTATAAAGGATTTTGCGGTCTGGGCCGTATTATCCACAGCATGCAATGGAGCAAATTTTTTTGGGTTATCCTTGTGCCATAATAGTAGATTTATTGGTCAGAGGCAATGGTGAAGCAGAGCATGACAGAAACATAAAGAAAGTTCTAGACAGAACACGTGAAGTGAACTTGAAGCTCAATCCTTTGCATCGCAAATTTAGACTCCCAGAAGTTACATATGTAGGTCATTTACTTACCAGTACTGGCTTGAGACCAGACCCAACCAAGCAAACAGCCATTCTTCAGATGTCAGCACCAGACAATGTTCAAGCTCTACAACGTTTCTTAGGTATGATTAACTATTTAGGTAAGTTTATATCAGACTTCGTGAGTTGACAGCACCTTTAAGAGAGCTAATGGACAAAAATGTTGCATGGCCATGTTTAGAACAGCACCAGAAGGTGTTTGAAGAGCTCAAGCAGAAAACTGCCACCCCACCTACATTAAGATATTATGATGTGAACAAACCAGTTACTCTTTCCTGTGATGCTTCAAAATTTGGTTTAGGCGCAGTTATACTTCCAGAGGACAGACCAGTAGCCTATGCATCTAGAATACTTACCCAAACTGAGATGCAGCATTCTCAAATCGAGAAAGAACTTCTGCAATAGTATTTCCATGTTCCAAGTTCCATGATTATAGTTATGGTCAAGCTATTCATATTGAAACTGATCACCAACCTCTAGTTACAAGTCTAAAAAAGCCTATGCATTCAGCTCCACCAAGATTACAAAGAATGATGCTCAAATTGCAAAAGTGTAACTTCAAAATGGTCTATATGAAAGGAAAACTACTCTATCTGGCTGATACCTTATCCAGACTGCCCAGGAATACAATGGAACAGCCTGACGGAGAGAATTTTGACTTTGATGTGATGGTAGTGCGTAATTTTTCTACCAGTAGGCTTGATGAGTTGAGAGATCACACTAAGACTGATCCAATTTTGCAAAAGCTCAATCACTACCTTAATGCTTGATGGCCGTCAAAGCAATCTAGTGTACCACCAGAAGTGCAAACCTATTTTCCCTACAGAGGTGAAATGGGGATGGAAGATGGCATTATTTTTAAAGGTTCTAAAATTGTTGTTCCTGCTTCCTTGCAACATGAGTACATCTAGATTTTGCATTGTGGTCACCCAGGTTTGCTTTCACTAAGAGGCAAGCAAGAGAATTAGTATTTTGGCTTCATTACTGAAAGAAGTACTTTCTTCTTGTTCAGTGTGCAGTAGTACTAGATTGCACTTGCAAAGTGAACCGTTTCGGGTACATCCAGTTCCTGAACTACCTTGGTTGACAGCAGCACTGATATCTTCGAGTGGAACAATCTATTGGTATTTGTAGACTCTTATTCAAATTGGTTTGAGATTGATTTACTACCTACTCCCAACATCTACTACTGTTATTACTAAGCTAAAATGTCATTTCTCAGTCCATGGTAGTCGCACAAAGTTATTTCTGAGAATGGTACTCAATTTACTAGCCAGTTGTTTCAGAATTTTTCAAGAGAATGTGACTTTCTACACATTAATAGCAGTCCTGAGTATCCTCAGTTGAATAGCCTGGCTGAGCGAGCTGTGCTGAGTGCGAAACGTCTACTTGAAAGGTCAAGATGTGACAATTCAGATGTTTTCTTAAATCTACTTAACCTTAGGAACATACCACGTGATGGTGTTCTTGGATCTCCAGCTCAAAGACTTCTTTCCAGGCAAACAAGAACTATGCTACCTAGTACTACCAATCTACTAAAGCCTAAAGCTAAGAATAATAAGACCATCAAGGTTCAATTATTTAAGAAGCGTTCTATCCAGAAGTCATCGTACAAGTTGAGCAAATTTCTTTCTCCATTAAGGGAAGGGGAAACGGTCAGACTTCAAACAGAAAAAGGTTTTGACCATATAGGACAAGTTATTGGCAAATGTCCTGAACTGAGATCCTACCTTACAGACTCAGAAGGTACACAGTACAGGCAAAACTGTAAACATATGTTACCTGTACCAGAATCATCATCACAACATTGTTATAGTGACGTAGACTCTAAATCTCAGAGTGAACCAAATGTTGTTTCCATCCCAGAGGGTGTTCCTACCTCTGATTCCATTTCTGAAGATGTTCCAAGTAAATCAGAGATTGAACGTTTTTCAGAGACGGTTCCAATAGTTAAACCCAATTTCCAATTTTATGTCACATGTTATGGACGAGTATCTAAGCCCAGTGTGAAATATGTAGCAACATGGACTTAACTGTGTGTACATATGTATTACATCTTGTATAAATGCATGACTAGTAATTGTCTGTGATATCTGCATGACAAAAAGGTTCATAACATTGTATGTTCTGTTCTCAAGAGGGAGGATGTAGATCAGAGAGCACGTGCTATGTGCTGTATCTTTAAAAATACTCAAACATCAAAGACTGAGCGCTCACGTATAAATGTTAAACATGTGCTATTCCTAGTGCCATTTTGAGAGTGGAGCCAGAGAGTAAGCATATATGATCACAGCAGTTAGTTTGTATAGAAGTTATTTAAGTTAAAGTCACTAAACTTCTATTGTGATGTGCTTGTATAAAATAAAGCTGCTTGAACAGAACCCATGAAGACTCTTATATTGTGCCCAAAGTAGGAGAGTGACACAAAGGCTGATCCAGTTTTGCAAAAACTCAACCTCATCAATATAGGATGGCCATCAAAGCAATCCTGCGTACCGCCAGAATTACAACCTTACTTTCCATACAGAAATGAGATGCTGATGGAAGATGGCATCATTTTCAAAGATCCAAAAGCTACTGTCCCTACTTCCTTAAAATGTGAATACATTCAGATTTTCCATTGTGGCCACCCAGGTTCCGATTCTACCAAAAGAAGGGCGAGAGGACTAGTACTTTGACCCTCTCAAGCGAAAGACATCCAGAAAGTGATTTATTCTTATTCAGTGTGCAACAGTACTAAGCCACATTTGCAAAAAGAGCCACTTCAGCTAAGCCAAATTCCCGAACTACCTTGGCCAACAGTAGCAACTGGCATATTTGAGTCGAACAGTCAACATTACTTAGTGTTGGTAGACTCTTATTCGAACTGGTTTGAGATCGATTTGCTACCTAACCTAACATCCAGTGCTGTTATTACTAAGATGAAACGTTATTTCTCAGTCCATGGTAGCTCACACAAAGTTATTTCTGACAATGGTTCTCAGTTTACCAGTTGATTGTTTCACAGATTTGCTAAAGAGTGGAACTTTATCCATGTTACTAGCCATCCTGAATAACCTCAAACGGCCTTGTTGAATGTGCAGTACAGAGTGCAAAGCAATTATTGGAGAAGTCAAAGCGTGACAATACCGATATCTTCTTGAATTTACTCAATCTCAGAAATATACCCCATGACAGTCAACTAGGCTCACCTGCTCAGAAACATCTATCTAGGCAAACCAGAACAACCTTACCTATCAGTTCTAGTTTGTTGGTGCCTAATGCTAAAAACAACAGAGAAATCTCAGACAACTTTTTAAGAACTATTCTCACAAGTCCAGCTATGATAAAACAAGCAGATTTCTTAGTCTGTTAAAAGAAGGAGAGACAGTGAGGATGCAAATGGCGAAAGGCTTTGATTAAATTGGTCAACTGAGAGTATATGTACCGAGCCGAGATCCTACTTAGTGGAATCTGAGGGTACAGAGTACAGGAGAAACCACAGACATCTTCTTCCTGTATCAGAAATGATATCGCAGCATTGTACCTGTGATACAGACTCTAGATCTCAGAACAACCCAGATAATGTTCATACCAAAGAACATGTTGCAGTATCCATTCCCGTTCCTGATGATGTCACAAATGTCCCCAAAGTTGAACATTTCTTGAAGAAAGTCCCCATTGCCAGATCCAATTATGACTTTTATGCTACATAATTAGTTCGTATTTCAAGACCTAGTGTAAAATACACAGCAACTTGGACATAACTATTTTATATGTGTCTGAATTTGTATGCTTGTATGTCAAATAACTAGTTCTGCATAACTACATGTCAAAAGATCATTTCTCTACATTGCATGTCATTGAATACTGTCATTTCATATAAGGACTATTTCTCAAAGAGTGAGGATGTAGATCAGAGCGTCTGTATGTATCTTTGAGAAGCATTTCCAGATGTAGCACTTGCATATAAATACAGAGCACATGCAGACAGCAGTGCCATTTTGACAAACATCCAGAGTGTTAACATGCATGAGTGTGGTAGTCAGTTTATAAGTTTAAGTTACAAAGCCTCATTTCTGATGTGTTTGTGTGTAATAAAGCTGCTCGAATAGAACCCATGGATGTTTATCTGTTTTATCATGATCAGACGAGCAACAATGATGCCATCATCAGCGTTACAGACTGTTTTATTTTTTAATTCAAGCCTTGTGTTCCTAGTGAGTCCATATCCCCAGTGTCTGAATGAAGGACAAAGGGATCCAGCAAAGTACTTCACTGCTTCCATGTGTGAAGTACTCACAGGCCCCACTACCTAATGACAATTGGTTTGATGGGATTTCCATTGGGGATTCTAGTATCATACATGTGCCTGAACACAAAAGCCACACCCTCACCCCAAAGAGAGGCCAGAAGGCAAAAACATTCTTTTTTCCCCACATGCCAGCTCTTCTACATGTTGGAGATGATAGTCAAACTTGGGTCATCTGGGCCACTGTCAAGGCTTTATCCCTGTATGCTAATGTAGTTGGAAACTGTTAAATTATGAGAAGACTATGCTTGATGACACACTAACCCACGCACGTTCAAGCTTGCACGGCCCAACAGCAGAACATGGTTGTTATCCTCACTGAAGAAGGTACTATACCGAAACTAGTTTGAGGTTATGGAGAGTGGATGTGTCTTTGACACTATTTTACCTCATTAAAGCATTTGGGAACCTGTTGCTGGCTCTTGTTTGTTCCTGTAAGACTATGCTTGACTCAGACATTAACAGAGATGGATATAAATGCACACACTTCTTATCCTGTGACTGTGGCAGGGGACATTCACTTGCTGAGCACTCTGGGAGCAGCTGGTAGATCCACAGACAGTATGACAAACTAAAACTGTACCACAATGAACCTAAGAAAGCTGTGAGGCTAAAAAACAGAATTACACTAGCATACTATTAAGCATCATTCCAGTCCAGAACTACCACCCAGGCTCTCTGAAACAGGACAGGAAGTACCAACTGAATCATGAAAGCTTAAGTGTAGAGGTAAAAAGTCACTTGGTAGAATTATCTTTAACAGTGGCCAAGAAACTTTCAGGCTATGTTTCTCCAATATGAAGTTTTTCATACCTCCTCCTCAGAGACTAGCATCTATGTAGGCAGATAACTGAAATTAACCTCATCTTATAAAATAATTAAAAAAGATAATAATGAATTTCTACAATTGGAGCTAATTTGGTTTCTGCTGTTATGTCCTTATTTATTTGTCTCGCCCACACTTTGCATCCTACTACCCATCTCAGGCACTTCATCTCCATCACCTCTATCTTCCTCAAGTGCTCTGCTTCTACTGCCCAGTTTTCTGTACCATGCAGTAGTATTGGTCACACCACTGTTTTGTACACATTAATTTTCAGCTTCTTTGGCATTCTTCTGTCATACATTGCATCTGACACTCTGTGCCAGTTGGCAGTAGCCCCTCTGATTCTAGCTCTGACCTCCTCATTCATACTTCCCTTCTCCACAACCACCCCTACCAGATATTTGAAGCTGTTACCTGTTCCACTATTTCCCTTCTATCTCAATTCTTGGCTTTTTCTGATTTCCCTTATTTGCTGCCATTACAACTGTCTTACCTGTACTCTGTTTCATCATATGTGCCTTCATTTTTGTATTACATTCCCCTATCCTTTGCTGATGTCCTTTCTCGGTGTCTACCTGTAATTCCATATTGCCTGCATTAAGCAACTTTGTTGAGCTGTCCCCTCCGACCTGTTTGCTAACATAGCCCATCACCAGTAAGAACAGCTGTGAGCTGACAGATGAACCCTGATGAAGCCACTCCCACTAGGAACCCCTCTGCGAGTCGGAACACTGTATTTGTGTCATGGGGTCCTTCTACATAGCTTGCACTAATTCTACCAATATTTTTGGGACTTGGAACCACAGCAATACTGCCCAAATCAGCTTTCTTGGGGCCCTGTCATATGCTTTCTCCAAGTCTATGAAAACCAAGTTGGACTGTTTCCTCATTTCTAGCTTCTTCTCAAGTATTTGTCAAACTGCAAACATTGGGTCAGTTGCGCTGCATCCTGATCTGAATCTGAACAGCTTATCATCCATCTTATTTTCTACTACTTTGCATATTCATTTATCAATAACCTTCTCCAGACCTTTCATGCAATGTGACATGAGTTTGATATGTCTGTACTGCCCACAGTTGTGAATATTTCCTTTGTTCCTGAACAGAGACACTAGCATGTTTATTCTCCAGTCATCTTGGGCACGGCTTTCTCTACATACTGCTATGAGTACCCTCAGGAGCCATTTCTCCACTATCTCACCCAATGTCTTAATCATATCTGCTGTGACCTCTTCTGAACCTACTGCTTTCCCCGATTCATTTTCCTTAGTACTGTTCTTACTTCTTCTATGGTGGTCTCCTCCTCTTCTGTCATTGTAGGCTGTCTTTGGGGCAGCACAGGTTCTGTGGGATTTTCTACATCCAGAACCTGCTAGAAGTACTCCTTCCACCTTCCTTTGATGTCCTGTGGGCTGGGAAGCAGGTTGTTGCTGCATTCCCTTATGAAGGGTGTCTGAATATCTTCTGTCTGTCTTTGCCTTGCAACCTGAATAGTTTCTTTATGCCACTTACTGAGTCACTTTCCAGAAGCTGGTATAGTGCCTCTGATGCATTGTTCTTTGCTATTACAACTTCTTTCTATCCTCTTTGTTAGCCAACCAGTATTTCTTCCTAGCCTAGTCTGCCTTTTCTATCTCCCACTTTTTCTTACACTCCTTCTTTCTTTTGATGACTTTCTGGATTTCTGCATTCTACTACCAGCTTTCCTTATCTACCTTATTTCCACACCTGGCTTAGCCACATATCTGTACTGTGGTCCTCATGCATGATGTTTTGAGGCACTGTCACTCTTCTTCAACTCCACTTACTTCCTCTTCTTCTTGAGGTGCTACAGCCTTGAGTAATGCCTTGAACTGTTGTACTTTCTCTCCAGTCAACCTCCAGGTTTTCATCCTGGTCTCTGTTGACCTTGGAGCCTTCTCTGACCACTGCTTGCAGCTGATTGTGGCAATCAGTGGTTTATGCTGTGGGCCAACTGTTTCACTGGGGATGACTTTGCAAATGCTGATTCTACCCCAGTGCCCTTTCCTTACGAGGAGGAAGTCTACCTCAGTTGTATGTTGGCAACTTTGGTCTATATCAACTTATCGAAAGCTGATAACATCGAACGCTAGTTGATCGACCACTAAAGGTTGAACAACCAAAACAGCGAAGACATGGAACATTGATTTTTTTTGGCAGGGAAAAAAAAATCACTGTTCTGCAAAAATAAATAAATAAATAAAACACAACATTAACTGGAGGGCTGTGCCCCCCACAACCCCCTATTAAATATACTAACTCCGAGATCACACCACAGTGGAGGAAATGGCAAACTCCCGATAACAGCTCAGTGATTTTTTTCCCTGGGAAAAAAAAAATCGCTGTTCCGTGTCTTCACTATTTTGGTTGTTCGACCTTTAAAAGTCGATCAACTGGCGTTCGAAGTTATCAGCTTTCGATAAGCTGATCTAGACCCGGCCACTCTTGTATGTGATCTTGTGACTGTCTCCCTTTTTTAACCATGTGTTGGCTACTATCAAACCATTTGCCAGACAGAAGTCTAGAATGGCCTCTCCTTCTTTATTCATGTTGCACCACCCATGTGGACCCAGGCAGTCTTCATATCTGCTCTGTCTGTTCTATGTGCATTCAGGTCACTTATTATCAACACCAATTCATGTTGTCCTGCTTTATGTAGTACATCATACAACTGCTGTCTGAATGCACTCTTTTCCTCACTATCACGACCCTGCTGTGGGGCACACATAGAGATTATGAATACTGCCCTATCATTAGCCTGCAGTGTAATTGCCATGAGTCTGTCACTAATTCTGATGACATCCCTCACTGCCTTCTAAAGCCTCTCCCTCACCATGTCTTTCTGAGTAGACTCTGGATCCCAAGTAAAGTGGCTTTGCTGCACTGCCCTTCTATCTTGTCACCTGGATACACAGGATGTCCAGCCTCCTCCTTACCATCATATCACCACTTCCAAGCTCCATCCTCTCACTGAGCCTACCGTGTGTTTAGCAATTTTCAGTTCATGGTTGGCATGTTTATTGGTTTTATGTCCAACTTTCACTCAACATAGCTACCCCAGGTAACCCAAGCAGGGCAAGTGGACACCAGCCAGCCAGTAGCTTATTGACCCAGGGCTGCTGGGCTTTATGCCGGACACACACACATTGGGATATATGAGCACATACACCTCTCCCACCATTAGCATGGGTCTCTGGGTCCCTGGCATGCTTCAGAGTAAGCTAGGTGCTCAACTCACTTATCACTAGCAAATACCCATGCCCATTTGGCGACATTAGTCAACACCACCAAATCATCTAGAGACATATTTTTCACTGCCATCTGGTTAGCCCTGCCATGGCATGCAGTCTACTATAATCTGTGTTCTGCTAATTTGAGGATACTGTGCAAAATAGTAGATGTTCAAAGCGGTTGGTCTATACAATTCCTCCCCTTATAGGGTACCATCTAGAGACTGTGTTGCTGCCCACAGCTCCATTCTTAGGTAAGGATTTTTTTCCTTCTTTGCTATCTCCATAATAATCTCCCTCCAACTGGTGGAATGGGATCTGAGCCACAGTTCCTAATATATGCACTGGTTAAAGTATCTTTCAGTATCCCTAAAAGCTTTAGCAAGAATGTCTAGTTCAGAAAACAATCTCTTTAATGGCTTCCAGATTATCTGGAAGGGAGAGCTGCCAACACTGCAAAAAGTTTACTCAATACAGGGCCTATGAATCTGCAATGGAATTTTCCCTCATCAGACATCTCCATAGTTCTCAAATCTATATGATCACACATTAGCTTATGTTAGCATCTTGCAGAATTAAACTGTCCTTTTCATTTGGCTGTCAGAAAGCTCAGATACATAATAACTATAATATCTATATACAACAATCTTTCTTTTTATCCAAAATAAAACATGTTTAACAAAATAAATAAAACTTTAGGTGGTATTTTAACAAACATCTGAAAATTAGGCTACACGGAGAGAACAGAAATACATTTTACAATTTACTAGCCTCACTATTTTTACTCACAGAACGTTCTGGAATAGAACAAAAAAATGCTGCTCTTTCTAAATGGTAGCTGAGGAATTTGGTACTCCAAGCCCAAGGGGGCTACCATGCCTACCTTATCTCAGGCAGCCAACCACAGTCCCTAAAACAGAGTCCAAAGACAGCTCACACGGGGGAAGTTGGCACTGTATACACAATCAAGACACCGAAGATGTGGACAATGACATTATTTGCAGGTTATGCCATACAGGTACATTTTTATTTTAAGAAAGGAATGATGAAAAAGTTTAAAATGAGAATGGGATGTCCAATTTTTTAATAACTGAAGGAACTGTATTCAAAATAGGAATTTAATGTCACCAAAGTGTATAGATGACTTCTTGACTTTAGATGTAAGGAAGTAACTGGATCAAAGATTTTAGTGGATATTTCTTCCTGCCACCAATGAGTTTAGGGAAGAACAGTTTTCTTAATGATTTTGTTAACAAACTTGAACTGTTAGTGTAGAATGTTATTTCTTAGGCTTGGCCTGTTTGTTTAGTACAAGACATGTCTGGGACATATCTTACAAATTTATTGCAGCAGGATTCTAGCTTGTTGAATGTCTACTGCAGGTATTAGGCATCAGAATATGGGATCACTGACAAAGTCAGGCTAATTCTACTTTCAGAAGCGAAGAAATGTTTGCTTTGTAGAATCTCAAATATTTTATTGTTTTTATTATTTTGAATATGAATGACAAACTAAAGGTCCTGATCTAGTAACACCCTTATGTATTTTATATTACTATTGTTTCAATAACAAATGATCTAATGTACTTATGTTTAGATGAGTATTTCTATGTAAAATGTGATTTTTAAGGAATAAGTAAGTACATGTATTTTGACTACTGGCATTTAGAAAGAGGTATGTTTTCAAGCACTGCAGCGGGGTAGTGAAGGAGAGTTTTAACTTCTCATTAGCATTCTGCTGGGTGTTTGACAACAGCAGACAAAGGGATGTTATTTTAGATGTGTTCTAGCAGAAAGCATCTCTAACATATACTGTCTCAATGTCACTCATAAACATGGAGAACAGACCATTATGGTTCTCCATCTCACAAAGAGCGTTAGTGTGATGTTTGCCTAAATGCACTCCAGCCAAATTCTGAAAATAGCTACTCAGCCAAAAAAGTGGCCAGAAGAAGGGGACATTGCTGTCAGCAATGACCCTGGAGTTGATTACATTAAGTAGCAGCATGGCACAGCCCCTGCACGAGGGCTGTTGTACATTTGGCCGAGTTCAGTTACTCTATCCATCAGTGAACATATCTGCCAATGTGACCTAGATCCAATATTGGCTTATAAGGATATAGATTTGTCCCACGATGGATTAATGATTATTGGCAGAGTGGCTGAGGAATCAATCAACATTTTCTAAATTGATTTGTATTTGAGTCTTCCTATAAGAGAACAGTGAATCACAACATCAAAGGTTATAAGAAAATCCAAGAATACTGCTGCATCCTCTATTTTTATTTAGCTCTATTAATACAAAATCTGTTAATACCAAGTAGTGCTCTGCTAATCTCAACTGATTCTTGCATTGGTGTAGAGATGAGCTATGAATTAGTTATGGATTGCATTTTCTAGAAGCTGCATGAGAACAGAAAATACAGATGTTTGAACCAACTTAACACAACAGTAGATGCTTGAATGTAATCTCTGCTACAGTATCATACATCATGTTTGAAAATCAGCCCAATAAGGATGTCAGTTAATATGGTCTGACCGCTAGAGCTTTGGATGCCAAACACATCAATTATGATAGCTATTAGAAAAGGAAGAACAGCCCATGCTTTTTTCAATCTTTTTTTGTATGTGAAATAGCAAATAGCTAACATGTGTACCCATCATTCCTTGTAAATAGGGAGTGCTGACCTAGCAGGGTAAAGGCATGATGTCCCTACTGCAGCAGTGATGTCAGTATTCGAACAGTTACTTGGAGAATAAGCTCATGCAACTGTACTATTAATGTTTACATCTGCAATATTACTCATAATGAGTGGAAAAAGTACTACAGCAGTGTAATGGCCACAGACCTAAAGTACAGGAAACCAGATGCCTTGGACACATTGGCAAACCCTGTTCTGCTCCTGAACTGTGTGTGTCCAACTTGTAATGCCTGGAAATGTATGGACAGAAGTCTAGGTAGTTATCTCTTATGTTTTGTGATGATACATTCCTAAAAAAAGCAGATGTTAAAACTGCTGTCCTACTGAAGTGTGTTTTAACTTTCCCCTGTAACGTTTTGCCATGTTAGTCATAACAATAGACAATGCAGTTTGACAGTCATTTAGAGAATGCTGGCCTTGGAACTGGCCAGACCTTTTTCCCCTCACAAAAAGGAAACAAAAATCAACATAATACAGCAATCATCTTTGGAATACCAGTAACTGCAGGATTGTTCCCACTAGTTTGAGATTTTGGTAAAAACTGGTATCTGTACAGTTTGTTTCAGTTCAAGTTCTGATACCACTTGCAAATGAAAGAAGGGTGAGCCCTAAGTGCTCCCCTACATTAGTGACAGAATCTGTTAGATGCCTCAAACACTAAGGCCTGTAAATCTGAGATTCTCCTTGCTGAGATAACTGCCACAAAGAAAAAATGAAAGGCTTTCAGGATAAATATTTTAGTGGAGAGCTTTTTTGCAGATTTAAATAAAGCAAAACCATTGTTTCTAATACAAAGTTAGGATTCTGTGGGGAAGGAGGGTCCACCAGCCTCATTGGGGACTTTAAATGACCTCTCCCTGTTTCACCATAGGGACAGAAGCCACTGGAGACTGCAAGGGCAAGAAAGCTGTAACTGCTGGAAGATGGTCACTGAGGCACTAATGATACATTTATCAAATAAGCCTATCAAATAAAGTAATATATCTGAGACATAAGTTGTCCTAGCTAGTATCCAATTGCTTGTACAACAGATAGAGCATCTTTTTCATTGTCCAAGTAAGACTTCCTGGTAGCGGGCATTACGGCCTTATGCAAAAGCCAAAAACTTCAGTAAGAAAGGTATCCCAACATGGGATCAGGATTATATCCTCTGGGCTGCTACCCTGAGGCTCTTTAGGTCTGGGTATACCAAAGATCCCTCTTGCTGCATCAATACTGGGCAAGAGGTCAGAGGGATTAATGGGTCCTTTCCACCATATTAGAAAGCCATGGCTGTCTTCTAAAAAGGGAGCCATCACAAATGAGATTTACTGTATCTCTTCTCTTACTTTCAGAATACCCATTGGAGGCCTGTGCTTTTGTCATACAGGGATGACAGCCCTGACTGTGGTCCATATGACCTGAATACAGTTAGTGGATCAGACCCTTGGCAGTGCAGGCAAGGAGAACTGGTCTGCCCATGCAGGGTGTGTGCGTGTGTGCGTGTGGTAGGACACATCATCACAGCTGATCCCCAGTGGGGGACATAAATGCGAGTATGGGGTGCTATCCTTAAAGAACTGGCCCATGGCCGAGTCACATGTGGATGTGTGAACATGTCATGCATGTTTAGTTCTGGAATGGGCCAGGGTTCACAGGAGTGGTATTAGACCTTAAGAGAAAGCACTCCTTGGTAGCAGTATGACACTACTCCAGAGGCCTCAATTTCTACACCAGTCCTAAACATGGGTCAGAGCCAAGTTAGGTGTGGCTAAGTTGAGTTCAGTAGATCCAGTGGAGGAGGAGAGGCCAAGGGAACAGCTGATGATCAGCTGTGGGGAGACACAAATTCTGCAAGAATAAAGAATAACTCTTGACAGAAGAGGAAAGGGAAAGATATATGGGAGCCCTTACTCCACAATACTGAAAAGCTGTTTACTGCCCAAGCTTCCCTGAATACATATCTGGAGCAGGTGATTTACAGATGAAATGAACAAGTCTAGATCCAAGATCCCCCAATTTTGTGTCAAACTTTGGAATATTCTGGTATCCAACTTTCAGTGGAGTTTGGGGGTTGCACATACTCAAATAGTAAGCCTAGGACTTCAGGGCCAAATGAATGTAAAAGACTTGAAGGTGATGCATCCCTTCAGTATCTAAATCCCAGGCTAACACAGTCAGTCTGCAGAACTGATAAGACTGGGGTCCCTCCTGTCAACTTGTGTACCACATGGCTCTGATGTTGTTCATAACCACTTTGAGGATCTTTGGCTTACATATTGTTTTGAGTACCTGTAAGGCACAGATCAGAGCTAACATCTCTTTGACAAAGATTTGCTTAGCTCTCCCCTGGCTATTCACCATTACTGTGCTATAAAGAACTGCATATCAGCTCCTCAAACTAAGGTTAAGGCATCTGTAGTCAGTATTTGGGAACTTTATGGGATCCACAAATGACATTTTGAAGCATTTTGCACCTGTGTTACACACTGTATGAACAACCTCTGAAGGCATTACTGGCAAGACCCACTCCAGTAGGTGGACATGCTGCTGCCATACGTTCTTTAGATATATACATATCTTCCTTATATGAAGGGGGGAGTCCAAATGGAGAGAAGATAAATCAGCAAGCAAAGGAGAGTAGTACTGCTGAAATTTAATTCATCAAGTCTTTTGTGAGTACCTCCATGAGGTGGACCCTGTTTTTCACAAAATCTCACCACAGGACACTGATATATAGATTGTATTTATATAGCATGTATCATGGACAGAAGTACGTCAAAAATTAAAAAAGATAGCTGGGTGCACAAGATCCAAGATAAAAAAGTGCCCAATCCTGGTAGGGGCACTGCTGCCAGGAATAAAAAAAAAATGACTGTGTAGAATCGTCAAAATACAAAAACATTCCCACAATGGGGCCAGGCACGGAGGGAGGATGGCCCCTTGTTGTAGAAGGTAACAGCAGTCCACAACAATCACAAAAACTGATAGGCCAAAGAAGAGCCATAATGGCAGCAGAGTGGACTAGTGAGGATAAGAAAGAAATCATGTACTGTTACTATTATGCAAAAAGCCCAGAATTTCCAGGCACAAGACATACAAAAATATTAAGAGAGAAATTAGAGGAAAGAAAAATACTTACTCAAGAAAAACTGTCAGAAGCTTCAAATACAAATTTGTGTTCATTAATACAACAGATTTGTGAAAACAGTAAATAGACCAAGAAACTTTGATCTGTGGTGAGAGAACTGGGTACTTAGGTTGATAACAACCTCACATTCGACCATCATGCAGCGGCAGTGGTCAGAAAAGCCATTTATTTGGTTCATCCCATAAGTAAAGGGATTGCATTCAGAAAAAAGGAGGTTATTACCTCTATACTTCTCCCTCATTAGACCAATAGTTGAGTATAACACCCTGTTTGGTTTGTACCTCTCCAAACATCTGCACCAACTGGAAAGGCCATAGAAATACCTCACAAAGAGAATCCATGGCCTCCAACACCTGTCCTGTGTGGACAGGCTCAAATCACTATCACTCTACTCGGTATCATACAGATTGCTCAGAGGTGATCTGTGCCTTGCCTACAAGGCAATCTCAGACCCTGACCTACTAGAGCTCCATATCCAAAAGTCTAACTCCTTGCACATTACCTGCTCAATAGGCCTAAATCTAATATGCGACATCAACAAAACCTACTGGAGAGACAGGTATGTCTCCCAGAGGCTGCCCCATCTCTGGAATAGACTTCCCATACACGTCAAACAGAGTACCTCCCTGACCCTCTTCAAGCACAATTGACTCTTTCTCTCTCTCTCTCTCTCCAGAACACAGCTGATTTGGAGATGTATAGTACACACTTTCAAGTTCCTTCTTTTCTAGACATTAGAAACAGCCTCAAAGAGAATCCTACACCTCCTCTAGCAGAACGAACATTCTATGGATAATGATAAAAAGGATATGATCCAGGATGGAGTCCACTAAGAACACACAGACTAGGGGCAGTTACCTGGACAAACCCAATGTACAAACTACTGATCTCTCTGTGAGGCAAAAAAGAAATTAAACTTGCATAAGCTATCTCCCTTTTCTAATGTCACCCATGCTATGGACAGAAGGAAATTTAATGAAAATGTTGAGTTATCTGAAGTGTTGGTATTCTAGGAAACTGGGATAACTGTTACGGACAGTACTGCAGATGACATTAAAGAAGTAAATTATGTATATTTTCTTTAACTTTCCCTACGCAGAGTGATGCTACAGTCATAAATATGCATGTGTATATTGTGTGAAAGTTTTCACAGGTATGTGAAGCTTGGACTTCACTTCCACAGCATATTCTATCCTGTCCTGATATACATAACTTCAAACAGCACCTATTAGACTACTACTCAAATCACTGGTTATGTTCTTGCACTTCCTCTGGCTAAGTTATCTCCACTCTGCACTTCTGTCGTTCTGTTATTTTTCCTTGCTCTTATGCTTAGACTGAGTAGCCTATGAATGACATCACTGGTCAATCCTACACTTAAAAAAAAAAAAGTCTTGCTATTTTTACCATGTAATCTGAACTCTAATACATTGATATGTATATTTTTGACTCTTTTCTTACTCTTGTCATATCTGTACCATGTTTATTTTTATCAATTTTTATCAGTACTTGTAACATTACTGATTTGTACAATGTGTGTATTTCTCTTTTCATCTTAACTTTTGTAACCACTGCTTGGGAGCTTTTCTCCCTGGGTCTCCCCTGAAAACGGGCTTCTTGTCAGTCAGACAATTCCCAGTAAACAAATGCAAATACAGTAAATAAATATGTGATAAACTTGATGAATCTTAATTATAGTGCATTACTATGGACCTATGCAGCATAGATTTTTGCAAGGTATATCATACGTGGCAAACCTTACTATTTTCTAGATGTTTTTTTCCCCTTAGTGCCCCTCTAGCTTCCTTATTATCAGTCCATTTATTGCCACCATGCTGGTTAATTCCCAGAGAGGGTGACAGTAGGCCAAGGAGGGCCATCATATACACAGCCATGGTGGTATTTTGCCCTTGCCAGTATCTTGAAAAGAGAGCTTTTTTTTAAGCCCTAACTCCACCCGTTGGTGGATGATGTGTGCACCCATGTCACTGTAGGGCCATCCTGTCCCCTCTCCTTATGCAAAAGTGCTGGCAGACAAACAAATATGAGGGTTACCATTAACAGTTTGGGATCGCCTGGCCACAGCCACCATCTTCATACCCAAAGACAGGTGAGATGACAAATGTTGCTCATTCCCATCAACCCATGCTAGGCTCTTCCAGCACCCAAAACAGCATCTGATCTATGAAAAAACTGCCAACTATAGGGGTCTTAGGCATTCAAAAACTTTTGATTTATTCCGGTTAAGGGTGTTACAGAAGCATGTACTGCACGTAATGCAAAACTCTGTAATGTATGCTGTACAGCTTGGCTGTTAACAGACAGGGGATACAGTCTGTACAAAATGCTGCAATTTAAGTTGAACACAAGCTAAATGAGTAGTACCACAAAGTTCTATTGCAGTTGTTTTCACCATGTATTTTTTCTGTCATCTTGTGAATCTGATTCTTGCTCTAACAAGTTTGAAGATGACTGCAAGTTAAACCAAATAACTGGATCAAATGATGAATTTCAATCAATGAAGTCTTCCATTTTGATGAAAGTTAGTTAGTATAAAAACTTTATCTTCATATACACCTAGACTTATACCATGTTTATTAGACATGAATAATTTGGGAAGAACAGTGACAGACAAATCAAGACCAGTATTCTTAGTCAGTCGCAAGAAATGTGGTTAGGCTATCGGAGATGTTTATGAAGGAGTACAGCTAAGCTGGATTCATAGAGGCCATTTACGTCAATGCACGATAAACTTGAATGTGCTTATGCAAATGTTAAAATAATGAGATGGAAATGAGAAGTAATGTAAATCTTTGTATGCTAATGATGTATACATTTCACCGTTTGAGATTCATAGTCAGATTTTCCTGCTTCTCCACACTGGTCACAGATTCACTATATAAACAGAAGCCTTGCTAAATCTATCAGAGTTGCAACTGGCAAAAATGCTAGCACTTGCTGTGAGCTTTGCTACTTCTAGGTCTGAGTTGCTTGTCTTGGCTGGACCAAAACCGCTTGCACCCATCTCTGCTCATCAGCCAAGAAGGCAAAAATATAAGCAAAGGATTACTCATTGCAACTTGGATAATCATTTTACATTTGTTTACCGGGATAGTCTGAATGGACACAGGTCCATTAACAGCGGAGGACCGGGGACAATTAGATTAACATCAACATGGTACTACAAACAATCATATAACAGTGATAATTGAGGTAAGTTGTTTTTCTTCTTCTTTCGGCTTTTCCCAATTAGGGGTCGCCACAGCGGAACTCCGGTCTGCTAATGATTGGCAGTAGATTTTTACGGTGCTGAGGTGCCAGCTCGACGCCCAACCTTCAACGAAGGCACGCCCATTTCACGCATGTCTTTTGAATGTCACTCGACTGTGGGGAGGACATGCAGACTCCAGTCGAGAATCGAACGGGAGAACCTCTTGCTGTGAGGCGACAACGCTACAGCTGCACCACCGCGGCTTGATAATTGAGGTAAGTACAGACATAAAAAGTCTCATACAATCCAGTCTAAACAATACATCAGCAGTAAGTGAGTAAATTTACAAAGATAAAGAGTCGCATACATCAAAGAAGGAATGAGGAAATCCTTGATACATTTAGAGTAGATAGAGACATTATAAGGGTCTTAGTGGGTATGTCTGACCCACCCACAGGGGCAAACAAGGAATGCTTGGACTTCCCACCCCATGGACACCAAAGTATGTATAGCCCTCACTATACTTGTTATGAGGATCTTCCACAGACAGACGGAAGACACATTGGGGATCTCACAGGGTTCTGCCTCAAGGATACTCCAGATGTTCCTGGATGTACTCTTGGCATGTTTATATCAGGACATCTAATTTTGGTGTCACCTCAGGACCAAGCCAGGACTATGTACACCTTTTATGAGCTGACATGTTTCCCTGATGTACATAGTATGACAGATTGCACTCATGTTACAATTAGGGCCCCTTCTGGTCCATGGGGGGAGGGGAGGCAGTACTGCAATAGGAAGGGCTACCATTCCATCAAATATTAGGTATTGTGTGATGCATGGGGGGGGGGCATTACCAATGTCTCTGCCCAGCATCTTAAGACTGCACAGGATTCCCATATCTAGCACACTAGCTCACTCTGCCACCTCTTCCTACATGGTGGGATGCCCAGCGGTCATCTTACTGGTAACTGGAAAACATGTTTTTGTTATATTGTATTTAAGTAGTTATTTATGTTAAAATGTATTACTGTATACTAATTTTTTTCTCTCTCTCTTTTTCAGGTGATGCTGGATATCCACTGGAGCAATGGCTCATGATTCCAGTGAGAAACCCAAATGAATATGTCAAGAAGACACAGTCTGTATTGCCATTGACAGGGTCTTTGGCCTCCTAAAGAGCCACTTCAGGTGCCTGAATGAGTCTGGAGGTGCCCTCTAGTATGACCCAGCTACTGTGTGCAAGATGTTTACTGCATGTTGCATGCTGCATAACATGATCACGCACTGGTCTGGTGGAGAAGTGATCCATGCTGTCTCTGCAGCTACAAGTCCCAGTCCTACTATGAGTAATGATGACCAGCTGGTAGTCCGGGACCCTATGCGGCACGGTCTTGCACAGCATGTGGTTGCGCAAGTAAGGAGGTGGTGTCTAGTCCAGAACTATGGCCACGACGTTCAAGTTAGAGCTTCCTTTACTGTAAAAAACACACACAGTATTACTGATGCATGCAGTAATACCTATGCACTATGCTGTATGGTGCATGGTCTGCTGTCACTGTTCATCAGACATTTTCTCTCATCTTAAAGTATACTTTTTTTTATTTTCTGCTAGAATAATATTCCTGTTGTTTTCATGCCTGACTGCTCACTGATTCCTGTTCAGTGATGTCAAAAGGAATCACATAGAAAATAATTCACATTTTTGTCTGCTGTCATGAATAACTTCTACTTTAATGATTAGTTAATTATACAAAAGTAAAGAATAATGACATAATGACACACTGACATATTTCAAGAGTTAACACACTGCAAATGTATACAGTGCTTTATATATATATATATATATATAAAATATATATAAAAATATATATGCTATTTCTTTTTAGGTTATTCAACAGAACTGAATCTCATTTTATGATGTCATACATAATAACTTACATGGCAGGATATTCATTTTAATGTGTCATATGCTATGGACAGAAGGAAATTTAATGAAAATGTTGAGTTATCTGAAGTGTTGGTATTCTAGGAAACTGGGATAACTGTTACGGACAGTACTGCAGATGACATTAAAGAAGTAAATTATGTATATTTTCTTTAACTTTCCCTACGCAGAGTGATGCTACAGTCATAAATATGCATGTGTATATTGTGTGAAAGTTTTCACAGGTATGTGAAGCTTGGACTTCACTTCCACAGCATATTCTATCCTGTCCTGATATACATAACTTCAAACAGCACCTATTAGACTACTACTCAAATCACTGGTTATGTTCTTGCACTTCCTCTGGCTAAGTTATCTCCACTCTGCACTTCTGTCGTTCTGTTATTTTTCCTTGCTCTTATGCTTAGACTGAGTAGCCTATGAATGACATCACTGGTCAATCCTACACTTAAAAAAAAAAAAGTCTTGCTATTTTTACCATGTAATCTGAACTCTAATACATTGATATGTATATTTTTGACTCTTTTCTTACTCTTGTCATATCTGTACCATGTTTATTTTTATCAATTTTTATCAGTACTTGTAATATTACTGATTTGTACAATGTGTGTATTTCTCTTTTCATCTTAACTTTTGTAACCACTGCTTGGGAGCTTTTCTCCCTGGGTCTCCCCTGAAAACGGGCTTCTTGTCAGTCAGACAATTCCCAGTAAACAAATGCAAATACAGTAAATAAATATGTGATAAACTTGATGAATCTTAATTATATTGCATTACTATGGACCTATGCAGCATAGATTTTTGCAAGGTATATCATACGTGGCAAACCTTACTATTTTCTAGATGTTTTTTTCCCCTTAGTGCCCCTCTAGCTTCCTCATTATCAGTCCATTTATTGCCACCATGCTGGTTAATTCCCAGAGAGGGTGACAGTAGGCCAAGGAGGGCCATCATATACACAGCCATGGTGGTGTTTTGCCCTTGCCAGTATCTTGAAAAGAGAGCTTTTTTTAAGCCCTAACTCCACCCGTTGGTGGATGATGTGTGCACCCATGTCACTGTAGGGCCATCCTGTCCCCTCTCCTTATGCAAAAGTGCTGGCAGACAAACAAATATGAGGGTTACCATTAACAGTTTGGGATCGCCTGGCCACAGCCACCATCTTCATACCCAAAGACAGGTGAGATGACAAATGTTGCTCATTCCCATCAACCCATGCTAGGCTCTTCCAGCACCCAAAACAGCATCTGATCTATGAAAAAACTGCCAACTATAGGGGTCTTAGGCATTCAAAAACTTTTGATTTATTCCGGTTAAGGGTGTTACAGAAGCATGTACTGCACGTAAGGCAAATCTCTGTAATGTATGCTGTACAGCTTGGCTGTTAACAGACAGGGGATACAGTCTGTACAAAATGCTGCAATTTAAGTTGAACACAAGCTAAATGAGTAGTACCACAAAGTTCTATTGCAGTTGTTTTCACCATGTATTTTTTCTGTCATCTTGTGAATCTGATTCTTGCTCTAACAAGTTTGAAGATGACTGCAAGTTAAACCAAATAACTGGATCAAATGATGAATTTTAATCAATGAAGTCTTCCATTTTGATGAAAGTTAGTTAGTATAAAAACTTTATCTTCATATACACCTAGACTTATACCATGTTTATTAGACATGAATAATTTGGGAAGAACAGTGACAGACAAATCAAGACCAGTATTCTTAGTCAGTCGCGCAAATGTGGTTAGGCTATCGGAGATGTTTATGAAGGAGTACAGCTAAGCTGGATTCATAGAGGCCATTTACGTCAATGCACGATAAACTTGAATGTGCTTATGCAAATGTTAAAATAATGAGATGGAAATGAGAAGTAATGTAAATCTTTGTATGCTAATGATGTATATATTTCACCGTTTGAGATTCATAGTCAGATTTTCCTGCTTCTCCACACTGGTCACAGATTCACTATATAAACAGAAGCCTTGCTAAATCTATCAGAGTTGCAACTGGCAAAAATGCTAGCACTTGCTGTGAGCTTTGCTACTTCTAGGTCTGAGTTGCTTGTCTTGGCTGGACCAAAACCGCTTGCACCCATCTCTGCTCATCAGCCAAGAAGGCAAAAATATAAGCAAAGGATTACTCATTGCAACTTGGATAATCATTTTACATTTGTTTACCGGGATAGTCTGAATGGACACAGGTCCATTAACAGCGGAGGCCCGGGGACAATTAGATTAACATCAACATGGTACTACAAACAATCATATAACAGTGATAATTGAGGTAAGTTGTTTTTCTTCTTCTTTCGGCTTTTCCCAATTAGGGGTCGCCACAGCGGAACTCCGGTCTGCTAATGATTGGCAGTAGATTTTTACGGTGCTGAGGTGCCAGCTCGACGCCCAACCTTCAACGAAGGCACGCCCATTTCACGCATGTCTTTTGAATGTCACTCGACTGTGGGGAGGACATGCAGACTCCAGTCGAGAATCGAACGGGAGAACCTCTTGCTGTGAGGCGACAACGCTACAGCTGCACCACCGCGGCTTGATAATTGAGGTAAGTACAGACATAAAAAGTCTCATACAATCCAGTCTAAACAATACATCAGCAGTGAGTGAGTAAATTTACAAAGATAAAGAGTCGCATACATCAAAGAAGGAATGAGGAAATCCTTGATACATTTAGAGTAGATAGAGACATTATAAGGGTCTTATTGGGTATGTCTGACCCACCCACAGGGGCAAACAAGGAATGCTTGGACTTCCCACCCCATGGACACCAAAGTATGTATAGCCCTCACTATACTTGTTATGAGGATCTTCCACAGACAGACGGAAGACACATTGGGGATCTCACAGGGTTCTGCCTCAAGGATACTCCAGATGTTCCTGGATGTACTCTTGGCATGTTTATATCAGGACATCTAATTTTGGTGTCACCTCAGGACCAAGCCAGGACTATGTACACCTTTTATGAGCTGACATGTTTCCCTGATGTACATAGTATGACAGATTGCACTCATGTTACAATTAGGGCCCCTTCTGGTCCATGGGGGGAGGGGAGGCAGTACTGCAATAGGAAGGGCTACCATTCCATCAAATATCAGGTATTGTGTGATGCATGGGGGGGGGGCATTACCAATGTGTCTGCCCAGCATCTTAAGACTGCACAGGATTCCCATATCTAGCACACTAGCTCACTCTGCCACCTCTTCCTACATGGTAGGATGCCCAGCGGTCATCTTACTGGTAACTGGAAAACATGTTTTTGTTATATTGTATTTAAGTAGTTATTTATGTTAAAATGTATTACTGTATACTAATTTTTTTCTCTCTCTCTTTTTCAGGTGATGCTGGATATCCACTGGAGCAATGGCTCATGATTCCAGTGAGAAACCCAAATGAATATGTCAAGAAGACACAGTCTGTATTGCCATTGACAGGGTCTTTGGCCTCCTAAAGAGCCACTTCAGGTGCCTGAATGAGTCTGGAGGTGCCCTCTAGTATGACCCAGCTACTGTGTGCAAGATGTTTACTGCATGTTGCATGCTGCATAACATGATCACGCACTGGTCTGGTGGAGAAGTGATCCATGCTGTCTCTGCAGCTACAAGTCCCAGTCCTACTATGAGTAATGATGACCAGCTGGTAGTCCGGGACCCTATGCGGCACGGTCTTGCACAGCATGTGGTTGCGCAAGTAAGGAGGTGGTGTCTAGTCCAGAACTATGGCCACGACGTTCAAGTTAGAGCTTCCTTTACTGTAAAAAACACACACAGTATTACTGATGCATGCAGTAATACCTATGCACTATGCTGTATGGTGCATGGTCTGCTGTCACTGTTCATCAGACATTTTCTCTCATCTTAAAGTATACTTTTTTTATTTTCTGCTAGAATAATATTCCTGTTGTTTTCATGCCTGACTGCTCACTGATTCCTGTTCAGTGATGTCAAAAGGAATCACATAGAAAATAATTCACATTTTTGTCTGCTGTCATGAATAACTTCTACTTTAATGATTAGTTAATTACACAAAAGTAAAGAATAATGACATAATGACAACACTGACATATTTCAAGAGTTAACACACTGCAAATGTATACAGTGCTTTATATATATATATACATATATATATATATATATAAATATATATAAAAATATATATGCTATTTCTTTTTAGGTTATTCAACAGAACTGAATCTCATTTTATGATGTCATACATAATAACTTACATGGCAGGATATTCATTTTAATGTGTCATCTGCTTATGATATACTTATGTTCGCTAATATTTTAGGTACGTACCAAGTGTAGGAATAGTAATCCCTATAGCATTGCTTTTTGTCGAATGTTCATTGATGGTGTGCATACTAGTTTTACAGGGATAAAATGCAGACATGTGGAAACTTCCTCAACCCCACCCAAACCCCCATTCCAACTATATAGACAGCTGTGTCACTGAAGCTGATTCATAGCAGCTGAAGATCAAATGAATCATACACCTCTCCTGCTGATAGGCTAGGCGACAGTGCAACTGATATGGAGGAGGGGCTACCATGGGAACTGAAAGGTGAGTTATTCCGATGTTGTGGCACCTATTAGATGCAGATGATCCTGCTGTCACTGACCTGACACTGCTGCATGACTGTGATCATGACCTTGAATGTGAGGTTCTGCTGGGTGTAGATGAATGTTGACATGACCTGTGTCTGTGTGAACTGTGTTGTGATTGTTCACTTTGGCTACTTGACATGACTGTCTTGAAAAACAATGGTAGTGTCATGTGATCTCCCACCATGTGTCTTGACAGTACCCTGTCCTCTGCCCCTTACAAGGCTGACTCCAGCTTGACTCTGGATGTCATAACTAGTGTATGAATGGAGGTGGCCACTATTGTTTGATGTGCCACCATACTACCGTGGCATCATCTCTGCTCACTGCCATTTTTGCTATGGAACAACTGGTCACCACTCCCACAAGAGGGGAAAACATACTGGACCTGATCATCACCAACATGGGGACTCTATGTTTCATACCAGAGGTATACCCCTCATTGGTAAGATCTGACCATAAATTAATCACTATGGACATCCATATCCCGTCCCCACCCCCAGCAAAGGAAACCACGATCAAAAACTTCTCAAAAGCAAACTTCCCACTTCTCAAAACCGAGGTGGAATCCTTCAAAGCCCCAGGGACAGTGGAAAATACGGCCCAAACCGCAGAATCCTTTACAAACGCATTCTATGGATACCTACACAGGAATGCATGGATCATGCTATCCCAAATAAAACTAAGACAGACTCCTCCAAAGGCAGGAGACCTGTCTGGTGGACCCCAGCCATAAATAAGCTGTACAACAGAAGGAGGAAGCTACTACATGATAGAGCAAAATCCCTGAAAGGTAAGGCAACTCTGATCAGTACTAGCAAGAAACTACGATCCCTCATAAAATCATCTAAGGCTAGTTTCGAAAGAAAAATTGCATAAGACGCTAAAGATAATCACAAGGCTTTCTTTAGTTATGTCAGAAACCTGGGTGGAAACTCCCAGATATGCTCTGAGTTAGTGCAAAATGACAAAAAATACACTGAACCCACAGACATTGCCAACATCCTGGCAGACAGGTTCAGTGCAAACCCCCCCCCCCCCAAATGAACAAATAACTATCCCAACAGAGTGTAGCCTCCCTGACATCACAGATGCACAGGTGAGAGCTGCCCTCTCCAAAGCAAAAAACACAGCATCAGTGGGACCGGACGGTGTCCCGGGCTACGTTTTACATGAGCTCCAAGAAGAACTGAACCCTCACTTAAAATCACTGTTCAGTCTCAGCCTTACAACAGGATATGTACCCAAGGAATGGCGTACAGCAACAGTGGTCCCACTCCATAAAGGTGGTGCCACAACGGACTCTGGAAACTATCGCCCTATAAGCCTAACTAGCCTGGTCTGCGAAGCTATGGTGCATATCATCATGGAACTCATAAACAAAGACATTGGGCACCTCCAAACACTGGATCCTACCCAATTCGGCTTTGTTAAGGGCAGATCTTGCCTCTTGAACCTGGTCAATTTCTTTGAAACAGTCACCAAGGACATAGACAAAGGGAAGGTAGTCCACACAGCCTACCTTGACCTTGCAAAAGCCTTCGACACAATACCACACTCGGGTATCATAAATAAGCTCACCAGCTCAAATATCAACCCCTATGTCACAAGATGGGTTGCAAACTGGCTTAGGGATAGAACCCACATGGTCAGAATTGCAGGTGCCATGTCAGACTCTAAACCAGTTACAAGGGGCATCCCACAAGGCTCAGTCCTGGGACCTCTCTTATTCGGTATATATTTCTCTGAGGTACAGGCTAACACAGGAGGACTATGGCTGACAAAGTTTGCAGATGACTGCAAACTGGGGGCCATAATCGACTCACCGGCTGACATAAGCATCCTCCAAAAAGGTCTCACAGAGACGGATAACTGGTGCCAGAGCTATGGCCTAAAGCTAAATGCCAAAAAGTGCATAGTCATCCCCTTTGGGAAAAACAAAGTGCCCACAAATTACCACATAGCTGGTAATCCATTAAGTACGGAAGAAGTAATTAGGGATTTGGGGACCCAAGTAGATTGCAATCTCTCCTTTGACAATCACATTGCCAGAGTGGTTAGAAAGACATTCTATATAGCCCACCTTATCACGAAGGGGTTCACATCTAGATCAAGAGAGGTCATTGTGCCCCTCTACTCATCAGGCCCATAACTGAATACAATGCTCCATTTGTGATGTTGTTTACCCGACACCTGCTACAACTAGAAAGACCCCAAAAGTACCTCACCAAGAGGATCAAGGGACTCAAACAGATGCCCTACGCAGTTAGGCTAAAGAAACTCCAGCTCTACTCAGTTGCTTACCGCCTACTCAGAGGCGATCTGTGCCTGACTTATAAAGCCATGTCCAACCCAGAATTAATGGACATGCTCCACCTCAAGAAATCCAAATCCATCAGAACTACACACTCCAGTGAGTTAAACCTCAGCACAGAAATAAATAGAACATGCTGGAGGGACAGATTCATATCCCAGAGGCTCCCCTCACTCTGGAACAAAATCCCAATCCATGTCAGACAGAGCCCCTCAATGACCCTCTTCAAGAAGAATCTTGACGTTTGGATGGGAGATCATAAATTTACCCCTGGGATCTCTTCTGTATCACTGCTAGACAGAGGCACGGTAAACTAACCTTAAATGGGCTATCTTCTGTGATCTACTATACAGAGGCACAGTAAACTAATCTAAGAAGGGTGGTGAAAGCCAAACACACTATGGCTAGGCTTGTAAATGCCCTAGGGCAGATAGCCTAGTATCAACCTATGAACCTATAAATCATCATGCATACCCTGGAATACTCTGACTATTTCCAGCTGACTGTCTGTGGCAGTGCTCCAAGCCCCAACTGTGTCAAGGCATAATTCTTGTTGGGCAGCCAGTGCTTTACGTGTTTCCTTAGGTAGCTGTAAGAAATTTCTGCACCTAGTTCCTCTTTGTAAAGGTGTCACTGTAGATGCTGTTGACTCTGAATGCCTGACATCATTCTCTAAGTGTTCCTCTGTGTTTGGAAATACTGGTGTAGAGGTGCAGCTGTGTTCATCCAACCATGAATGGTATATCAAGTTGTGCTTGACTTTATGTTGCACTGTCACTTTCTACCAAGTTACTAACATGTTGTGGGTGACAAAACCTGCATTAAACTTGGGGACTACCTGCCACTTCCCTGAGGTTAAATACAACTATGTTATCAGCAACATCAGCAGCAACACTGATTCTGCTGCTGATATCATCCAACATTTATTGGTACAGTTGAACTTTGTTTCTAATGCTGACTTTGTAAACAATTATTTTAAAACATTATTAATAATAATAATAATAATAATAATAATAATAATAATAATAATAATAATAACAATGATGATGATGCAACAGCATACAGTAAAGTATGCTTACAGTTGGGAGCCTTACTATGCATGCAATCTTCATTTCCATTCTTTGGTGATGTACAAGGCTCACCTAATAATAATTGACTGTGGCATGTTTAATTACATCATTACTTGCCATCACTCATTTTCTTTCTATATACCTGTATGTTACAGATATTAAACCAACCTTCATAAGCAGATGACTGTTGCTGCTGCAGACATTGGCAAGATGTAGCAGTGCCCACACCACCTCTAATTATTCCAGTAGCACCATCCTCTGTGTCATAGTCATCTCCATGGATGGACAGGAGGTATTCATCATCTGGGATTAAATTATCCAACCTGACCCCCCTTCCCCACCCAATAGTGGTCTGGTAAATTGTATTCTGCTTGGCCTTGCTTCTAGCATGTCCTAGCATATCATTTCCTTTTTCTTACACTGTGCCAATGCTCAGTTTCTCCCTTCAGCTGCGGTGATTTCAACAACTACCTGACTCCAAGATTTGTTCCTCTTGGCTTGTCTGGGCCCCCCTTTACCAAAAAGAAACTTCCCATATGTCCTAAGTGCTGACATGAGGACATGATTTTCCAAATAACTGAAATTATCCTTCCTGTGCTTTGATGCCTTATTTCCCAAAAGTACTACATTAAAAATAAAAAAAGTCAGAAAGTGAAACAGTAATGTTTGGATGTAATCACCTTTTACAGTACAAAACACTGTCCAACTATTCCTGCCACCCACAATAAGTGTTACTTAACACAAACCAATATAATTACCTATTAGAAATCTCAATACACCCATGTAAAATTGTAATATATTACATGCAGTTCATTCAGGTTATAAATGCAAACACTTTTATCACAAAAAGTATCCTTGCCCTGTCCTCTTCCATTGCCATTTTTTATTTCTCACTGTCACTACCAAATAATCAGATTCATCACACAAGCCTGTTAATGTCCTTAGCACAGTAAATTCTCTGCAGTAAATTACTGTATTTATAACCATGTATGCACAATTAGTAAATTATTCCACAGTAATGATCATTTTCTGTCATCATTAATCATTTTCACTGCTGCTGTTATGAAATGCAACTTCAAAATAAAAGAAATTTATCAGTCACTGCTATCATAACATGCATAACATACATGTAAGCTCACTGCAAATGAGCCTTAAATCAATAATGAAATAATTTTAAGTGTTTCTTATTAAATAATAATATATTTAAAATATTTACTTACTGTAGTAAATCTACAGTATTTGCAGCCTAACTTGGCTATTCGTGAATTAATATGGCAATGCGCAACTTACTGGTGAATATTCAGGGTCACTTACACATGTTATATACAAACTAAACTTATTTATATGCATCTCTATGAATCGTAGTAATATGCAAACATGTCCAGAGGTCTATCGGGGAATTTCAGCATTTTGAAAAATGTGAACCCGTATCCAGTGTAACATGAACATATTTAAAACTGACATGGATGCATTACAGATGGCTCTGAAATTCGGAGCACTCTGCTGCCATCCCAAACTTTCTACAGGAAAGAGCGAATGGCCCTAGACTGGCCAAACTCAGAATGCAGTTAAAAAAATGGAGTTATCTGAATGTCAGGTTTGCAGCAATATGAAGTGTGACCCTTGTTCATCCAACATTGTGTATCACATTCTAGCACCTCAAGCAAGTCATAACTGCATAGGTTCATAGGTCTTCACTAGGCCAAGAACCACAAGAGCCATCTTAAGCCTAGCCAGGGATCCCAAATCTCTGACAAGTTCTGGCACCCTTGCTAAGTGCAGGCAGGGGATTGGGAGATGAAACATTTACAAGGAGGGGCCAGGAAGATGAACCATTCACAGGTTGCCTGTGTCCATTAGAGATAAAGGTGCCAAGTCAGGGATGAATTTCCTCTTCCCCATCCAACTGTCCAAGTTACACCTGAATTGGGTTAGGGAGGAATGGATGGAAAGCCTGTTCCAGAGATAGGGTAGTCTCTGGGATGCATACCTGTCTCTCTCCAGCAGGTCCTATTTATTTCATAGGAAAGGTGTAAGTCTTTAGAAAGGGTAATTCTGGTGCTGTTTGTTTTGTGGATATGCAGGAGGTCCATCAGAGTGCGGTCTGAAAATGCTCTGCATGCCAGGCATATATCTCCCCTCAACAGTCTGTAAGAAACAGAATACAGGGATAGAGCCTTGAGGCAGTCTGCAAAGGACATTTTGCTTAACCCCTTGTATTATTTTAGTGAGAAACCTCTGTGGACATTCCAATTGCTGGATGTGTCTGGTTGGGTACATGCCAAAGGGGGCACTGTACTCAATGACAGGGCGGATGAATGCTGAATACAGTGGAACAATGACTTCCTTGGACCTAGATGCCACGTCTCTGTTTGTAAGTTGTGCCACATGGAATGATTTCCTCACTACTGTAGACACAAAATGTATAGTTATCCCCTTTGGGAAAAACCACATACCCATGAATTACCACATAGGTGGCAGTACACTAAACACCAAAAGTGTGATGAGAAACTTAGGGACACAGGTGGACAGTGGTCTCACCTTCAATAACCACATCGCCACAACAGTCAGGAAATCCTTCTATGTGGCACACCTCATCACTAAGGGCTTTTCATCCAGAAAAAAGGAGGTCATTGTCCCACTGTACTCATCCCTCATTAGACACATTATAGAGTACAATGCCCCGTTTGGTATGTACCTCACAAGACATCTGCAACAGCTGGAAAGGCTGCAGAAATACCTCACTAAAAGAATCACAGGCCTAAAGTAGATGCCCTATGCTGACCGTCTAAAAAAAACTCCAGCTATACTCTGTGGCATATCGTTTACTCAGAGGCGATCTCTGCTTAACATAAAAGGCCATGTCAAACCCTGAGCTGTTGGACATGCTCCACTTAAAGAAATCCCAATCCCTCAGAGCCACACGCTCCAGGGATCTAAACCATATCATCATAATGAACAAAACATGCTGGAGGGATAGGTTCCTGACACAGAGACCCCCATACTCTGGAATAGACTGCCCATACATGTCAAGCAGCGTGCCTCCTTGGCCCTCTTCAAAAAGAACCTTGATGATTGGATGGGAGAGAGGAAATTCACTCCAGGGATCACGTCAGTCGCCCTAGTAGACAGAGGTTCAAAGAAGTAAATATTGCAGGAAGAAATATCCAAGGAATTGTTATGGCTAGGCTTGTACAGGCCCTAGGGCCGATAGCCTAGTACCAACCTATGAACATGATGATCAAAGGCTAAATTACTGTTTGTGTGTGTCCCTATCTACTGGGTCAGCTCTAAGGGGTGTGTTGTCAATATGACAGTTACCAGGGGTGGATGATGCCCTGAAGGATACTACTATGTATTTCTTGGCATTTAGTTTTAGTCCATGGCTCTGACACCAGTTGTTTGTCTGTATCAGACCTTCCTAGAGAACATTTGTGTCAGTGTGGGATTGAATGATAGCTCCTAATTTGCAATCATCAGTAAATTTAATCAGCCAGAGACTAGTGACATTGTCCTTGACTTCGGAGAAGTAAATGCCAGAAAGAAGCGGCCCAAAGACCAATCCCTGAGACTCCACTTGTGACTGGCCTCCTTGTAGAGGTGGACTCCCCAATTCTAACTTTCTGGGTCCTGTCTGTAAATCAGCTGGCTATCCACTGGGTGACATATGGGTTTGTACATAACCTCTTGAGTTTGTCAACAATGCCCAAGTGGGGTATTGTGTCAAATGTCTTGGCTACATCAAGGTAAGCAATGTGAACCATTCTGCCCTCATTCATTGCTTTAGTGACCTTCTCAAAGAAGTCCACCAGGTTGACTAGGCATAACCTGTCCTTGATGAAACCACACTGGGTTGCGTCCAGTGTCTAGAGGTTTACTGTGTCATTATTGATCAGTTCCATGATAACTCTTTCCATGGTTTTGCATATAAGACTAATGAGACTTGTGGGTCTGTAGTTTCCAGGGTCTGTAGATGGACCAACTTTGTGCAAAGGGATGATTGTTGCTGTTTCCCATTCATGAGGCACAACACATGTTTGGAGGCTACAGGTAAATAGCAATTCCATAGGGCCTGAAAAGTCATGTTTCATAATATTTATAAGGTATCCTGGGATATTGTTTGGGTCCACTGATGCAGTGTTCCTGGCCTTAGAGACAGCGTTAAGGACCTGTTCCCTAGTGATAGCAGGGGGAGTTATATTTGATGGCAATACCTGAGGGAAGGTTGAGGGGGAGAGAGGGGTAAAGTTGGAGCTCAATTTCTCAGCCAGTAAGTTTGCTGCATCTTCTTGCTCAGTACAGGTGGCTGCATTAACAATGAACTCTGCACACAACTGTGTATTGCCTTTGAGGTTGCGGACATAGCTAAAGAATGCCTGTGGTTGGCCTTCACCTGGGAGGACAATTTTACCTCAAATTTGGCTTTCATAGACTTTAAATTTGTCCTCTGAGTTGTTTGTTCAGTTTGATGAAAGGGCTTTTATCCTGATAGGTGCTGCACATCCTAATTTTTGCCATGATTTTCTTCCTCCTGCTATACAGCCTACGGATCTTGTGATTCCACCAGGGTGGCTTGTTTTTTGAGTTAGTTCTGTGCTTCTTCCTGCTGGGTACAGCTGCCTCTAAGCAGCTATTAACATGATTGTATAGGGTTTCTGTGAACAGTTCTGCAGAGACAGCAGTGTTCTCAGGGTTTATGGGGGCTTGAAAGTTTGCCAGGTTCTGACTTAATAGCAGGAAGTTAAATTTAGAGTAGTTCCTGAATATTCCAGGGTTAGCCACAGCTCCAGGTTTTATTTTTACTTCAAAGGAGACCATTTTGTGGTCTGAACTTACCAGGGAAGACATCACACTAGGGGTCTGCAGCAGTCTCTCATATTAGTGAGGACCAGATCCTGTATGGTTGCACCCTTGGTTGGTGTACTGACAATCTGGTCCAGGGAGTTTGTGCTTATAAAGTCCAGGAATCTCTATGCCTGTAAGTTTGGTGTTGTATAGGATTCCCAGTTAATAGTGGGCTAATTAAAGTTGCCCATGAATACTGTATTGAACTAGATGGTGAGTGTTTCCAATAAGATTAAATATATGGTATGGGTTTCCTGGGTCATAGTGGGGGACCTGTAACTTGCAAGGAAATGGTACTGGATTTTGCCTAAGGTTATTTGAACAAGGAGCAGCTCAAGTGCATTGTCCTGTTTGACCATCCTTGAGGTATATTTATTTTTGATCTAAATCCAGACACCTCCGCCTTTAGTCTCTGTCTGTGTAGTAGCTGGGCTACATGTGTAGAAGGCACTACAACCTTGCACTGTTGGTGTGCTCTCTGCTGCTTTAAATCATGTCTCAGTGACAGCACAGATATCAGCATTCTCCAGGGTGAAGAGAGCTTGTAGGGAGTGGAGTATTTTGTTTAGCCTCCTAGCAATGAGCAGTAATAACTTTATGATTTACTTGGTTTTGATTTGCTATGTCAGAAGTACTTTAATTTTCGCATTGCCTAAAAAAAGGCATTATGGGGAAGACGATATTTTAGCTAATATTCAAAAGCCTAGAGGGGAGAGGTGCAGACTATCTCTGGCAAAGCAACATGATCTGTTGATCATCTCCTTCCATGCTGACAAATATTGCACCCCCTTAGAATGACACCAGAAACTAAGCGAATTATTAAAGTCAGTCATATTTTGTTCATATTGTGGCATCATCCTTTGAGAAGGTAAAATGCTGCTCAATGCTAGTCTCATACCAGCCTGGGACACATATTCAGAGAGCTCCATAATGTCTCTCTTCATGTAGTCTAGGGAGGTATGTCTCAGGTCATTTGCACCCACATGGATTATGACTTGGTCATACTGGTACTTGAGGTCCAATGACCTGAGTGCACGCATAATGTGGCGGATTTGAGAATTAACTGGTTGTCAGTAAACATGAGGCAATTTCAACATTGCCTCAGGATGCCCATATCCACCACGATGGTAATGGAGATAGTGGGAAAGTTCATATCCAACACAGAAGCAACACACATTATGACAATTATCCCAACCCCACCAAAAAAAGAAAAAAACATTTCTCTTGTATTACTACATGACACATACTGGTGTTTGGCTATAAAACATATAAATTTTACTGACAAGCAATATCAGTCCAAATTATTAATTATATCTTTCCATTTTATGAAGCATAGAAGGGAAAGGCAAGTGGTTTCCTTTAAGAAAAGATCAGTATGTAACAAAGCAGTTTTGGTTATACCAAACTTATCAACAGTTGTTGTAATGATCATGTTAGCAGAACGGTTTAGTTAAGATTATGTCACACCCTACAGGGAGTAGTTCTAACCCTGAATAATACACCCCTGACCATACTTTCCTCATTCTTGTTCTGATTCTTCGAAAGAAGGCAACTCTTGTGAAGGCATGAGGCCGAACTCCTAGTTGGTCCGATAAGGAGACCGTGATCATGCTCTACCTTCTGCATGATTCATGTGTGGATAAGACTGAGGTGTGCACAAGAACTACTACTTAGTAAACAAAATAACTGGCACAATTTGGGTGACTGACTGTCAAACCTGACAGGTATAACCCACTCTGGCCAGTAGTGCCATCACAGGTATGATGACTTAAAAAAGCATACAGTTGTCCAGCTGGCTGAGTGGGTAGACCAGGTTGTGGTGAGAAGGCCAGAGCTCTACAGTAAGTAAAATTATATATTTGGTTTCTTAAATAAGTCATACTAAAGATAAAAAGAGTTAACAAGTTTGCATAACTACAAGACTTTGCAAAGAGAGATGTGTGTCCCTGATAATATTACTTGTAATTCTGTTATGAAATGCAAGGAAATCATGCATGCATCTTTTTAACAAACAGGCATATCATTAGTGTTAACTGATTTTAATACTATAAACAACTTTCACACATGTGCGCTAAAATAATAATCTGTACTTGTAACTCTGCAAATCATGTACTGGGTTACAGGTACAAGTAATGGTGACTGGATTTAAAAAATAAAACATTGCAATTACATATTTATAATTTAGTACCACTGCAAGAAAAGACTTACAATAGTTACATTATATGAAGTCAGTTTTGCTTAGGCCATAGAAATATAATTAAAACAGTTCAAAGAAAACAACAAAAGCAACCAACACAGGATTTATTCAATGAAGCATTTTTCGTCCGATTAGTAACCAGGACTTCTTCAGATAAAAATGTCTAAAAACATCCCTACTTAAATACAACTTCAAAAAAGTCACATGATCAAATAGGGTAATGACTACACACTTCCCTCCAAAAATGTAACCCTCTGTGTGCTTGAAAACATTTAAAATTACTTCGACTAGAAATAATTTAAAGAAATTCAAAATATATTCAAAATACATAGCAGCACAACAACAGATTTTTTGTGGTAAATCTATAACCAGCTAAAGTGTTACATTCACCCTGTTTTTTTTATTATGTTTGATTCTTGACTGGAGCGCCTTCTGTGCGGATTCTGCATGTCCTCCCCACGGTCAAGTGAATTTAAAGACATGAAGGTAGGTGCAAACTTGTGTGGGTGTTCCTTCTTTGAAGGTTGGCTGGCAACTCTACACCGTAAAAATTCACTGCCAATCATTAGCAGACCGGAGTTCCACTGTGGCGAACCCTAACTGGGAAAAGCCAAAAGACAGTTATGTAGGCAGATATGTACCCTTTATCTTAAACTCTTCAGTTTTAAAAGACATAAAATAGAACACATCTTGTTTAATTCTGGGTATCAATAAGCATTTAAATGAATTTGCCACATCAATTCACGTTTTTCTAATGATAAAGAACTGGGTCCACCTCTGATGTCCAGAGTAACTTGATCAATGGTCAATGGAAGAATTTTGTTGTTATGCTGCTATGTATTTTTGAATGTATTTTGAATAGTTTTAATTATTTCTAGTTGAAGTAATTTTAAATATTTTCAAGCACACAGAGGGTTAAATTTTTGGAGGGAAGTGTGTAGTCATTACCGCAATTTGAGCATGTGACTTTTTTGAAGTGAATGTTTTTAGAAATTTTTATCTGAAGAAGTCCTGGTTACTAATCAGACGAAAAGCGCTTCATTGAAATGCAAGGAAATCATGAGCATGTCTGTAATCATACACGCATCGTTTTAACAAAGAGGCATATCATTAGTGTTAACTGATTTTAATACTATAAACAACTTAACTGAATAAGAGCTTCATTGAATAAATCCTGTGTGGACTACTACTTTGGTTGCTTTTGTTGCTTTCTTTGGTTTGTTTGTTTGGATTTTTGGCTTCCAGTGGTTTCAAGTTCCATGGCAACTAAAAGCTGTAACAGTTCACCAACACGTTTTTCACAGAGAACTCAAGAGGACATTGGTAATCTTACTGCTATTATTGCTTTATTAACTCAGCGTACTGATGACTTGTCAGCTCATGTGGAAACGGTTTCATGAGTTCTGTGCCACAAGAGCCTCATAGGGTGTATACAGCTAGTTCTAGGTCAGAAGTGGTTGCTCAACATACTCCCAAGTAGCCCTAATGACCCTAGCATTTCTCTTCAAACTCGACCTTACAACAGTAGCTCTCACGTCCAAGAGAGAGATTCAAACCTAGCTACAACTGATGGTCCTATGACTGTATTGGTTCTTTGGCTCTCTCAGGGCTTATTGCGGTCCCTAATATGAACACGACTGAATGAATCACTGACTCTAACTGAGCAACACAACGAGCCAATGGAGGGACAACCAGCTGGAGGGAATGAGAATATTGCTTTGAATTTGAAGTTGTTTGACCATAAACTACTTAAACATAAAAAATTGCAACTGGAAATCACCTACTTTCACAAGTGTAACAGAGAAGGGGTGGACCCTAAGGGGCTGCAAACATGGCAATACCCAACCGACTTGGTAGCCGGTTCTCTATTCCACCGGGACCTAATTAAGTTGTTTGACAAACATGGGCAAGAACTTATGGCACTTATGTCCAAACATTATCAACTCCTGGCTGACATCTTGACCAACGAGATCATGGTGTTAGATAATACTATTAAAGAACAAGTAATCTCCATGGTATCCCCGAAGTCTCAAAACAACTCACTAAAGTATAGTGGGTCTAAAAACAAAACAGTGTAAGAAACTTCTCTGTGTGGAAGATTTTCAGTCCATATATTTCTAGTTAATCACTTTACATTAATCAGATCAGACAATAGTAGTAGAAGTAGCGAACGTAAACTCGTCAAGTCAAAAAGTAATGATAGAAAATATATAATTCTACAGCATTACTAAGTATTCGAAAGTAATCCAAGCAAGGCAGGCAGTCTGTTTCCAGTTGTTCAAAATTTTCAGAGTCCCAGAGCTACCAACCACAACCCAGGTCACCAGAACCAACAATGCCATTACAATACACGGGAAGCGAACAAACGGAGGAGGTAACAACTTTCTCTGACAAATGAAAATGGTGACTTCTAAGGGATTGACTTCTGTGCCTGCACATTTTGCAGACACTACTAAGACTTTAATGTGTTTTAAAATGTATTTAAAGAAACTCAATCTAACTGTACTTCTTGGTAATAATGACTTTGCTGATTCTGCTTTTACGATTCCCAGTACATTTAACCAACCTACACACCCACTGGCTGCTTTGTTTGACCAAATGTGTGAGTTGGACATCAGATCACTTGATAAGGAGAACAACAAACAATACACAGAAAAAATTATAATGTGTCAAGATTTGAATGGGCAGCCTTGAATGATTTACGTAAACTCCCAGTCAGGATGATGAATCCAGACAAGGGGGGGTTGGGCTGGTACTGACGGATTTGAATATGTAAACACAGAAAATGAAACAGGTATTAATGACTGAGACTTACAATAAAATTAGTTTAAATTAACTTAATACAGCATACAGACATATTAAGTCATATTTCAACGACTTACTCACTGAAGCAGCTAGAGATGTGAACCTTTACAACTACCTAACAATATTAGCCCCTAGAACACCTATTCTGTTTGGCATCCCAAAAATCCACAAAAGTCTAGTCATCCCGCCTATGAGGCCAATAGTGGATGCCAGGCAATCTATTACTTACTCTAGTGCTAAAGTCGTAGACACTAGTCTGAAAAAATACATTGGCCAAGAACCACAAATTTGTAAAGACTCTTGGTCATTTTTGTCTAGACTGAATGAACTAGAATTTAAAGGAGAGTATACCTTTCTAACAATTGACATTAAGGATTTATACACGTCAATTCCACATGTAGAAGGTATCAAATGGGTCTCATTTATGTTGAGAATGAGGGGTGCACCACAAACAAAAGTCACGTTAGTTGAAACTTTATTAGATATTATACTGACAAACAATTGCATCATTTTTGATAATGAAATCTATTTACAAAAAATCAGGGTGGCTATGGGTTCACCTTGTGGAGCAAGCTTTGGTAACTTGGTCATGGCTTACTGGGAGTTAGAATACATTACAAAGAACAGAGAGATTAATGAACAGATTTATTTTTACACGCGTTTCCAGGATGACATTTTTATCATCCTTAAAGGAGACAAAAGAGATGCTTTAGAATTAGTTAGGTATTTCAACAACACAACTAGTTTTTTGCAATTTACTTACACTTTTCTTCAAGACAACATGGCATACTTAGACACTGACTGACCTGAGGAAAGATAGAATCCATGGGAAACTCTTATCTAAGATTTATAGGAAAAGTACCTGCTCGAATGCCTTCTTGTATTATACTAGCTCACACCTGTTCCATCAGAAACAGTTATCAAAGGCCAACTTGTAAGAGCAGCAAGGATGGTTTCAGTAGAGGAAGAATTTGTGGAAGAATGTTCAGTATTGAGGGGTATGTTCCTCAGAAGATTCACTGATTCAGGAGTTAACTGAAGAAGTACAAACTAAAAGAAATAGAGGTTATTATAAACCACTAGTGAGTAGTAATAGAGTGCACAGTGACACACAGGATAGAGGTTTTTATAAACCACTACTGAGTAGTAATAGAGTGCACAGTGACACACAGGTTGATTTAAACCAAAGTGATGGGAATACCAATGTAGTTTGCCACACTACGAACACTGACAAGTTCTCATTGAGTTTCATCTTAATTTTTAGTATAGATGCATTAGACATCGAAAACATTCTAAACAAAAATTGGAACTTGTTGATGGGTGACCAAGACCTGTTAAACAAGTTAGGGTAGCATCCCTCAGTGTTTTTTAGGAGAGGGTGCAACCTGAAGAATTTGTTGGAAAACAGCAACCGTTGTTCATTGAGACTCCCAGGCACGTATAAGTGTGAAATGTGTAGGTTTTGCAAATACATGGATATAAGCCAAAGCTTTATTATAAGAAATGTAAGATACTTTACAACTAAAACATTTAACTGCAAGACCGACCGTAAGTTGAAAGAACGTGTCTATGAACACATTTACAGCATGAAGAGGGGCAAACTTGAAAATGCCTTGGCTAGGCACACATCCTCTAATCAAACACATACTTTTAAATTCAGGGCCATTGACCAGGTTACTCTAGACATCAGGGGTGGACCCAGTTCTTTATTATTAGAAAAACTTGAACTGATGTGGCAAATTAAGTGCTTGTTGCTACCCAGGATTAAATGAGATGTGTTCTATTTTAATGTCTTTTAAAACTGAAGAGTTTGTTAAGATAAAGGGTACATATTTGCCTACACATACATAATAAAAAAACAGAGTGAAGGTAACACTGTAGCTTGTTATAGAGTTACCACAAGAATGTTGTTGTTGTGCTGCTATGTATTTTGAATGTAGTTTGAATTTTTTTATTATTTCTAGTCAAAGTAATTTTAAATGTTTTCAAGCACACAGAGGGTTACATTTTTGGAGGGAAGTGAGCAGTCATTACCCTAATTTGATCATGTGACTGTTTTGAAGTTGTATCTAAGTAGAGATGTTTTTAGACATTTTGATCTGAAGAAGTCCTGGTTACTAATAGGACGAAAAGCGCTTCATTGAATAAATCCTGTGTGGACTACTCCTTTGGTTGCTTTTGTTGATTTCTTTGGTTTGTTTGTTTGGATTTATAACTATAACAGTTGTTTAACACAATTTGTTCAAAAGTATATCTAGCTGCACATACAACACAGGTGATGTCTCACATACCATGTCCTAGTTAGACTGCAGGTTAAGGGAGGTGGTGACAGTTGCTGTGCCAAATGAATAACCAGCACAAACTTTACTGAGAAAATGCTGTTTGACTTCAAGATTACATATTAAATCAGAACCATTTATACAGAAAAGGAAATGGAAGCTACATTTCTCTGTTCGTGAATTAATTTTACTTGAATGATAGGAAATATTGGCACAGTATTAATATTGGCACAGTATTGTACCAATTCATGCAGCTATGCATATGTAAGAGAAAATAAAAAAAGTAGTTACTGGTAAGAGAAGAATAATGACATATATAAGAAGTGTAGATCCACAAAACCATGCAAGTGAGGCCAAGTGCGCGGACAGAACCAATGACATGAGACCAACCAAAAAAGTCCAGCACAAATAGAGTGGGTTAGAAAATGACTTTTATTTCATAAAAAGAGGCTAACCCAAAACAAAAAGACTGGTTTTGGCTCAAAATAGCCTTCCTCAGTGCTAATCCATATAATCACACAGATTGTTTAAATAATGCATCTTAACCTGCCTGTGTCATCCTATTGGTGCATGCCATATTAACTCTGCTCATTCAGGCCAGGTTTGAAAAGAGCTCCTAACCTTACTATCCAGCCTGATTCTTTTTCATTGAGTTTGGTATGCCACCCTGTCTTGCCCATTCTATTCCCCTGAATTTTATCTATAATGGTAAATTGAAATTTGGCAGTGTGGTGGGTTAGTGTATGTTTGTAAAGAGTATTTGTAAGCCTTTTATTCCTCATGTCTCTTAAATGCTCACTGATGCTAAATCTTAATGGACGTGAGGTTTGTCCGACATAAAAGGTGGAACAAAAGCAAATGGCTAGATAAATAACCCAATCACTACTGCAATTGCCCATGATGTTCATTGTATATATTTTAGATGTGTTGCTGCTGGTAAATTCCTTAGTTTTAACCATGTGTGCACATGCACTACAATGTCCACAAGGGATGCTGCCTGTCAACCTATCTCCAAATAACGTAGTCTGATGGATGTTTGTGGTGGAGCCCTTCTTATAATGAGTGAGGTATGAGTTGATTGTCCTTCCTCTGCGATATGAATATAAACATTCTGGGGGAAAAATATTGGCTAATTGCTCATTGGCCAACAAAATGTCCCAATGATTATCTATAATATTTCGAAATCCGTTCGTGTTACGACCATAGGTAGTAACCAAGTGGATATTCTGTGATATGTTTTTATCCTGTTTCTCAAGTTTTGGTCAATACTGCAGCAGGTTCTCACGATCAGATCTAGTTGCATACTTACTGGCACCATGTATGGTTCCCACCTGGTATCCCCTGCTGAAGAATCTGTTAAATAAATAATTTCTCCCATAATTGTAAGCTTGATTAGTGGAGCAGATGCATTTGATACGCAAAAATTGAGATTTTGGTATGTTGTGAATAATATGGGGTGCATGATGGCTAGTAGCATGGAGCAAATTGTTGAACTGGGGAAATTTTCTGAAGATCTCAGTCTGTAATGTATTATCCGAATCCCTACTTATCAACACATCCAAAAATGTGATCTTGTTCATATCCTAATTCAAAGTAAAATGAATGCCCCGTTTATTTTCGTTTAAGTAATCAACAAATTCTAGTACATAGGAAGCATCCCCTTTTCACACTATCCAGCAGTCGTCTAAAAAGCGACACCAGATGTCCAGATTATCCAAGAATAAATTATGAGACGTATCATAAATTAGCTGCTCCTCTGTGTATCCCATGAACAGGTCTGCATAAATAGGGGCAAAAGATGCTACCATTGCAGTGCCTCTGACTTGCCAATAGCATTCGTTTCGAAAATAGAAAACCTTTTTAGTAAGAACGTGTTCTGTAAGACAAGTTAGCAGAGTATTGAAACCTGGTGGATAGAGGTCTAACCAAAATTGTATGGCTTCTAAACCTGCCCAGTGGGGTATGTTCGTATAAAGGGCTGTCACATCCAAGGTTCAAAGTAGCCAACTTGGTTCAAGTTGGGTATCCCCAATGATTTGCAGTAATTGGGTTGTGTCCTTAAGTCTGGACCTGACCAATGTGATAGTAATGGTTGTAAGTATTTTGTGAGGAAGGCTGACAGTGGTTCCGTTAGAGACCCCTTACCTGAGACAATAGGTCTACCTGGTGGTTCCTTAGGATCTTTATGCATTTTGGGTAATAAATATAAGTATTGTGATGTGGGGTCGGAAACTGTAAGATGATGTTTAATTTCCTGTGTGATAATGCCTTCTTTGTGTGCCAGTTGTAAAAACTGGTCTATCTCTTTCTTAAACTTAAAAGTCAGGTCCAGATGCATATGCATGTAGAAAAGGCCATTGGATAGTTGTTTCTCGGCCTCCCTATGGTATTTCTCCCAATCCTTTACAACAAAAGCCCCTCCCTTATCAGCAGGTAGAAGAACTAAATTGTGATTATTGCTGAGTACAGCTAAAGCTTCCTGTTCATCTTTGGTTAGATTCTGTTTGGTACTGACAAAAGTTCTACCATGAAAATGTAGATCTTTGAGAACACATTCCATGAACACCGAGACATGCCTGTCCATAGGTGGCATGAATTGGGACTTCCGAAACCAGAAATCAGTAGATCTCGGAGTTTGATCAGTTTCTGAGAAAAACAAGTTCAGGTTCAAAATTCTGCAAAAATCATTTACATCACTTACCAAAACATGTTCATTAATAAAGAATGCAGGAACAAAATTTAGTCCCTTGTTCAGCAACTCTATTTCATTGTCTGTAAGATTGTATGACGAAATGTCATGTACATTGTTGTAGCTTATAACATTTGGTTCAGGAGTTGCTCTATGTTGTGTATTGTACCTGTGCTTCCTATTCTCCCCCCACCCCCACCCCCACCCCACCCCCGCTGTGCCCTTTGACCCTAAAGGGTCATTCATTGGTCTCCTCTTAGCTACTGGGGATTCTTGAATGGGGATAGAATCTATGTCAGTAACAGATGACAATTCATCACCAGAAATCGTCTCTGACAATTCAGTTCTATTCCTGAGAATAGACCTAGGACCTTTCCTTTTCTTAATGTATCTTTGTGCAGTGTCTTGAAAACGAACCTTTCTTTGTGTATTAAATGGTTTACCTTTTTGGTAGTCATTAACATCCCTATTAAATTTATCAGTCTTTTTCTTCGTAAGTTGTTGTTCCAATTGTGATAAATCTTTGGCTAGAGTATTCAAATGTGTGTGGGAAGTTGCTTCCCTCTCATAAACTTTGGCTTCCTCACAAATCTGTTTAACCTTCAAAATATATTTGTCTATAACTCGTTCATGGTAGGTACTGAGGGCCTCCACACATAACATGGATGCCTGATGTTGGGCTTGGGCCCAATCCTGAGTGAGTAGTACATCAATCTGACTGACCATGGGTTGCATTTTTACTCTAAGTCCACGTGGGGTAATGTCCTTAACCTTATAGGCTTTGAAAAGCCTCAAGATGTCAAATATGGGATCTCAACATCTTCATACTTTTAGTTAATCTAGAAAATATCAGAGTACATGGGTCTCCTATTGGCTTATTATTAGGCCCCAAGTCATCTTGGCCTGCTGGTGTTAACCCAAAGATCCTTAAATCATGGCAGTCTGCTGACAGACCTTCTAACAATGTGATCAAATCTATATTAGTGCCCTACTGTGCTTCAATGAAAAATCCAAACCCAAATGCAGTTGCTTCACAAATTTAGACTGGTAATCAAATCTGTATCTGGAAAAAAAAGACACCTTCAACAATCCCTATACATCACTCATAATGTGATGAAAAACACCACAGAATAGAGTTCTGGTTCTATAAATCTATGGCTAAATAGTCTTGCAACATATGATTTGGAATAAGTTGGCCTGTATTATCGTCGACAGGACATGTCCATATATAGCAAAAAAGAATATTCCTATAACTTTTTGTCAAAACACTAGATAGCCCAAATAATAGCCTCCCTGATGCTACAAAAATCCAAAAAATAGTACTTCAGCTGGGATTGTCCTTTAAGCCAACCTTCTTCTCTGGCTATGAATCTATATAGGTTTCTGCTTGATGAGCAAATATGTCTTAAAAAATTGAAGTTTAATAACAACAATGCTTTATGTTAAGGACTTGCCCAAATATCTGAAACCATACCACGAAACATAGTATTCAAATAAACATATCAAACAGCTGACATTTGTCTCTGCCTATACAGAGCAAATGTTGTGAGCCCAAATGATATTCCCAAATATCTTGAATATGCCAATTATCTAGGGTATCCAGTGTGCTGATGTACAGCTAAGTTTCGCTGTAAAAATGCCAAAATTCAAAGGTTACACTAGCAAGAACATGCCTGGAAAACCACATTTCAAATCAACTCACCAAAAATTAAAGTCATTCAGTTTAGCATCCACAAAATATGATATATAATCCAAAATACTGATTCAAGATTGAACCCCATTCAGAGTAATAACTATTTGAAATGCAGGTCTAAAAATAGTTAGAATACACAAACGTTGTTGTTCCTGTATACAAATACATATACGCATCAATATATGGCTTGTTAATAGTCACCATTAAGTGCAGAAAAATAGCTGTCCCTGAAACCTATAGATCGTATCCTAGATCAACTTGCTACACAGGTTTCCTAAACATGGTATCGTACAAGCAAGTTGTAATAGCCCTGTTCATAAATACTCAGCATACAATGTCGTTTATCATCAGAATAGATTGTTTCACAATATTCTATATTGCTTAGTTGTGCAAACTATATACACATTTGTCCAATATTATAACTGTCCAAGTACTTCAGTCCTGTATATGACATACAATTATTCGAATATATCAAGATCTTGTTGGTACCTAATTGCTTATCAAAAGTGAATATAAACTTCCCCTAGAGTTCACATCCATGCAAAAAGGAATTCAGCCACGTGTCTCTCCAGTTAGAAATGGCGTAATGTGTAACTCACAACCAAGCTGTTTCCCTTATTATACAATAAATATGTTCGAAAAGTCACAATATATTAAGTGTGAAATACTCTGTTCGTGACGAAACAGACACCCAGCCCTTTAGAAGCCAATATACGAACTGAAGTTATATTCACTTCACATAAGTCCCCATATCTCGAGTGCCAAAAACACGGCGTCAGTTCCTTTGTTATTCCTTCGTTTTTCTGTACTTCGAACATACAGTTGAACACAAGCCTAGTAACGCTTCATAGATCAATTCTTAGCAAGTTAGTCCATAAAGTCCCTCAAAACCAGGATTTTATACCCCAGTCAACTCAAACAAGACACACAAAAAAGTTGTAGTTACTTATCGTGATTACGAATCCCCTGGTCTGCACCACAATAAGTGAAATGATCTTGAAGTTATTCACCCTTGTATTAGGTAAAACTACAGTGCCTGAAATGCTCCACGTAGCTTAAAACACAGTTCATCACCAAACAATAATAAAGCGTCATTCCTAATTTTTAGTTACGTAGATATTTAGCAGCCCTAGTAAATTGCTTTGTGAATTGAACAGCAGCCCAAATACTGAGGGTTAGAGTGTGCAAAAAAAATGTCATCAGTTCTGCTGGTACTACAAAACCGATGTTCAAACAGGCAGAAAATCAGCTTATAATCCTTGAAGGGTAAAACGCCACTGCTAGATGACATCCACTCTCAAGGGCCCCCAGCGCTGGAACAAACACTATAGATCCACAAAACCACGCAAGTGAGGCCAGGTGCATGGACAGAACCAATGATATGAGACCATCCAAAAAAGTCAAGCACAAATAGAGGTGGTTAGAAAATTTCTAGTTGGAGAGACACACGTGGCTGAATTCCTTTTTGCATGGATGCGAACTCTAGGGGAAGTTTATATTCACTTTTGATAAGAGATTAGGTACCAACAAGATCTTGATATATTTGAATAATTGTATGTCATATATAGGACAAAAAAAGTACTTGGACATTTAGAATATTGGACAAATATGTATTTAGTTTGTACAATGACTAAGCAATATAGAATATTATAAAACAATCTATTCTGATGATAAACAACATAGTATGCTGAGTATTTATGAACAGGGCTATTGCAATTTGCTTGTATGATACCATATTTAGGAAACCTGTATAGCGAGTTGATCTAGGATATGATCTATAGGTTTCAGGAACAGCTATATTTCTGCACTTAATGGTGACTATTAACAAGCCATATATTGGTGCGTATATGTATTTGTATACAGGAACAACAATGTTTGTGTATTCTAACTATTTTTAGACCTGCATTTCAAATAGTTATTACTCTGAATGGGGTTCAAACCTGTATCAATATTTTGGATTACATATATTTTGTGGATGCTAAACTGAATGACTTTGCTATTTTTTGGTGAGTTGATGTGAAACGTGGTTTTCCAGGCATGTTCTTGCTAGTGTAACCTTTGAATTTTGGCATTTTTACAGCGATACTTAGCTGTACATCAACACACTGGGTACCCTAGATAATTGGCATATTCAAGATATTTGGGAATATCATTTGGGCTCACAACGTTTGCTCTGTATAGGCAGAGACGAATGTCAGCAGTTTGATATGTTTATTTGAATACTAAGTTTCGTGGTATGGTTTCAGATATTTGGGCAAGTCCTTAACATAAAGCATTGTTGTTATTAAACTTCAATTTTTTTAGGACGTATTTGCTCATCAAGTAGAAACCTATATACATTCATAGCCAGAGACGAAGGTCGGCTTAAAGGACAACCCCAGCTGAAGTACTATTTTTTTGATTTTTGTAGCATTAGGGAGGCCATTATTTGGCCTATCCAGTGTTTTGAAAAAAAGTTATAGGAATATTCTTTTTTGCTATATATGGACATGCCCTGTTGACCATAATACAGGCCAACTTATGCCAAATCATATGTTGCAAGACTATTTAGCCATAGATTTATAAAACCAGAACTCTATTCTGGGGTGTTTTTCATCTCATTACGAGTGAGGTATAGGGATTGTTGAAGGTGTCTTTTTTTCCAGATACAGATTTGATTACCAATCTAAATTTGTGCAGCCACTGCATTTGGGTTTGGATTTTTCACTGAAGCACAGTAGGGCACTAATATGGATTTGATCACATTGTTAGAAGGTCTGTCAGCAGACTGCCATGATTTAGCTTTGGGTTAACACCAGCAGGCCAAGATGACTTGGGGACTAATAAAAAGCCAATAGGAGATCTATGTACTCTGCTATTTTCTACATTAACTAAAAGTATGAAGATGTTGAGATCCCATACTTGGCATCTGTGGCTCTTCAAAGCCCACAAGTTTAGGGACATTACCCCACGTGGGCTTAGAGTAAAAATGCAACCCTTGGTCAGTCAGACTGATGAACAACTCACTCAGGATTGGGCCCAAGCCCAACATCAGGCATCCATGTTTTTTGTGGGGGCCCTCAGCACCTACCATGAACGAGTTATAGACAAATATATTTTGGAGGTCAAACAGATTTGTGAGGAAGCCAAAGTTTATGAGGGGGAATAAGAAGTGATGTACCTACCATAACATTCCATGTTAGTTGTCTTCTTCTCGCCTTCTTTCTTGCTGGTTGGGTTAGGAGCCGATCCTCTGCTCTGACTAGGCCATCTTCAAAAGCTCGAGAGCTGCTTACTGGCTCGAGGCCCCCCTATATCCCATGATGCCTGGCGCTAGATACCCAGATCTCGTTTGGTAAGTCTAACTGCACACATAATAATACAGGAATCCTATCCTAGAATGCATAAATCTTACTGGAGAGACTACTAGTCAGAGAGGAATAGCCAGAGAAGACTCAGCCAGTGAAAAAAAAACATAAGGAACTATTCTCGGTCTACTAGGAAAGGGGGATGGAGGGTGGGATGCAAGAAAGAAGGCAAGAAGACAACTAACATGGAACGTTATGGTAGGTACATAACTTCTTAATGTCAAGTTGTCTATCTCGCCTTCATTCTTGCTGGTTGGGACAGCGTCCCTAGCACCTCAATCCTGGGTGGCTCATTGGAACAGACTCTTCAGAAAAGTGGAACCAAAATCAGCTCTGCTCCTGGAGGCCACGTCCAGCTTATAATGTGAAATGAAGGTATAAGGATTGGCCCATGTAGCTGCCATGCAAATAGTTTCCATTGGCAATCTTGCCTGAAAAGCCACTGAAGTAGCTAGAGCTCTAGTGGAGTGACCTTTTGGTTTAGCAGGAAACTCTTTATTCCTTAGCTGATATATCAATGCAATAATAGACGTCAACCACCTAGATAAAGTTACTTTCGACACTGGTAGACCTTGTTTACCCTCAGCATAGGAAAGGAACAGCTGGTCTGATTTTCTGATTTGCTTAGTTCTGTGCAAGTAAAAATGTAACTGCCTATGAACATCCAACTGATGCAACTTGTACTCCGCCTTGTTGGAATAATTTGGAAAAAACACAGGGAGATCAATAGACTGATTCAAATTATTCTCAGAAGAAACCTTTGGAAGGAAGGAAGGAAGGATTAGTCCTGAGGGAAACTCTGTCATTGTGGAAAACTAGATAAGGAGAACGAACACAAAGAGCCTGAAGTTCAGAAACTCTTCTGGCTGAAGTAATTGCAACCAGGAGAAGGGTTTTCCAAGAAAGAAACTTCAAGGAACAAGAAGCTACAGGTTCAAAGGGTGGCAATATCAGGGAAGCTAAAATCAAATTTAGATCCCACGGAGGCAGGGGATCTCTCACTGGGGGCCTGAGTAAAGTAGTCCCTTTGAGAACAGCTTTACAAAGCTTATAGGACATAATACTAGTATCTGATAGGCCCGTATGAAAGTTTGAAATTGCAGCTAACTGAACCGTGGCAGAAGAAGATCCAGCATGAAAAAGTTCCACTAAAAAATCCAAAATATGGTGCAGAGGGGCTGAAAAGGGATCTATATTTCTAGCCTCTGCCCAGAAAGAGAAACGTTTCCACTTACTAGCATAAGTCTTTCTAGTGGTAGACGTATGCGATGATAAGATGATTTCACGCACCGAGTGGGAGATGTTCGGAAGCCTGGCTAAGGTCGGAAGTGGAGCAACCAAGCAATGGGCTGGACAGATTGAAGAGATTGGTGCAGCCCGCCCGATTGATGGATCAGGAGGTCTGGAACTGGGTCCAGGGCTGCTCCAGAAGGTGATGATGCAGGAACGGGAACCAAATTTGTCGAGGCCAGTAAGGGGCAATGAGGATCATCTTGCATCCCAATGTGGTAGCTTTCTGTATTAGTTTGGGAAACAGGGGAAACGAAGGAGAATGCATAAAGAAGTCCCTGAGGCCAATCGTGAACTAGAGCGTCTCTGGGGGAGTGTCCAGGAAGATGGAAGAGAGAGAAGAAATTGTTGCACTTGCTGTTGAAGGAGGTGGCAAAAAGGTCGTAGCAAGGCTGACCCCATTTGCGGAAGATTTGGCCCGCCACTGTCTGATTGAGAGACCACTAGTGAGGCATGAGAATTGCTCTGCTCAGCCTGTCCGCTATAACGTTGGACTTCCCAGGGATGTGCGCTGCTATCAGAAACTGTTGGGAAGAGATCGCCCACTACCAGAGTCTGAGTGCTTCTCGACATAGGGGGTAGGACCTGGTTCCGCCCTGCTTGTTGATGTACCACACTACCGACATATAGTCTGTTTGAATTGCAATGGTCCCGGTGGGAAGAGAGTTCTGAAGAGCTTGCAATGCCAAAAGCATGGCCCTCATCTCTAAGGCATTGATATGCAGATGGTACTCGTGAGGCTGCCAGGTGCCTTGGACTGTTCTGCCCTGAAAATGCCCCCCCCCCCACCCGATCAGGGAGGCATCTGTGGTCACCGTAGCCACTGGAGGAGGAAGAGCAAATGGTCTGCCCTGGAGTACTGATGGGGAAACCATCCACCAAGCAAGTTGGTTTTTGCATGCCTGTGTGATCATTATCATGTGAGACATTGGAAGGTGCTGGAAGGACCATTGGGTGAACAGCATCCACTGAAGAATCCTCATATGACAATGAGCAAGGGGGACTAGTATGATAGCCGCTGCCATGAGACCCAAGGTTTTTAGGACGAATCTGGCCTGAATTTTTTTGCATCCTAATAAGACCTGCACATGTCGGCGAATGTCTAGCACTCTGTCTAATGGAAGTCTCGCTGACATGTCCTTTGTATTTAAGTTTGTGCCTATAAAGGTAATAGATTGACAAGGCAACAATGCAGACTTTTCGAAATTTATTGTGATACCTAGTTTGGAGCAAGTTTGGATGGTGTAGTCTCTGGCTCGCAGCAGGTGATGTCTGGTGGTAGCAGTAAGGAGCCAGTCGTCTAGATATGGAAACACCTGGAATCCTTGCTGTCTCAGGTGAGCAGTAACTACTGCCAAACATTTGGTGAACACCCTGGGGGCTGTGGTGAGACTAAAGGGCAGAGCTCTGAACTGATGATGACTGGCTCCCAGCCAGAAGTGGAGGAATCTTCTGGAGCGCCTGTCCATTTTGATATGGTAGTATGCATCCTGAAGATCTATGGAGCACATCCAATTGTCCTGATCCAGAAAGGGTAAAATGGACTGTAGAGTGACCATCCGGAACTTCGTTCTTTGAACAGACCTGTTTAGTCTGCTGAGATCCAGAATGGGTCTCCAGTCCCCTGTCTTTTTTGGTACCAAAAAGAACCTTGAGTAAATTCTGGATCCTTGCTGGTCTGCTGGGACTGGCTGGATGGCACTTTTTCTTAGCAGTTTTGATATTTCTTGAACTGCTTGATCCCTTAGATTGGGTGGATCATCTGGAAGGGATTTGTTGGAAATGTAGGGGGTGCAAGTGAAGGGGATTTTGTAGCCTTCGGATATGACAGACAGTACCCATTTGTATTGTGTTATACTTTGCCAGGCTTTTGGGTATAGCGATAATCTTCCCCTGACTGCCTCCGAAGGTGGACAGCCGGGCAGCACCTCAGGGATGCTGGAAGGGCTTGTCAGAGAAAGATTCTCTGTTGCCCTGATTTTGCGGACCCCCTCTGCCCCGAGGTGGCGTCTATTGTTGTTCCCTCCTCTGCCCCTGGAGGGGAACTCACCACATGTGTCAGGCACGGCTCCCTGGGGTTTCCGGAACCACATCTTCTCACTCTTCTGACTTTTGGGATACGGTCTAGAAGGAGTGGAAAAACAGTCTCCCACAGCAGAGAGAGTCTTGCCTTCCTGCTCACACCTGGTAAGGGTATCCTTCACCTGTGGTCCAAAAAGAGCAGAATCATCAAAGGGGGTGTTGGTGAAAGACGCCCTGAAGGGTTCTGCAAAGTTACATAACTGCATCCAAGCATGCCTCCTCAAGGCCACGCCTGTGCCTGCGGCCCTACTCGCACCATCGGCTGCATAAGAGATGAGCCGCAGCCCCCGCAGCTGATGGATCTTGAAGGGTAGCTCCTAGCTCTTTAAGGAGATCCCTTTGAAGGCGGGTAAAGTGGCACAAGTAGTTCAACGACTTCATGGAGAAGGTCGCTGAGGAAAACATCTGCTTCCCATATCTGTCCATAGTCCTAGACTCCTTATTAGGGGGACGGACAGATGAAGAAGTTTCAGCCAACTCCTTTTTTGTGGCCGCTGCTACCACCATCAACGGGAACACCCTTTGTCAGAAATTGCTTGTCCTGTGGTGCAGTAATAAATTTTATGGGTCTTCGGGGGGTTGGTTCCACTGTGTCTGGGGCTGACCATGCCTTCCAAGCCACCACCAACATCAGTGGATCGAAAGGCGAAGACACCCAGGAGGTGGAGGGTCGGGAACCAAACGCGTCCAGGAATACCGACTCATCCTCAGAAGGGTTAAGGGTAGTCCAGTTCCCCCTCTGCCTAAGCATCTCAAGGATGTCTGAGAAGGAGACATCTTGAGAGGGGGATCTCGGGGACCCTTCCGAATCCTCTAAGTCGGTATCTGAAGTGACAGACTCAGGGGAGTCAACATGCTTTCTCTTGCATTTCCTCTTCCGAGAGGCTCCTCTGAATGACCAGGGGAGGCCTCGGAAGAAGACGATACACCCAATGGGGTGCCCTGGAGTGCTTGCTCCCCACGCTTGGGGTCTGGAGGAGGGGCAGAGGCAGATGCAGGCACCATGGGGGGAGGAGCCAATGAGACTGATCGTGGGGCTGACTCAGAGGCCAGCACACTCCTCATGACCTCGAAGGCGCCTCTTCCCGATAGCGGAGAAGGCTCTGGCTCCGAAGAGACTGGAATCCCTCCCAGCACCGAGAGAGACGGCTCCAAAGCCGATGTAGGAGCCGAACTCACATGCGCCGAAGCTCCGAGAGGAACAACGGGGTCGGACAAGGGGCCGATGCCACTCGCTCCTTCGGAGCCGACGAGGGAGTCCTGGTGCCCAGATCTCTCCAAGGACGGCACCATGGAAGTGATCGGAGCCGACGACGGAACCGAAAGGGTAGGTATCGGCGCTGACGGTTCCACGATCCAAACCCCAATAAGCTCCGGCTCCGAACTTAAGGGGTGAGTCGAAGGAGGAACTACTGCAGAGACGGGCAGAGCCAAACCCTGATGAGGGGGGCTGGATAACATTTTAGCCAGGGCCTGCAATTTTAGAAGCCTGCTCAACACTCTCTCCACATCGTGGTCAGATAGTCTAGAAGACCGAGAAGAGTGGGATTGGTGACTTTGCTCCGACTGTAACAGAGGCGACCCTGGAGCTGAGTGTATCGACTCTAGGGATGGAGATCTAGAGCGTTTTCGGCTCCCTGACGGTTCCGACACCAGAGTCTGAGCCGACTGGGAGACAAGTACTTCGGCTCCAGTCGGAACCGAAGTTGAAGCAGACACCACACCCGACAAAGGCTCCGAACTAGGAGCCGATGGCTTCGTTGGCTTGGAGAGGGTTTCACTGGCTGAGCCTTAGCCGGTGACCCTTCAGGTTTGAGCAAACCCCTGAGGATTAGCTTATTCCTATGCTCCTGCAGGACTCTTGGACTAAAGGCATGACACACCGAACAAGAGTCCTGCAGGTGTAGGGTGCCCAAACAGTAGACACAAGAAGTGTGACCATCTGTCAGTGACATCTTCTGACAGCATGAGTCACACTTTTTGAATCCAGATACTTTCGTATCTTTAGACATTCCTGTAAAAGGAAATATTAACCACGGAAAAAGAAAAGCAACAGTAGGGTCGTAGGTAACCAGTAAACACATGGACTCAACACAAGTTACCACACCCTAACAACACCCACCAACTATAGCTATATATCTAAATGAAAATAGTAAATAAACCTAGTATTGTACAACTATTTCTAATCAAAAACACACACACACTATAGCTATATATCAAAATGAAAATAGTAATAAACCTAGTAACTATTTCTAATAAAAAACTACTATCTAAATAAAGAATAACAAGGATAAGCCTCTAACTAAAAAACAGCTACCTTGAAGAAAAAAGGAGGTGGGGAGGGGAAAACTCTCTAACAAAAAACGAGTTTTCGAAGTGGAATGGGATAGGGGACTAAAATACAAATAGATAACCAGATTACCAGAACTACTATAACAACTTTAAAATACTAACTACAATAAAATTTTTATAAGAGTTTAACAATAAAATAGAAAAATATGACCTGAGCCTGCAAAAGCAACCTCGCAGCAGAAGTGGCAAACAAGATCTGGGTATCTAGCGCCAGGCATCATGGGATATAGGGGAGCCCTCGAGCCAGTAAGCAGCTCTCGAGCTTTTGAAGATGGCCGAGTCGGAGCCGAGGATCGGCTCAGAACCCAACCAGCAAGAATGAAGGCGAGATAGACAACTTAACATGCAACTTTCCACACACATTTGAATACTCTAGCCAAAGATTTATCACAATTGGAACAACAACTTAAGAAGAAAAAGATTGATAAATTTAATAGGGATGTTAATGACTACCAAAAAGGTAAACCATTTAATACACAAAGAAGTGTTCATTTTCAAGACACTACACAAAGATACATTAAGAAAAGGAAAAGTCCTAGGTCTATTCTCAGGAATAGAACTGAATTTTCAGAGACGATTTCTGGTGATGAATCGTCATCTGTTACTGATATAGATTCTATCCCCATTCAAGAATCCCCAGTAGCTAAGATGAAACCGATGAATAACCCTTTAGGGTCAAAAGACACAGCGGGGGGGGGGGGGTTAGGAAGCACAGGACCAATACACAGAATAGAGCAACTTCTGAACCAAATGTTATCATAAACTACAACAATGTACATAACATTTCGTCATACAATCTTACAGACAATGAAATAAAGTTGCTGAACAAGGGACTAAACATTGTTCTTGCGTTCTTTATTAATGAACATGTTTTGGTAAATGATTTTTGCAGAATTTTGAACCTGAAATTGTTTTTCTCAGAAACTGATCAAACTCCGAGATCTACTGATTTCCGGTTTCGGAAGTCACAATTTATGCCACCTATGGACAGGAATGTCTCAGTGTTCATGGAATGTGTTCTCAAAGATCTACATTTTCATGGTAGAACTTTTGTCAATACCAAACAGAATCTAACCAAAGATGAACAGGAAGCTCTAACTAAACTCAGCAATAATCACAATTTAGTTATTCTACCTGCTGATAAGGGAGGGGCTGTCTTTGTAATGGATTGGGAGAAATACCATAGGGAGGCCGAGAAACAACTATCCAATGGCCTTTTCTACATGCATATGCATCTGGACCCGACTTTTAAGTTTAAGAAAGAGATAGACCAGTTTTTACAACTGGCACACGAAGAATGCATTACCACACAGGAAATTAAACATCATCTTACAGTTTCCGACCCCACATCACAATACCTATATTTAATACCCAAAATACATAAAGATCCTAAGGAACCACCAGGTAGACATACTGTCTTGGAAAAGGGGTCTCTAACAGAACTACTGTCAACCTTCCTCACAAAATACTTACAACCATTAATATCACTGGTCAGGTCCAGACTTAAGGACACAACCCAAATCCTGCAAATCATTGGGGATACCCAACTTGAACCAAGTTGGCTTATTTGCACCTTGGATGTGACAGCCCTTTATACGAACATACCCCACTGGGCAGGTTTAGAAGCCATACAATTTTGGTTAGATAAAGTGAACCTCTATCCACCAGGTTTCAATACTCTACTAACTTGTCTTACAGAACATGTTCTAACTAAAAATATTTTCTATTTTCGGAACGAATGCTACTGGTAAGTCAGAGGCACTGCAATGGGAGCATCTTTTGCCCCCATTTATGCAGACCTGTTCATGGGATACACAGAGGAGCAGCAAATTTATGATACTTCTCATAATTTATTCTTGGATAATACGAACATCTGGTGTCACTTTTTAGACAACTGCTGGATGGTGTGGAAACGGGATGCTTACTATGTACTAGAACTTGTTGATTATTTAAACGAAAATAAATGGGGCATTCATTTTACTTTGAATTGGGATATGAACAAGATCACATTTTTGGATGTGTTGATAAGTAGGGATTTGGATAATACATTACAGATGGAGACCTTCAAAAAATTTCCCCAGTTCAACAATTTGCTCCATGCTACTAGCCATCATCCACCCCATATTATTCACAACATACCAAAATCTCAATTTTTGTGTATCAAACACATCTGCTCCACTAATCAAGCTTACAATTCTGGGAGAAACAATTTATTTAACAGATTCCTTAGCAGGGGATACCAGGTGGGAACCACACATGGTGCCAGTATGCATTCAGCTAGATATGATTGTGAGAACCTGCTACAATATCGACCAAAACTTGAGAAACAGGATAAAAACATATCACAGAATATCTGCTTGGTTACTACCTATGGTCGTAACACGAATGGATTTCAAGATATTATAGATAATCACTGGGACATTTTGTTGGCCAATGAGAGATTGGCCAATATTCTTCCCCCACAATGTTTATATTCATATCGCAGAGGAAGAACAATCAACTCATACCTCACTCATTATAAGAAGGGCTCCATCACAAACATCCATCAGATTACGTTATTTGGAGATAGGTTGACAGGCAGCATCCCTTGTGGACACTGTAGTGCATGTACACACATGGTTAAAACTAAGGAATTTACCAGCAGCAACACATCTAAAATATATACAATTAACATCATGGGCAATTGCAGTAGTGATTGGGTTATTTATCTAGCCAGTTGCTTTTGTTCCGCCTTTTATGTCGGACAAACCTCACGTCCATTAAGATTTAGGATCAGTGAGCATTTAAGTGACATGAGGAATAAAAGGCTTACAAATGTTCTTTACAAACATAAAGTAACCCACCACACTGCCAAATTTCAATTTACCATTATAGATAAAATTCAGGGGAATAGAATGTGCAAGAAAGGGTGGCATACCAAACTCGATGAAAAAGAATCAGGCTGGATAGTAAGGTTGGGAGCTCTTTTCAAACCTGGCCTGAATGAGCAGAGTTAATGTGGCATGCACCAATAGGATGACACGGGCAATTTAAGATGCATTATTTAAACAATGTGTGTGATTATATGGATTAGCACTGAGGAAGGCTATTTTGAGCCGAAACCAGTTTGTTTTGGGTTAGCCACTTTTTATGAAATAAAAGTCATTTTTTAACCCACTCTATTTGTGCTGGACTTTTCTGGTTGGTGTCATATATAAGAAGTGCAAATACCAGTAAGCGAGAATTGCCTTCTCTCTTTTAATCCTAGCTGAGGAAGAAATTAACTACAACCTCCAGCAGCAGCAGCGAAGAATAGGGAGGCTGGTGGATTCTTCTGTTAAGTATAACTCAAGTCCAAGAGAATCTTTTTGTATTCCTAGTTTGTAGTATGTATAAGCATACACAAAAGGATTTAAAATCATTATAGCAGAGTAAAAATAAAAGGGAAATATGTGCTTGTACAACTGCTGCACTGTTTTTACAACTGTTTTCTGTATTGGTCATAAGAAAAATATTTAAAAGCTTTGCAGATGAAAGAAATGCAACTGAAGCCATTACAGTTCAAGCTAATGTTACTGTTTTTAACTTGATTACTTTGATAAATTACAAAGAATATTTTAGCACTGTACTGAATTTATTGCATATACATAATATGAGAGATAGACGCACGCCTTCAAGAAGTCAAAGCCTTTGCCATTTGAATCCATCACAGGTATGCACAAGCGCTACTCATATCATTCTTACCAAGTACAAAAGCACACCCACATCACTACTCCCATCGTATGCATAAGCAGACATGTTTTACTTCAATATTTTACTGCAGTAATTCAATACTGCATGAAACAGTAAATAAACAGTATTGTGTGGATTTATTGTGTTTTTTCTGTATTGTCTATCAACCAACTTTTTTCTTATTTTGATTACGTATTTATTTTGCCTTTATTGTTTTGTTTTTCTCCCATTTCTTTTCTTTTTTTTTATTACAGGTTCAAATCCCTCAGGAGCACCCTCTGCCCATCCGGGGAAATTCCTGCAGGGACAGAGTGGTGGAGCTGATCCTACAAGCATTCCAACATGTGACAGCCTGGCAAGCCTCACAGAAAGGGGGACTTGGAGCTTGGTTGAGGATGTACTGATGGAAGTAGTGGACAGGAGAATTCAGCTAGCCAGAGCCTCTCTTCAGGGTGTAGAAGACACACCCTCCCAGTTGCTGCCAACCATCACACCAAACACAGGCTCTTACCCTGCAACATTAAGGTCCTCCACAGCAACACCATCTGGCAGTGGATGTGTTTGAGGCCCTGTGGACTGGGGATTCCAGCTGGCACTTCCTCAGCCCTTCTTCCCTTATCCTTTCTCCTTCACCTTCTTCTTTATTTCCCACCCACACTACCATATCATAAAAAAAATAACTAAAGTGAAAAAAATAGGGGGTCTATTCCTCAACAAAAACAATGGGCCCATCCTCTCCCATCACCTCCAAAACAAACCTTCAAAATGTTTTCCTTGTGGGTTCCCCTCTTTGTTCTGGCTCCCCTTTTTCAATCCTTCCCGTCATCCCCTTTCTATTCTCTAATGAAACCATCATGGTGTCATAAAAAGGATACCCTTATACAAAAAATTATAACCCTCTTTTCTTTTTTAGAAAAATCCCTTTTAAGTGCTGTGCAGTTAGCAGCTTTACTTAAACGTTTTAAGCGTGACTACACTCAGCCACTCTTGCCTGTAACATGTGAAAAAAAAGTAACACCAACACTAACAATTCTGTGAAGTAATTCATAAGTTTGTAATAAACTTTATACAACTCACTCTTTTGCAATAAGTGGCATGTTTAAAAAAAAATACTTTGCTCTTCCGTTTTCATTGCAAACACCTTTCTCTGGCTTTATCTGCATATCTAAGTAACGCTGCTACTCACAGATAACCGTAAGTCATTCCTGAAGTCCCAGGCTATGAATACCTGTCCAACATTTAAATATAATGTTGAAATGCAGAAGGCTTAGCACAACATTAGGACTGCTTTGTACTTATCTTGGTGTACAGTAACAGTAGAACTACACAGTCCTCATAAAGTCCACTGTTACATACAATCCTCCTTTCTCTTCTTATCCAAACTGACATTCTTCAGCTTGAATTATTTCACAGATGCTTTAAGAAACAACTCATACATGTGCACGAATACCTCTTGCCTTAGCTGTTAGTATTATCAACAGATTGGTAAGAAACAAACTTAAATTTGCAAGTAATGTTTGACACAATGAATACTTAATGGCTTTTTCAATTAATATTATTTTAAACCTGTGTGCAATACCACAACTGAAGCAATCAACTACTGACCTTAAAACAATATAAAGAGACATATTTTGTTATTTTCTTTATGGAACAATATACAGAATTCAAATAAAAATATAAAAAAGATTATTTTAATAAAGAATGCTTTTTATTCAGTCACGCAAAGTAAAAAATAAGGAAAAAGAGTGAAAACTTTGCAAAAGAAACACTGACAAGCTGATTTTAGAAAAGCATTCAAGGTTGATTTTGTTGATTCTGGTAGGGAGGTATCAGAAGTAGTAGCAGGAATCATCAAAATCAACCTTAAATGCCTTTCTGAAATCAGCTTGTCAGTGTTTCTTTTGCAAAGTTTTCACTTTTTTTCCTTATTTTTTACTTTGAGTAACTGAATAAAAAGCATTCTTTATTAAAATATTTTTTTAGATCGATTGAATAAAGAGCATTCTTTATTTAAAAAAATCTTTTTTATATTTTTATTTTTTACTTTTTAGGCGTTAAGTAAAATATTGTCCCTCTGTCATTAGTGAGACATATCAATATCTATATATACTTATCTATGGTTATATATCCATAGCTATCTATATATATTCATCTTATGTCTCTACACACATACTCACACACACAAATTTCTAAATTACTGTGGCATGTATTTTTTCCTTATCTTTTTACTTCTTACTTTTCCCATATATGTTCCACAATTATGTCATGCAATTAATTTTAATATAATTGTTTCTTATCTATTCCATACATTTATTACAAGTCTTAAATAATTTACTATACAAATACTACCTGGTACAACATGCATATTATTCCTTCTCTCTCTTCCTTATAGAAATGTCAGTGGTGACGTTTTATGTGTTTGTCCGTTGTTGGAACATAGTGCTTACTTTTTGTTGTTGGTTACATTTTCACTTTTAATAAGATTTGAGTTATTTCACCGTATTTCTCTGAAGGTGGCAGCCATTAATGAAGTCTTTAGTTATTTTGACAGTATGTATACTCTGCCAATGGCTCCTTTTAGTCTTTTAGCATGCATATTTTTTTCATAAAATACACTGGACAGAACTAACACCATTATAGTACTCTTGTCATCTTCTTTAAAACATTTCTCCAGTTCTCTTTTACCTTATTTTATTTTCCAAATATTATTATTACCATTTGAAAACTAAAGTATCATTTTTGTAAGCTGTACCTATTAATTACCTTTATAATCATACGCTCTACTTTGAAACCTGAACTAAATAATGTAAAGACTGTACACCATGCCTAACGTCCCTCCTGTTCATTTATTCCTTTTCAGCATGAAGTGTCACATCATTAACTCAAGTCTGAATAATAGGGCATTGTATTCCTTCCTTTGGCTTTAATGTACATGTCTCGTCTATCAAAACATCCCATGCTACCTTTTCTATACAAAAGCGAATAGCCAGGTGCAGTGCAGCCAATCCTGCTTTATTCCAAAATTAGCTTGCACATCTTTTCCAAAGTAAACATTTGTCATTGGTCTACATTACAATATCTGATACATTCCTCTGTGTCATCTACTAATATTAGCACCTAAAAAAGGGATAATATTTTACTTAAAGACTACAATATTGTCCCTCTTTAATTAATTTTTGTGCTTAAGAAAAATACTGTCCCTCTATTATTAGCGAGACAGCGGAAAAAACGCCAGGCTTTGCTCGACGTTTTTTCCTCCGTCTAGCTAATGACAGAGGAGCAATATTTTACTTAAAGACTAAAATACTGTCCCACTTTCATTATTACAATGTTTTTTTTTTTTTAGCCTTTAAGTAGAATACTGTCCGTCTGTCATTAGCAAGACGAAACTGCAGAGGGGCAGATCCACAAAGCCAATTTCAATAAAAAGCATTCTAAAAATAGTTGTAACCTTTGACTCAAGTTATAAAAAGATAAACAGATGGGAAAATGAAAATTCTTAAAAGGCCAGTAGACCAAGAACTTGGATAACCTGTGTAGAAATCTAACAACTTTTCGGGTATTTTGTCTGGTGGAAGATACAAAAGTGGGCTTGTGATACCTGCTTTTCTAGTAAAAACAAAGTTATGTACTCACCATAAAGTTCCATGTGAGTTGTTCATCTCGCCTTCATTCTTACAGATGGGAGTTGGCCTACTACAAAGCTCGAGGTCTTCAGACAGCTCAAGGCCAAGTCCCTATCCCATGATGCACCTTGAGTTACCTCAGATCTTGTTTGCTGCCTCTAATAATACCATATGCCATTCTATCACTTTTTTTTTAGGTAAAAACCATAGAAAGACAAAGCAACCATGATAAAACTAGTATCTCGGTTCTCGAAAAACCCACGAGGGGGTAGGAGGGTGGGAAGTAAGAATGAAGGCGAGATGAACAACTCACATGGAACATTATGGTGAATACATAACTTCTTTATGTGACGTTGTTCTATTTCGCTGTTCATTCTTACAGATGGGTAGCGGCCCATGCCCCATCTTTCTTGGGTGGCTCATGGGAGTATGTTTTTCAGGACAGTCGAACCATGCAGGCCCTGTCCCTGGAGGCCCTATCAACTTTGTAATGAGTGATAAAGGTATGAGGTTTTGACCAAGTGGCTGCTGCACAAATATTGTCTATAGGAAGTCTAGCAGAAAAGGCAGAGGATGTGGACACTGCTTTGGTAGACTGAGCCTTAATTTTGTGTTGTAGACGTAAACTGGCAGCTGAGTAAGTGAAAGTGATGCAATCAGATAACCATTTAGATAGTGTTGTTTTTGCCACTGGTGTACCTTTCCTAGAATCTGAAAAGGAAACAAAAAGTTGTTCTGATCTTCTGAATTCTTTGGTTCTATCCAGGAAAAATCTGAGCTGTCTGTGACGATCAAGCTTGTGCAGCATATACTCTAAGTTGTTGGTGTGTTTGGGGAAAAACACTGGGAAATCTATAATTTGGTTAAGGTTCGCTTCAGTACAAACTTTTGGTAAGAATGAAGGATTTCTTCGCAGTTAAACTCTGTCAGAATGAAAAACCAAATACGGAGGTTTTATGGACAAGGCCTGTAGTCCCGATACTCTTCGGGCAGACGTGATGGCTACTAAAAAGATAGTCTTCCAGGACAAAATTTTCAAATTACATAAGGAAGCTGGCTCGAAAGGTGGGAAAATAATGCGTGAGAGCATAAAATTTAGGTTCCATGGAGTATAAGGGGATTTAACTGGTGGTCTGAGGTGGAAGGTCCCTTTGAGAAAGGCTTTGGATAGCTTGTGTGACATTATGTTAAATCCTTCAATACCAAGATGAAAATTAGAGATGGCGGCAAGCTGTACCTGAATTGTAGCTGTCGATGCTCCTTTGTTGAAAAGCATAGCCACAAATTCTGTTATTCTGAGAAGCTCATATAGAAAATCTCCTCCATTTGCTAAGGTACAACTTCCTAGTACAGGATTTATGAGAAGATATTAAAATATGAATAAATTTGTTTGGTTTGTTTGTGTTTTTTGACTCCGGTTTAATCACAATATTAAAATATGCTATGTTTTGTTTGAGAAGTCATGGAACCTAGCTATGTTGAGAATTGGAGCAGCCAAGCTGTCAATTTAAGGGACTGAAGGGAGGGATGAAGAGCCCCTGACGAATGCATCAGAAGGTCTGGAACTGGGTCCAGAATCCAAGGCTCTTCCAACAGATGAAGTCGAAGGAAGGAGAACCAAATCTGATGGGGCCAATGAGGGCCTATTAGAATGATGGTCCTTCCCAGGGCTTTTGCTTTCTGTAGTACTTTGGGTATCAGGGGAATTGGTGGGAAAGCATAGAGGAGACCCGGAGGCCAATCGTGTACGAGTGCGTCCCTTGTGGAATCTCCCAGAGGGGGAATCAGGGTAAAGTAGCTTCTGCATTTTGTGTTCATGGGGGAAGCAAAAAGATCTCAGCAAAGCTGGCCCAATCTCTGGAATATTCTCTCCACTATATCTTTTTTGAGGGACCATTCGTGAGGCAACAAAACTGTCCTGCTCAGTTTGTCTGCAATCACGTTGGATTTCCCTGAGATGTGCATTGCTATCAGAAAGTGCTGGGTGGATGTAGCCCACTGCCATACTCTTAGGGCCTCTCGACAAAAGGGATAGGACCTGGTTCCTCCTTGTTTGTTCAAGTACCAGACCACTGACATGTTGTCCGTCTGAATTGCAACTGTCCCCAGAGGGAGAGATTCCTGAAAGTACTGCAACGCCAAGAGTACCGCTCTCATCTCCAGGACATTGATATGCAGATGTGTCTCTTATTCGGTCCATGTGCCTTGGGCTGTTCTTCCCTGAAAATGTCCCCCCCACCAGATTAGGGAAGCGTCCGTGGTCACTGTGGCCGATGGTGAGGGTAGGATAAATGGACAACCTATCGTTACTTGGAGAGGTCAACCACCACTGAAGATCCTTTTTGCATGCGTTTGTTACAATAATGAGATGAGACATTGGGAGCTCTTGATAAGACCATTGCGTGAACAGCAGCCATTGTAGAATCCGCATGTGCATGCGACCCAACGGAATCGCTATTATTGCAGCTGCCATCATCCCTAACAACTTTAGAACTTCTGATGCTGGAACCTTGTCTCTGGACATGATGTTTTGAATTTGTTGACAAAGTAGTAATATCCTTTCTGATGGAAGTCTTAAAGTGGTGGTGTTGGTGTCCAATTCTGCTCCAATAAAAATGATATGTTGCGATGGTGACAAGGTAGATTTTTCTGAGTTTATGGTAATGCTCAGTTGATTGCAAAGAGTAAGAGTGGTGTCCCTGGCTTGTATTAGTTGATGCCTGGTGGTGGCGGTGAAGAACTAATTGTCTAAGTACGGAAACACCTGGAATCCCAAACACCTCAGGTGAGCCGTGACCACTGCCATACATCTGGTGAAAACTCTGAGGGCTGTAGTGAGACCAAAGGGCAGGCCTCGAAACTGGTAATGATTGGCTCCCAGCTGGAAACACAGATGATCCCTGGATGGTCTGGCCATTTTTATATGGTAGTACGCATCCTGGAGATCTATCGAGCACATCCAATTGTCTTTCCCTAAGAAGGGAAGTATCAACTGAAGCGTGACCATCTGAAACTTCTCCTTTTTGACAGATCTGTTTAGTCTGCTGAGGTCCAAAATAGGTCTCCAGTCCCCTGTCTTTTTTGGAACTAAAAAGACTCTTGAGTAAGTTCCGAATCCTGTCTGGTCTGCTGGGACTGGGTGGATGACTCTCTTTCTTAGCAACGTTTGGACCTCTACTATTGCTTGTTCCCTGTAACTGGGTAGAACGTCCAGGATTTTTGTTGTCAATGAAAGGGGGATGGCGAAGGGAAGAGAATATCCTCTGGAAACTATACTTTGTACCCAGTTGTCATTTGTTATTTTTAGCCAGGCATCTGGATACAAAGATAAGCGACCCCCGACTGCCTCCAGAGTAAGACAATCGGGCCTCCTTTCAGGAGAGCTGGTAGGGCTTCACAAAGAACTGGTCTCTGTCACCCTAGTTTTGTGGACCCCCTCTGCCCCGAGGGCAGCATCTTCCATTATTGCCCCCTCCACTGCCCCTGGAGGGGGGTTCACCACATGTGTCCAGAAAGGCTCCTTGGGCTTTTCGGAACCACATCTTTCCTCCCCTTTGATCCTTGGGGTAGAGTCTAGTAGGGATGGAAAAACGGACTCTGACGGCAGACAGAATATTTCCGTTCCTGCTCACACCTGGTCAATGTTTCCTCAACTTTGGGCCCAAAAAGAGATGAGCCATCAAAAGGGGTGTTGACAAAGGATGACTTAAAGGACTCCGCAAAGGAACATAAGCGCATCAAGAAGTGTCCCCTGAGAGCGATTCCTGTAACCGCTGCCCTACTCATTCCATCAGCTGCATATGAGATGAGACGCATGGATGAGTTCACTATGGAATTAAGGGTAGCAAGCTGGGAGACAACTTTGTCTGAAGCTCCTTCAGCTACCGTACCCTGAAGGGTATTTCCAAGCTCTTTTAGGAGGTCTCTTTGCAGTCTTGTGAAATGTGTAAGATAGTTCAGTGGACGCATAGTAAAAGTTGCTGAACTATACATGTGCTTCCTTTATCTATCCATGATCCTAGAGTCTCTGTTCAGAGGATGGACAGAAGAAGACGTTTCTGACATCTCCTTTTTGGTGGCTGCCACCACCACCATGGCATCAACAGGCACTCCCTTAGTGAGAAATGACTTATCCTAAGGGGCAGAAATAAATTTATTGGGCCTCCTAGGGACAGGCTCCATGGTGTCCAGAGACTCCCACGCCCTTCGTGAGACCAGCTCTATAAGCTCATCGAAGGGCGGAGACACACAAGAGGTGGAGGGTTGAGAGAAAGCTAAAAGCTTTCAGGAGGACTGACTCATCTTCGGTAGGGTTGGTGGGCTTCCGGCCACCCCTCTGCTTAAGGATTTCCAATATATCTGCAAATGAGACATCTTCAGAGGGGGACCGTGGGAACCCTTCTGGTTCATCTAAGTCGGCGTCAGATGTGAGACACTCCTGCGGCGAGTCTAGATGCTTCCTCTTGCAAATTCTCTTCCTGGGATCCTCATCAGTGGGAACTTCTGGTGAGGTATCGGAAGATCAAGGGCCACCTAGTGGAGTTTCCTGAGCCTCAGGGTCTCTACGCTTCAAAGGGATCTGTGAGGCAGAAGTGGACACAGGTGCTTTTGAGGAAGAGGTAGTTGGTCCTGAAGTTGTGGATGTCCTGGGGGACATTACTCTCCTTATGGCCTCAAAAGCACCTCTGCTCCGAAGAGAAGGAACCGCTGGATCCGAAGAAACGGATTCCCCTTGGCACTGGAACAGTGGGCTCCGATCCAGAGGTAGGAGCTGAACTCATCCGAGTCGAGGCCCCAAGAGGCAAAGTCGGAACCGACAGGTCAGTCCGACTATCCTCCCCAGACCCAACTGGTGAGTGTCAGCTCCTAGACTCCTCGATGGACACTGAGGAAGTCTGAGTAAATGGAACTGATGGCACTGGAGCAGGCGACGGCTCTGAAGGCTTCACAATCATAAGGTCCAACTCCTCTGGCTCTGACGGACCGGTATAGTTCGGAGGAGGAAAAGAATTAGATGGAGTAACAGTTTTTGGTTCCGAAACCACTTGAGGTGGAACCGATAAAAATTTAGCAAACGCCGGTGCCTGTAGCAACTTCTGCACCACACGATCCACATCCAAATTTTTATAGGCTAATCGAGGACTGAGATAAGTGGATGGAGGGTGGTACCGACTGGAGGATAGGCGAGTTCAATACTTCATAGACCGGTTCCAGGACTGGTGACCAGCTCAGAAAAGACAGGACACTTGGCTCCAAAAGCTGTGGAGCCAACATTGACAGTTTCTTAGATTTTTTACGAGTCCGATGAAGAAGCCTTAGAGGACTTGGAATATTTGGGAGACTAACTAGTTTTATCCTGGTCGTCCAAAGGTTCTTGAAAAGAAGATTTTAGAAGTCCTCTATCGATCAATTTTCTTTTCCTTTCATGTAGTACTCGGCTTGTAAAGGAATGGCAGATGGAGCAACTCTCTTGCAAGTGCAAGGCACCCAGACAATAGACACAATTTTCATGACTATCAGTCACTGACATCTTTTGTCCACACTTCGAACATTTTTTAAACACCGACTTGGGATGTTTATCTTTATCTTGGTCAGCCATGAAACTATCCAACTGTACACAAGCAGACTTGTATTACCAAAACAAAATGCGCGCGTGCGCACACACACACACACACACACACACACACACATTTTAGCAATTTTAAACTATACTATAATATATAAACAGTGAGTAGTCCTTAAAAACAAATGGGCTCTATATGGATAAATGTGAGCTAACCATAAATGTGTAAACACGCATACACACACACAATTTCTAAAGTCTATAAATGCTTACAGAAAACACACTACTAATCTATTAAAACTATCCTAATATCTATATAATGGGACACCAAAGAAGGGAAAGGGAATACTAAAGGCCTATAAAAAAATGAAGGCCAAAAGGAGTATAAGAAACTATCAGAATTAAGTTAACAATCTAACAAGCTATTAATGATCTAAAGTTCTAAAGTTATAACTATCAAAATATAAGATATAAGACAGAAATAGGAATTTTTTGAGAAAAATTACATTATACTGGCCCGAGCTGTGCTAGGAAACCTCCGATGTGTTGCAGCGGCAAACTAGATCTGAGGTAATTCAAGGTGCATCATGAGATAAGGACTTGGCCTCGAGCTATCTGAAGACCTCGAGCTTTGTAGTAGGCCAACTCGAAGCCAAGGATCGGCTCCGAACCCATCTGTACGAATGAACAGACAGAAAGAACAACTTCACATCACATTTCTTTAGGCCTGCCCAGAAAGATATGGGATTAGGTAAAAGTTTATTAAGTACAGCTTTCAGGAGTGGCACAGGGCAGTTGGAATCTAGTATGGGTTTCACATTTACAATGGCTGCCATCACAGGGACTACCTACACAACATGACTCTTTATGTCTACTGTGACCCATAAATGTTCAACAAGATTCTTCAACAACTGTGGCCTGTGAGGTTAACTATACTAAAAAGGGTAGAACTGAAACAGAGCAATGTGCCAACTAATGAAGACAGGTTTAACAAATCTGTACAGTTTGTACTTTGGAATGTGCTGTTGAAAATGAGGATGAAATATTTTATGGTTCCTTATCTGCAGGGCAGCTGGATTTGCAGGAATGTTTCCAGAGGCAAGCTGGCTGTGTATAATGTCTTGCCAAATCTGTCTCGCTGTCCTTATCAGCCTTTGAACTGCTTTGCTCTTAGTGTTACAATGGGAGGATATGCCTTCAGGGCTGTCTTTAATATCTCTATGCAGACTATCAGATTTTCTAGAAAATAGTCTTTGGGATCCAAGATTCTAGAGGTCAAACTGGAAATATCCAGAAAGGAAAAAAAAGAGTACTGTGCCTTCCTACAAGTCTTTTCTTACAAAATAAGAAAGCCTTCTGGTTAAGGAAAGAGAATATATCCATTTCCCCCTTTAAAAGTTCACCTACAAAACTGGCAGTCTATGGAAAGGCATATCCTGAGAGAGTCATCTACACACTGACAGCCCATATTTTTCTGATCATTAATTATTCTGTATGGAAAGTCAACTTGTTTTATATTTTTAAAAAAATATTTTTCCTTTAATGAAAATGAAGGAGATGAGAAATAGACCTTCTCCTTTTTTCCTTTTCAGAAGAGGGGTAGAGAGGTTCTACTCTTTCTCAGTTGTTCAGGGAAACATTATAACAGCTGGTGACTATTGTTTTGTGGTCCACAGGATTACACCAGTTACTCTTCACCCTGCAAGTAACTGACCCATTCATTCCTCCTCGGTGCGGGAGCTGTACTTACCACCTGTTTCCCAGTGGAGGTGAGAATTGAGTGCAGGCCACTCTGCAGATTCTACACACTGCCCTATCCCCCACCCCTATGTCAGCCTGCAAGCTCCACTACAGTTGCCTCAGGAGGCACATGTGTTTTTCTGTGCATGCATAATCTCCTCACCAAGAAGCACACTGCTTGCAACACAGTCGATAGGCTCTTTATGCTATGGTACATTTGCATTCCTGCAAGTGTCAATGCAGAGAACCAAGCTGCTTCCCTCCCCTGGGAAGAGCAAGACAAAGTCAGTCAGTCACTCCTACCCTACCCCACCCAGTCATTCCAGTGCCCATACCTCAAGTCAAACATGGGTCAACTGTGATACAGTTTGTCCTTCTCCTCCAAGTGACCAGGTTACTGGTAACTAGTGTTGGTTACTGAATTTCTTACACAAGGTAGAACAGTGAACTTGTTGGATTACCTTAAATTACTCCCTGGCAGAGGCTAAATAATCAGTATCTGGTAAGGCTACTAGTATTGATTGCCAGATCTTAAAACAGAGTATTTTCATCAGTTTGACCAACTAAGTTAATAAACAGGCCAGCAAAGGCTGGAGGTAAGTTGGTAGTAGGGTAGTAATCAGTAATAAGACTTGGGTCTATTAGCCTACCACAGGAATGAACAGACACTGGTGAAACTAGAGGCAGTTCTGCAACATTACCACCCTTAGATTTAAATAAATGAAGCTTGCAAGAGGAGCTTTTCCCAACCTGTGCATATTTGACAAAGTTCTCTTCAGAAACAAATGTGACTTTTTCTTCCCCCAATTTTGCTAGTTTCCTGTCCACAAAAGTGGGCACTTTCTTTGAGAAGAAAATATTAGTCAAAATAAAAGGATTGCCAGTTAAGCATTATATTGCTCATTCAAATCCTGCCTCTTAAACCTCATTCCTTCTTTGCATATACAGTTACCACAATTCCCATTTTTTCCTATGTAGTTTGCTCCATCCCTTTTCTAAATATCCCAGTTCCAGTTGATTTACCTCTGTTACTATATTCACTACTTCCAGTAAAGTTGGCATAGATTTTGATTTCGGATACAATCCTTTCTCAATACAAAACAATGCATAGAACCAGCTGTTTATATATAGGTCCAAATATATCACATGACATGCAGCCAAAATCACATGATATGTCATCCAAATCACAAAAACATTTTAAAGAAACATTTAAAAAAAACTTTTTTAAAAAACTTAATACAAAAAACTTAAAAATACTTTAATAAAACTTTAAAAAATATATATTTAGATAAAACTTCAGGCTAAGAGAGATTAGCTCTACTTAATTTAACTAAAATAGGTTTGAGACTGACTTGGCTATTCAAGCCTGGTTTTGAATCACTCATAAGTCTCAAAATCCATTCATATTCTTTAATTTCTAAGTGATTATTTAGGTCCCTCCCTAGGTGTAGGTGTAACCTGGTCAATAATTCTAAACCTAAAAATGCTGCTGACCAAATTCCTCTATATGTTTGAATAGTGCATTCCTGTCATAGCATCTCCTAATTTCTGACTTATGTTCAGTCATCCTGTCCTTAAGCCTGGGTAGTTTTGCCTACATAGAAAGCATTACATGCCTGGCAGGTAGCCAAGTAAACCACATGGGTAGTAATACATGTACCTGCTACTCTAAAACTAAATGTCCTACCATTGATAGGATGCACAACGTATCATTTTCTGTACTACAAATGTCATCACAACAAGAACAGTTGTGACATTTGTGAGTACCATATTTCACTATAGTAGATACAGGTGAAGTCCTCTCAAAGTCCTTGTAGCATAGTGAACTCTTAAGGGTCCTCATATTCTTATAAGAGAAATTGGGTTTAGGTCCCAATAAACTTCTTAGTTCATCTGATGCCATCAAGATGACCCAATTATCAGATATAATTTTTCTAACAGCGGGTGTCCTTAAATTATATGTAGTTACATATCTAATAGGTGCTACAGATGTTTGTTTGCACCTAGAGTCAATACTAACAACATCCTTTTAAACATCAGCTTTTAAATGCATTACCAGTTTGGATGTGAAAAAAAGTGTTGCATATGTAAACATGGTTGTGTATGATTTGCAATTGAGTGGTGATATAGATCTTGAGTTATTTAATTATCTCACTGTTACTTGTCCAGTTATACCACATCTCTATGGTCTCCCCAAAATTCATAAATCTAAGCTAGATCCACCTATGAGACCTATTGTCTCTGGTGCGGGTTGGGTTACAGAACCCATCTCGATTTATTTACATGGGCAACTGCTTCCATACCTGGCTAAATGTGATTCTATCATTAAAGATAGCTTTGATTTATTACAGAAATTAAGGGGATGGATGGATAAAGAAAAAGCTTCTTTAGTTAACAATAAGTATCTTTTAGTTTCTTTGGACATTGTATCACTCTTCACCGTTATTCCTAATGATATAGGCCTGGAGCTTTTAAGAGAATTGTTGTGGACACACACATGTGATAATCCCAACAAAGTTGAAATTATCTGCAGCCTTATGGATGTTACATTGAAAAACGTCTTCCTTTTTAATGGCTCCACATATTTACAACTTACAGGGGTGGCTATGGGTACCTCTGTAGCCAATACTTATGCCAACCTGATACTTTATCAGTGGGAAAGAACGATTTGTTTGGTGATGGGAACCCATTTAAAAGTAATATCACATTTTTCAACGCTTTGTAGATGACTGCCTCCTACTTTGGAAAGGTAACCATGAGGATCTTGAAAATTTCTGGAATATCTAAACTCTGCATCTACTTTTCTAAAGTTTAAGATGACAGTATCTGAAACTTCTATTACATTTTGGATTTGAAGTTAGATCTTGCTGGAGATACACTACAAACTAGTATCTTTAGGAAAGAAGTTTGTTCAGGTAGATACACTTATGCCACAAGCATGCATGCACCTCACATATTTAGAAGTACTGTTAAATCTCAATTTTGCAGACTCAGTAGGCTTAATACCGATGATGACTGCTTTGAAGTACAATTAAATGAGATGGTTAATGATTTCTTGCTTAGTGGGTATGATAGATCTCTACTTTATGAACAGGTCATTAAGATTAGGGAAGATAGGCGGACTTTATTTAAACCAGTTTTGTATGAGGATGTTGTTAGTATTGACTCTAGGTGCAAACAAACATCTGTAGCACCTATTAGATATGTAACTACATATAATTTAAGGATACCCGCTGTTAGAAAAATTATATCTGATAATTGGGTCATCTTGATGGCATCAGATGAACTAAGAAGTTTATTGGGACCTAAACCCAATTTCTCTTATAAGAATATGAGGACCCTTAAGAGTTCACTATGCTACAAGGACTTTGAGAGGACTTCACCTGTATCTACTATAGTGAAATATGGTACTCACAAATGTCACAACTGTTCTTGTTGTGATGACATTTGTAGTACAGAAAATGATACGTTTGTGCATCCTATCAATGGTAGGACATTTAGTTTTAGAGTAGCAGGTACATGTATTACTACCCATGTGGTTTACTTGGCTACCTACAAGGCATGTAATGCTTTCTATGTAGGCAAAACTACCCGCAGGCTTAAGGACAGGATGACTGAACATAAGTCAGAAATTAGGAGATGCTATGACAGGAATGCACTATTCAAACATATAGAGGAATTTGGTCAGCAGCGTTTTTTTAGGTTTAGAATTATTGACCAGGTTACACCTACACCTAGGGGAGGGGACCTAAATAATCACTTAGAAATTAAAGAATATGAATGGATTTTGAGACTTATGAGTGATTCAAAACCAGGCTTGAATAGCCAAGTCAGTCTCAAACCTATTTTAGTTAAATTAAGTAGAGCTAATCTCTCTTAGCCTGAAGTTTTATCTAAATATATATTTTTTAAAGTTTTATTAAAGTATTTTTAAGTTTTTTGTATTAAGTTTTTTAAAAAAGTTTTTTTAAAATGTTTCTTTAAAATGTTTTTGTGATTTGGATGACATATCATGTGATTTTTGCTGCATGTCATGTGATACATTTGGACCTATATATAAACAGCTGGTTCTATGCATTGTTTTGTATTGAGAAAGGATTGTATCCGAAAGCTTTACTTATATAAAGTGTTTATCCAGTGGTTTCCTGCCTTGTTCTTTGCATTTTGGTTCCTGGCGTTTATTTTCTTCAATAGATTTTGATTTCCATTTTTTAGTAATTGCTTTTTTGGCAGCCACCATAATTAGACTCAGCAAGGTTTACTATGTCTAGGCAATTCCGATTCTGTATTCATAGCTTAAAAAATCATCTCCCCAGTCAATCCAGTCCACCCATCCAGATTCTCTACCAGATCAGTCAGCAGGTAATCCCTAAAGTCTGCCAGATCATTACACTCCCAAAAAACATGTTCCCAGCCACTTCTTTCTTGCCAGTCACATCTCCAACATTTGCTATCCACCTGAGGAAGAATTCTTTGAAGTCTACTTGGGGTATAAAAATACCTATCTAAACACTTCCAGGTAAAGATCTGATGTCTTTTCCATCCATTTTCCATCTCTTAGACTTTGTTGCATATTTGGAAGATATACATGTATCCCCCCCCCCCATTGCCTGTTTGTGAACTGATTATCCATTCTCTCTTCCCAATCCATTCTAAGCTCCTCTGATTGATTCTTATAATTATCATTCAATCTTTTACATGCTCTCCTAATTATTCCTTTTTTAATGGCAGCTTCTGTTCTAGATTCTATTAAAAACTCTTATCAGTGCTGATCTTTCATTTAGGACCACACTATTTCTTTCTCTTTGCCTATTCATACATCATTTATTCTTGTCCAATTCCACATACTGCTTTTTTTCCAAAAAAGGAAAGCTTGTAATGCCTCCAATAGTTATCTGGCTAAAATTCTGAAATAAATATAACTTCAATTCCATGAGAAGCTCCAAAACAAAATAAGCATTAACTGAAATACTATGTGCTGAGTACCTCAAAGCACTTGATGACAGAATTCTGTATGCAAATCACCAGTGAAGACAATTACAATTTGAACTGTGCTTCTAATAAAAATAAGTTATTTTCTCTTTAATTTAATAAAAAGGTTCTTCAGTGCTGGGCTACTCCAAAGACAAGAAGACTACAGGGAAAGAGGAGAAGACTACACAGCCCTTTTTCCATCTAGGTTCCTGCTGATTCATCACACAAGGATTTCCCTGGCTTCTAAGGATCAGGTCTGCAGCATTCCAGCCTTTTGTGACAGCACAGGCTTCCATGTGACAGCTACTGAGACTGGGTTCCAATGATGAATTGGAGTGTTCAGTTTTGCTAAGCCATTTTCTACAAGTGTGTTGGTTGCATTTTGATGGCCGTCCTCTGCAGAGATGATGCCTTACACACTTTAAATATCAGGAGGCTTACTCAGTTCAGTATGCTGTTGCCTAAGTACAGCAGCACAATCCAGTCTTTATCCAACTGTGTATCAAGCAAAACAGCAGGTAAGGCAACCTGCAATCTTTGTTCTATACATATGAATTTCAGTGCCTTCTTTTTGACAATCTTATCATATGACTGTGACTGATTTTTATATTGCCTTATTTCACACAGGGAAATCATTGTCTCTTTTTTAGCTTATTAGCTGCATTTCTTGTGGGCACATTTCTGAAATTAGCAATTTTTATCGAGCTTAAATGGTATTGCACTTTTATTGTACTGTTGTTCACTTCTGCTTTGCTGACTGTAGTAGTATTATGTTTAAATAATACTGCACTATTGTGCCTTGTTGCTTTACTACTGTTACTCACTACTAGCATTGTTTAAGATAATACTGCAGTGTTGTCTGTTACTCAAATTATGTATAAAAACAATTTTTCTTATTATCTGGGTTACTGATTGCACTTTTACATCATTGGCGTTGTTGCATTTCTGCTTGTTACTAATAGCAGAAACGTATGTTCTTAACATTACCTTAGATTTGTATTGTATTCCATTCATTCCTCAACAGATGGGTCTCAGATCCGATTTTCGGTCACTTCAAAGCTTTGGCCCTGGTGCTCAGGCTCCTCCCCTACCGAGAATCCCCATGCTCAGAACAAGCTACATTAGATCACATTTGCCCACCCAAAACCATTTGAAGTATCAAGAGTATATGATGTTAACCAATTAATGTATTTAAATAGAAAAAATGACCATCTACAAAAGGATAAGTGGAGACAGAGACTTAACCTTCAGAAGCCAAAGCAAGGTCAGCTAGATCCATCTCAGAATGAGAACATGATAAAGAAACATTACTTACAAAGATAAGGTGGGCGATGGTGGAACAGTAGTTGAGGAATGTATAGAATACAACAATACAGATCTAATATTATGATAAATACATAACTTTCGTATCTGATGTCTTTTCCATCCATTCCTCAACAGATACCCCAGCTACCTTAATACTCGGGAGGCCTCATGGAAGCCTCATGGAAGGATATTCTTGAGTATAACTGAACCAAAGGAGGCCCTGGATCTAAAACTGTTTACCCAAGTTACCCAAAAGAGACTTGGAAACCTCCTTGAAAAAGTCCCTTTGGAAATGAGTCAAATGTGCAAGGTAATCAGGGCTCAAAGTGCAAAGGTCTCTGAAGCATAACTCCATTTCCCTAGTCTGCACAACACCCTGGACTGTCTGTAAGAAGGAAGAACTTTCTTCAGATAGTTCCTTCTTCGTGGTTGCTGCTACCACCATGGCAACTACTGGAAAATCTTTGGACCACTGTTTTCTGTCCTTCGGAGCAACTAAATTCTGTTTTTGTACGAATGGTCTCTGCTACGTCAGGTTTATTAATATATTAGGAGGTGTGACCACCCAGGATGCCGATGGGTCAGACCCCAAAGCTTCAAGGAACATGGACACATCTGAAGAAGGAGCTTCAGTGGACCATCACCCTTCTGCTTCATCAATTCTAGTATGTCCCTAAAGCTGATGTCCTCTGGTGGGGGGGGGGGGCAAGGAGATCCTTCTCCTTCATCTAAGTTCATGTCTTCAGTGACAGATTCAAGAACGGAGTCCACGTGCCTCCCTTTGCATGTCCTACTTCACAGAAAGTGTCTCAGCGCTCTGACAGAGACACGCTGGAATCAGACTGGGAGCTTGAACATTAAGCTGTTTCAAGGCCAACTGGGCATGTCTGTTCTTGTTGACTCAAATCAGAAGACTGAGGCACAGGATCCACTGGGAGTTGGGATGGATCTGAACTCAGTGCATGAACCCGTCTTCTTGGAACAGCCAAGGCCCTTTCCACAGCCTCAAAAGTTGACTCTGTTATTGGAGATGAGGAAAAACTTCCTCTGTCAGCCAACATGGGGAGCTTCCCATCTCCAACAGAGGTGAGTTCCAAGAAGGACCTTGGAGCCGAGATGTCAAGTGCTAAAACACAGAGGGAAAGGAATGGCTCCAAAAACAATGGAGTGAACTCCACCTCTGGAACTCTGACTCCAATGCTTCAGCTTCTGGACTCGTCTCGACCCAAAACATCAGAGTTGAGGGAGTAAGGGAAGAAGTTGAAGGCAAAGTTTCCACAGCTATCAGATCTGATGAATATGCAATAAAAGGGTTCAGACCCATAAACGCTTGCTCCAAAAAGGGAGTCAGCATCAGAACGAAGTGGGATGGCTTAGACTAGCCCATTTCCATCCCCATCCCTCTACTGGGGGAGAGTGCCAGGAGGGCCCTCAGATGAATCTGGGTTCTCAAGAATTTTCTCATTAATTGGTCACTGCCCATCTCAGTAAGACTTCTGGTGAAACGTTCAGACTACAAAGATGAAGCTACAGATGCAGGTGTTGAAGGTAGCTTGTGCTGAAGTACTAGAGAATGTAACATGGGGCTTATTGGCCCTGGGGAAAAAGTAGCTAAGTGTGGGAGTTCGGATATAGGCTGCAGATGGATCCAACTGCCTTGAAGATTTAGGTGTCAGACCCTAGAGTTCTCTGTCTTTTCCTCTTCCTGCCTACTTTCATCTGTCCTTTTCTCTGCTGATTTCTCTTGATGATTCTCCTTAGGTCTGTCTTTCTCCTTCTCTTTCTCTTCTCAGAAGAAGAAGAAGCTGTACAAGATTGTCTAACTTAAAACAACATTGTGGTAGATCCTGCCTGAAGGGGATGCAAGCCTTTAAGTATTACTTTTTCTTTCTTGCCTTGGAGAGCTCTGTATCTAAAGGCAGCACAGATATTACAACTATCCTAAAGATGACAAGCACTCAAACAACAGACACAAAGGGAGTTGGTGCCTTGAGGAGGGATTTTGTGTCCACAGGCTGAATACTTTTTAAAAGCAGTAGGATTCTCTGACATCAGAAAAACACACAAGAGAACACAAGAGAATATACCATACTGAATACTGCAAAACAAACAAACAAAAAACAGTACTTATTCTAAGTATAGCAACTATATATTTCTAAGTATCTACACATATAACTATAGGAAAGTTATCTATTGAAGCAGAAAATAGTCTTATTAAAAAAAGCTAAATTTTAAGCAGCAGTACTACTTGTTCTAGAAGGTTTTACAATAAAAACAACACTCAGGAAAAGATTTAAATTTCAAAAACTACCTAAACACTAACCCAAATGCTAACCTAATCCTACTAATAACTACTCTAAACTAATGCACTACAAAGAAAGAGATGAGCACTAAATATAAACAAAGTTTGCTTTCACTTATCATGAATACTCGAAGCTACTGGGGAAAAATGAATGTTTGAATTTGCAAATGAGAGTTGAAGTAAATCTGTTAGGAGGAGAGAACTGTGAGTAGGGTAGGAGTCAGAGGTCTCAGATCCAATACTCTTTCATAAGATGCCAAGGTCGGATCCGACTGGATCCGAAAACCCAAACCTTGAATCAGATGAAAACAGACAACATCAAAACCAATTTATACAGTGAAATGAAGGTATGGACCTTTAACCAGGTAGCTGTCGCACACATGTCATTAACTGGGATACTAAAGAAGAAGGTTGTAGATGAAGCCATAGATGTTGTAGAATGAGCTTTAGGTGTTGAACAGTGTGATAAACTATTTTCTTGGTAAATGAAAGAATGCACTGAGCCAAATAGCGAGATAGTGTGACCTTGGATACTGCTTTTCCCAATCTGGCTTAGGAAATAGCTGATCAGATTTTCTGAAAGACTTTGTCCGATGGAAATAAAAACACAACTGGTGGTGAAACGTCTAGCAAATGCAAGGTATATTCAGCATTGTTTGGGACATTTGGGAAGAAGACTGATTAATGGACGATTCAGAAGCCACTATAGAGAGAAAGGATGGATTGTTTTTTTTTTTCTTTTTGTGAAAAGTTAGACAGGGAGGTTTTGAGGAAAGGACATGTAACTCAGAAATTCTCCTAGCAGAAGTGAAAGCCACCAAAAATAAAGTCTTCTAAGACAGAAATTTCAGATCAGCTTTAGCAGCAGATTAAAAGGGATAACCCATCAAAAACTGCAAAACAGTAGTAATGTCCCATGCAGAAACTGGATCTCTAAGCAGGGGGCAAAGAAGAAAAGTGCCCTGAGAAATGCCAAGGATAATCTAAGACAAGATGTGGGGGCATGTTCTTTCCCACATGGGAAGAAGAAATGGCAGCTAATTGCGCCTTGATAGTGGAAGAGATGGCTCCACAGTGAAAAAGGTGCATTAGGAAGTCCTAAATTGCTGGGAGAGGGGCCGAAAAGGGGTTTGTGTTTTTTTTCTATACCCCAAATAGTAAACCTTTTCCATTTGCTTTTGCAGAATCTTCTAGTGGAAGGTCTTTGTAAGGAAGATGGAAAGTGGACAACGGAAGGAGAAACCCTGGACTGTTGAACCATCATCAGAATTGCAGAAACCATCCAGTTAATTTGAGGATTCGGGTGAGGCTACCCTGATGGATAAGAAAGCAAATTTGGATTTGAGCCCAGCAGCCAGGGAGGATGAATTAGATAAGGCCAGAGGAAGGGGAAACCACACTTGTCAAGGCCAATAAGGGGCCATGAGAATGACTTTGACATTCAACGCTGAAGCTTTCTGTATGAACTTTGGGATCAGCTGTGTTGGGGGAAAGACGTAAAGGAGCCCTGGAGGCCAAGGATGCATTAGACCTTCCCTGGGTGACTCCCCTTTGTGGGGTATACAAAACAACTTGTTGGATATAGTGTTCAGGGGAGATGCAAAGAGATCGCAACAAGACTGGCCTCAATGTCTGAACATCTGTTGTGTTACTAATGCATTGGGGGACCACTCATGAAGAAGTAGAATGGATCTCCCCATCCTCTCTACAAGAATATTGGACTTCCACAGGATATGCATTACTATAAGAAAGCAGTGAGAAAATATTGCCCATTCCCATAATCTTATGGCCTCTTGACATAATGGGTAAGACCACATTCCTCCCTGTTTTTTGAAGTACCAAACCACAACCATGTTGTCTGTTTGGATAAAAATCACACCCAAGGGGAGAGAATCCTGAAAGGCCTGCAACGCTAGGAAAACTGCTCACATCCCCAAAATACTGATATGAAGACTGGCTTCTGTTTGACACCACATGCCTTGGACTGCCCTTCCAAGATAATGCCCCCCCACATCAATTGTGAGGTATTCGTGGTCACTGTGGCATGTGGGGGGGGGGTGAAAGAACAGCCCTGATGAAGACGAGGGGAACTTTTCTACCACAGTATGTGATCTCTGCAAATGTTTGTAAGGATGACTGGATAAGGCATTGGTTGTTTCCTGACTGACCACTGGACTGCCAGAGTCCACTGACGGGCTCATATGAAGAACCTAACAGTACCAAGGTAAATTAGGCAGCCATGGAGCCTGAAAGGTAAAGAATTATCCTGGCAGGTGGCTTTCAAAAGGACAAGACTTGTTGAGCTTGTTAGTTGAGGGACAAGATCCAAACTTGAGGGAGTTTCACTATCAGAGATCTTGTGTCCAAAAGTGCTACAGTAAATTCCAGAGACTGAACGGGTTGTAGTTTGGATTTTTGTACACTGACTGTTATTCCCAGGTTGTCGCACAAATGGAACAATGAGTCCCTGGCTTGAATGAGTAGATCCCCGAAAGGTGCGGTGATAAGCCATTCGCCCAAATAGGGGAATACATGGAGGCCTTACAGCCATAGTTGAGCTGCCACTACTGACATGCATTTGGTAAACACCTGGGAAGCTGTTGTGAGTTGAAAGGGTAGACCTCTGAATTGGAAGCAACTGGATCTCAGCCAGAAGAGGAGATACTTCCTGAAGCTACTGTCCATCCTTATGTGGTAGTCCATTTCCTGGAGATCTACTGAGCACATCCAGTCACATCTCCTCAAGAATGGAAGAATGGGCAGGAGTTCTAAGCAGTATCTCCTCTTCTGGCTGAGAGCCAGTCACTTCCACAAGTCTGTTTAGATGGCTTAGGTCCAAAATTGGCCTTAGATCTCTGTTTTATTTGGGCACTAAAAGAATCTTGAGTAAACTCTGGATCCTTTCTGGTCCGGTGGGACCTTTTGGATGACTCGACTGGTTAGAAACGTATTTTATGTTCGAAATGGCTTTTTTTCTTTGTAAAGGTGGAACATCAGGAATTTTTCTTGGATATAATGGAGTGAATGAAAGACAATAAGGTAGCCTTTGTAACCACACCCACTTATCTTGAGTGATGGATGCCAAGGTCAATGGCTGTAGGTTTTTCCTATCTGTTGGAAGATGAGGCAGTGGAAGGAAAAGATATAGAGGCCAATGACTTCCCCAAAGCTGAAGAGGGTTTTTCTCCAGTAATAGACTTAAGAAAGACCTTTAAGTATCAATTTATGGGTCTAAGTTTAAGCATTAAAAAAAAATTCTGTGAACGGCTCTTCATCGACAATAAAACATCAAACATCTGTTTTAGCAAATGTGCACATCAGCGAATTTAAATGCATTGAATAATCACAGTTGGCCAACATTGCAAACAAACAATATACATTATGTATATACTTCACACATGGTTGCTGTACTGACGTACTATGTCTTGTTTACTTTCCATGAGCCGAATATGACTGTTCCATTAGTTTAAATTCGCTGATGTGCATATTCAGTAAAAAAAGAAGTTATGCCTTACCATAGCATTCCAACTGTGGTGCCGATCTTCACTAATCCTTGACTGGGGGCTCAGTTCCAAGCTTCGGAACTGACTCGGCCATTTACTTCAGCTCATGCGATCCAAACTCTCGAGCCAGGCTCTGCCCATAATGCTCCTTTCAAAATGACCTTAGATCAAGTTTACCCAACATAGTGGCAGACAAACACACAAAAATTATAGTAATAATAATAATAGACATAATAGTCAGAGACCAGATATGTGTCCATAATATGAAGTCAGCCATGGAAGATTTAGTCCACTAAGAGTCTCAGGATGGGGTTAGGAGGGGGGAATGTCAAGGATTAGTGAAGATCGACAACACAGAAGGAACGTTATAGTAAGACATAACTTCTTTATCTGATGTTGTCAATCTTCACTCAATTCTTGACTGTGGGACAGAGTCCCCAGCTACTTTAGCCTTGGGAGGTCTCATGGAAGAATGTTCCTAAGCATCATCGAACCAAATGATGCCCGTCCCCTCGAGACCTGATCCAATTTGTAATCAGTGATAAAAGTATGTGGAGAAGACCAAGTGGCTGCTGCACAAATGTCATCCAAGGATGCTCTGGCATGAAAAACTGCAAAAATTGCCACTGCTGTGGTTGAATGGGCTTTAACTGGACGTGGTAGTTGGAGCTTTTTAGAGTGACAAATAAAAGTAATACAGTCTCTAATCCATTTTGCTAAGGTAACCTTTGAAACTGGATTACTTAGAGATAGGGAAGAAAATGCAACAAATAATTGATCAGATTTTCTGAAATCCTTTGTTCTGTGGAGGTAAAAATGTAGCTCTGTGTGGACGTCTAGCAAATGAAGGGAATACTCCCATTTACTGGTAAAATTAGGGAAGAAGACTGGCAATTGAAGAGTGACTTATATTGGCTTCTGAAATGACTTTTGGTAAAAAGGATGGATTGGTCCTAAGTGCAACTCTATCTTTGTGAAATATTAAATATGGAGGTCTACAGGATAAGGCCTGAAGTTCAGATACTCTTTTGGCATACGTAATAGCCACTAAAAATAAAGTTTTCCAAAATAAACCCTTTAAGTCACAAGTCAATAATGGTTCAAAGGGGGACGAAGTAAGGGACTGAAAGACTAATGATAGATCCCACGGAGGAACTGGTTCTTTAAATGGGGGTCTTAACATCAGAAGCCCCTTTAAGAATGCTTTGCAAAGTCTGTGGGACATTAAAGGTGAGCCATTGAATCCCATACAAAATTTTGAAAATGCCGCTAGATGAACTTTAATTGCAGATGCAGAGGAACCAGATTGATAAAGGTTGGCTAAGAAATCCAAAACTTTGTGAACTGGGGTTGAATAAGGATCAAGTTTGTTGTTAAGAGCCCAGTTTGCAAATTTTTCCCATTTACTTTATTAAAGCTTCCTAGTTGAAGGTTTGTGATGAGCCACAATTATTTGACGGACAGGAGAGGATAGTTAAGGATGCTTGGCAATCATGGAAATTGGAGAAGACACACAGTGAGCTTGAGATGTTGGGGTTCGGATGAACCATGCCTTCCAGATGGGACAACAGATCTGGAGCTGGGTCCAGAATACATGGCTACTGAAGAAGGTGAGAATAAAGGAAGGGCAACCAAACCTGTTGAGGCCAAAAGGGAGCAAAGAGGATTACTAAGTTCTCCATCCTCTTGGCTTTCTTTAGAAATTGCAATATCAGGGGAGTTGGAGGAAAGGCATACAACCAGGGGGCCAATCATGAAGGAGAGTGTCTCCGGGTGACTGCCACGGCAGGAGAATTAGGGCAAAGTAACTTCTGCACTTGTTGTTCAAAGGTAAGGCAAAGAGATCGCAGCAAGATTGGCCCCAGTGACGAAAAATCTTGTTTGCCACTACAGGATTGAGAGACCACTCGTGAGGCATGAGAACAGTTCTCCTCAGCTTGTCCACTATCAAGTTGGAGCTCTCCGGAATGCACGCTGCTATGAGAAAAAGGTTGGAAGAAATCACCCACTGCCAAACTCTGAGGGCTTCTTGACACAATGGATAAGATTTGATTCTCCCTTGCTTGTTGATATACCAAACTACTGACATGTTGTCCATTTGCTACTGTTCCCAGAGAAAGAACATCCTGGAATGCGTGCAACGCTAACAGCACTGCCCTCATCTCCAGAACACTGATGTGTAAGTTGGCCTCTAGCTGGGACCAAGTGCCTTGGACTGTTCTTCTAAGATTCGCATCTGATATCTTGTTAAAGGTGATCTGATGAAGCGTGCCCTGAGCACGTGAAAGCGCTTATCCTTTTGTTTCATGTTGCAATAAAGAAGATTGTGCTCCTACTTCTCGTGGTGTGTCCTGAGGTTTTCGTTTTGAATCTTGTTAAAGGGACAAGAGTTATTGCTGCTGCCACTGAGCCTAGCTCGTTTAGGCTAATTTCGCTGGTACTTTGTTGTTTCTTAGAATTTGAGAGACTTGGGATCTGATGCATTTCAGTCTTTCTGGATGAAGAGAAGCGATTCTTGCGACAGTATCTAAGTGGGCTCCGATGAAGTCTAACTGCTGAGAAGGTTGTAGGCTTGACTTTTCGAAATTTATTCTTATGCCTAGAGATGTACAAAGGTGCAGAATGTAATCTCTTGGCTTGTTCTGATATCTGGTGGTAGTAGTGAGACAGTTGTCGAGGTATGCAAAAACCCAAAAGGGGAAAGGGGTATGAAATACCAACAATGGTATTTAAGATGTACCTTAAAAAAAAAGGTAAGGGATTTACCAAGGATGGTACCTGAAGAACTACCAATGGTAGTAAGGAAAGCGAGAAAGCTACACACTCATACTAAGAAGAAGCTAATACGAGATGAGCGGGTAGAGAGTAAGAAAAATTTATGAAGAAAAATATTCAAAAGGAGATTTTAAATAGGCAAAAAACTTACTTAGAATAAGCCAAGGCTTGTGAGAAACGTTGAACCCATCTGACACCCACAGCGGCAAACAAGATCTGAGGTAATTTTGAGAGGAGCATTATTGGTAGAGCCTGGCTTGAGAGTTTGGAAGGTGCAAGCTGAAGCAAACAGCTGAGTCGTTTCTGAGGTTCGGAACAGAGCCCACAGTCAAGGACTGAGTGAAGACTGACAACATCAGATAAAATGTTCAATGTTTTATTGTTGATGAAGAGTCATTTGCGGAATATACTCTTTAATGCATAAACATAGATCTTCAATTTACTATGTCTTTCTATTACAGACTTTTGTCCAAAGTCCTCGCAAACTGAGCATGACACATCCAGATGTGAGGGGGCAAGACAGCACACAGATTTATTGTGTATGTTAGAATTGGGAAGTTTATGTGTACAAGACACACACTTCTTAAAGCAAGCCAGTTTGTCAGCCATAATGGAAAGGCTGTTGAATTCAACACACTTGTCAAAATATGGAGAAAAAAACAACAATAAAAACATTCTAAAAAGTATTCTAAAAGCTATACTACTACTGAGCACTACAAATTACGCTAACTATAAGTACTTGAATTTTTTGAACTATCAGAAACTACCCAATGCTATGTAACAAACACTAAGAAATACTACTGTCTTTTTTTAACTACAGGGGAAAAAAGAAAACAGGATAAGGAAGGTACTTACTTGAGATGTTTAACTAAGGTAAACTCTTATCCGAGTTTGTAACAAAAGTTTTTCTAACACCTGCACCCAAGCACTAAAGATCTACCCGGCAATGAAGGTGGCAAACAAGATCTGAGACAGATTGTTCTGCATGCAGGTATTATGGATAGGGGAGGAGCCTGAACACCAGATCCAAAGTTCTGAAATGGCCGAAGCTGGATCTGAAACCCATCTGTTGAGGAACAGATGGAAAAGACAACATCAGACATATAGACTTAAGGTACTTACAGCTTCTACTCCACAATACCACACTATAAAGTAGAAGGTTACGTTTGTGGTACACACACACACAAACACACACTCACATTTACTACTGAGCAGGTTACTATACTGTTATTGCACTTGAAACTACTCATTTAGATTATCTGTAACTATTAGTTACTCCATCTGGATCCATTGTGTTACAATACCCATTACTCCCTGTTTTTTACTTGCTACGTAGAAACCCCATTAATCTATTAAGCCATGTGTTTAAATCTGCCAGTGTTACTGATTTCCTTGTTGATCCCACATAGCCTGCCAGTTTTGAATTTCTTTTTTGCACTAGCAGCTATTACAGTAGTCACTCCTCATTCTTTTATACTTTAGCCATATCCTAGTTTAGCACCTTTTTCTAGCCCAGGCAGTCATCTTTTTTTCTGTCTATACCAAAATAAGTTGTTTACCTATCCTACACCCCTTTGTCTACAGTGGCCAGTATGGAATCTCAGTCAACTCCTTCCCCCTCTGTAGCCAGCTTGACAGCACTGAGTATTTTGATGCAGTGTAGTAACTGCCTCAAGTTTACAGGGAACTCTTCATTACTTCTTCACAATGATTCAGTATGTGAGAGGTGTAAGTACTTACTTAACTTAGAGGCTACCTTCTCACCTCAGAAAACATTCCGTAAGCACAATACATGCACATACACAGCACAGAGCACTTCCATTAAAACAGCTTATGTTGAAGTTATTAACAGAACACAACCTAAGCCTCCCATGCTAAAGACGAACAAACCTCAGACATTAGTTCAGACAGCAACATACCCACTGTTACTCTTCACACATACACCTAGGATCTAAGAGTCAAAAGGGTGCAGACTCTACGCCCTTATGGTCCACTGAGACTGCATCAAACCACCTGAATGTTTTAGTAATAGTTGACTCTACTGTAAGTCATAGGGGCACCACCCTCTTCAGGCTGGATAAGAATAGAGTGCCAGTTGTCTTTCTGGGGCCAGGATCCAGGATTTAACAAGGGCTCTTACATCCTTCCATTCTGATAAATATGATTATGATCTGATAGTGGTCCACGTGGGGGTGTGAATGACCTCAGACCTTCTATCCAGAGAGACATGCAGGGGGATGTGACTGAGCTTACTGTGCATGTATTTGAGGCAGGAAAAACAATGGTCTTGACTGGTATTTTGCCATCACCTAGAATGATATCGAGCTTCACAGACAAGACAATTGGCTTTAATAACTGGCTATGTAGTTGGTGTCATTCTAGGGGGATCCAGTATATGTCAGCTTGAGATGAGATGGCAGACAAGTCTTTCTGTTTTGCCAGGGATGGCCTGCATCTCTATTACCAAGGTTTTCTCATTCTGGCTAAAGCCTCCGTCTTTTAGGCACAGTCCATCTGATGGACATTTCAACCTAGTAAATTCTAGTTTGGAGCACATTGATGTGGCTCTATTCAATGTCAGGAGTCTTAAAAAAAATGCCTGAACTTGAGGCTCTCCTGCAACTTGAACACATTCATGTGTGTAGTTACATAAACATGATTTCCCAGCAATGAAAGTACTTTATCTTTTCCTGGGTATAATGGCTATCATGTCTTCAGACAATACCTTGCAATTCTGGCACAGTATCAGTTTTTGAACCTAAATAAATAACCAACCACCACAGAAGGTCAGAATCAACACTTTAATAGGAAAAATAAAAACAATGTGCACAAACGGTAAGCGCTTCACTACTTTACGCAGCTTCCTCAGATCCTTCTGTGGTGGTCAGTTATTTATTTAGGTTCATATTCATTTTTATTTTGAATACACCAAACTTTGTCTGTGAGCACTATTGATTTGTTTGCTCATTTACAGTATCAGTTTTTGTCAAGGATATCATCACCTCATCACCGATTCCTTGGGATACCACATTTGAACTCCCAGAAGTCCAAATCTCCATTAATCAATGCTAATTACCACTTCATTGCTAACTACCCTCTATATCTCCTTCCGAGCATGACAGCTATCTTAACACATTAGCTAAAATTCCCATTAAACTCAACAGCTTTTTACTAGGGATTTCAACTATACACCAATAAACTCTCTGACCTATACTGCCAATGGTCAGTATGCCTAGCACTTTCTTGACATTATAAATGATAACACTGTTTACAAATAGTTAGCCATCCTACTAGAGGCCCCAATAACCTGGACCTAGTCCTCACAATTATGGCCACTTCTTGTACATCTCCATATGTATCATCATGCCTTACTAAACCAGACCGTAATTTAGTAGTGTCCTTTTCCTTTAAAACTGGTGGCACTTATCCTGTAAATAATTCTATGTTTAGGGACTTCTCAAAAGTAAATCTTCTTCAGTTACTTGATGACTTACATAAATTCTGCTGTAATCCTCCACTGAAGGATCCTACTGTTAAAGCTGCTACCTTTGCCTCTGACTTCTACTACCACTTAAAACGTATTGATAAGACAGTCCTTATCCACACCAAATATAATGACTAATTTAATACAACTAAATTATATAACAAGAGAAAAAAACTGCTTAATGTTTACAAGCGGTCTCACTCTAACTTAAGAGCACACTTAAGCAAACTACCACAGAGCTTAAGGGAACCATTAGAAAGCTCAAATCTGAGTATGAACTTAAAATAACCACTAAAACTAAGATAACTGCAAATCTTTCTTTAACTATGTCAGAAAGTTAAGAACTAACAAAGTTTCAGAGCTAGTCCACAATACTACTACACTCAGACAGAAAAATAAAAAGCTAATATCTTAACTAATAAATCTGGTGTAAATTTCACCACATCCACAGTTATACCTGCTCCACAGGTTGCACAATCCCAGCCACACACTAATTACTATGGAACAAATTCTTTCAGCCCTCTCAAAAACTATGAATACTTCATACATGGGACCTGATAACATACAGGTTGCCTGAGTATCAGTGCCAAATGTGGTCTTTCTGTACCCCCTATGTAACCTGTTTAATCCAGGCCTCTCCACTAATTTCATTCCTGAAGCCTGGAAAAAAAGCCACTGTAATGGCCTAAACATGGACCCTGGAAACTACAGACCCATTAGTCTCACTAGCCCCATATGTAAAGCTATGGAGCGCATTATCTCAGACTTCATTAATATGGACATTGAGAATCGCATAACCCTGGACTCTTATCAATTTGGCATTGTCAAAGGATGGTCCTGCCTCTTTAACCTCATTTTTTTAAAGTATCTGAAGCTGTGGATAGTGGTCATGCACTGCATACAGCATATCTAGACCTAGCCAATACCTTTGACACTATTCTCCATGGAGGTATTACTGATAAACTTGTAAATATAAATATAAATCCTTATACTGTACAGTGGATAGCTAACAGAACCCATGTGGCTAGTCACAGGACCCACTGTTACCACTGGTGTTCCACATGGCTCAGTTTTGGGACCTATGCTATATGGCATACATTTCTCAGACCTTCAGGCCAGCATTCCTGGCATATGGTTAACTAGGTTTGCAGAAGACTGTGAACTGGGTATTGTTATTCAATTTTCAACAGATTTATAATTGTTACAACATGGGTTACTCAATGTTAACAACTGATGCAATGACAATGTAAAATGTAAAAAATGTAGCAAAGCTCATTTTGGTAAACAAAACAGTTTTACTAACACATATAAATAATATAAATAATACACACCCAAATCAAGATCTGTTGTAATGGAGCTAGGCAGTCTTGCTGATAATTCTTTATAATTTCTATCTTATTTCTATCAAACCTATCCCCTGCCACTATCTCCTGGTTCGCTAGTTATCTCCGTAACCGCTCCCAGTCCATCAAATGAGATTCAGCTATCTCTCCAGAAATCTCTCCAGAACTTCTAGTACTGATGGGAGTTCCCCAAGGATCAATCCTAGGACCACTGCTTTGCAACATTTTCGCCAATCAGCTATCTAGCTCTACTCCTCACTCACACCTAATGCAATATGCTGATGACTCCACAGTCATCACGATTGCAGACACACTTCTCTTATTCCAGTCTAAAACTCAGGAATCCTTCTTGTCTGTCGAGACCTGGCTCAACCAAAACCATCTAATCCTAAATCCAAAAAAGACCAAACTCCTTCTCTTTCTTCCAAAAACAATGACCCACCTGAAACCAAATTTCTCCATCTCCTCCCACAACACATCCATTATGGTGGACAATCACACTAAACTACTTGGGGTCATCATTGACGACCAGATAAAATTTGACCTGCATGTACTTAACAACATCAAGAAAACCCACCAAAAACTCGGCCTTCTTTGCAGAAACAAAACCTTTCTCTCCCCTCAAGCAAAAATTGCTCTATCACATGCCTGCCTTCTTCCAACCCTTCTCTATGGCTCTCAGATTCTCACCAACCTGCAGACCTATCTTACAACCAAACTTGAATCCACCTTTAACAAAGTAGCAAAATTTGCCGCTGAACTTCCCTACACCTCTCACCACTGACTTGCTCTACAAAAACTGAAATAGTTACAGCTCCCTCACAATCGTACTCTCTCCCAGCTCCAAATAATCCACTCCATTCTACACCAGCCCACATTCTGCCCCGCAATATAACCCACCATCTCATCCTACACCCCAACTTGGTCACTCCAGAGCTCTGACCAATACCTTCTCACCATAACTAAACCCAAACTCAACATAAGCAAAAACCTGTACAGCTATTACCCCACCAAACACTGGAATAAACTCCCACTAGACATACGTAACACTACATCCAAACGTCTATTCAAAAAGACTGTGAAAAATCACCTTATCTTAAATAAACTCTGCCTCTGTTCTCAGCCCCCCCGACTAACCCACCTCTCCAGCCCAATCTCTCACTTCTCTTTCTCCTACTAGTACCTAACACTACCTCCTTCCAAACTCACCCTCCCTTCTTCCCCACTAAACCCTTTCCCTACTTCTACCCTCAACTGTCCTTTATTATATCTATCTCCTCAAAGCAGAATGGTCAACTACTGTTGCACTCTTATCTCTCCTTCACTGCTATCAAATCATTCCTTACTAGCTTCTTCTCTCTGCTTTAAATTCAATCTCTCTTGGACTACCTGCCTTATATATACAGCTAGCCAACAATGTATATAATCTGTAATCAGTATTATCATTCTATACTTGTTTTACATTGTTAGGTATTTTTTTGTGTATTAGCAAATATTTTTATTCTTGTAACTTGCATACATTTTGTAACTCTGGAGCTTTTCTCCCTGGGTCTGCACTGAGAAAGGGCCTCGGCCCAGATGGACCAACCCGGTCAACAAATGTCAAATAAATAAATAAAATTTCAAAATGTCTCCACAGTAGTTCAGTAATATGTGGCTAATCTAATGTCTAAAGGCATCTCCACTAGATCCAAAACAGTCTTATTTCCCTTTTACTTATCTTAGGAAGCCATTATTGAGTATAATGCACCTTTTGGCATGTATTTGTCTAAGCATATCCCACAACTTGACAGACCTCAGATTCATAACTAAAAAGATCACTGGCCTTAAAAATTTCAGCCAGCAGAAGAGACTGGCAGCCCTTTCTCTGTACCCAGTCTCTTATAGACTCCTCCTGGAGATCTGTGTCTAGCCTTTTGAGGCATAGAAGATCCAACCCTATTTGACCTTCTATTCCTTCATCAACAGATAAATAAGACACCTTTGGTGTGAGAGATTCATATCCTAATGTATCCTTCTGGATAAAATCTTCCACTACATGTTAAGCAGAATAGCACCCTTCTGCCTTCAAAGTAAGCCTAGATAATTAGATGGGCAGCCTCAAATTCTCCCCGGTCTATCTTGTCTTCCCCTCCTTGAGGCTAGAAAAAACTTCTGAATAGGGATATTTTGTCTAGACTTGAAATGATCTGCAGACTGATTGCCTAGTACTTATCTATGAATCTATAAATCTATGGACAAATAAGGAAGTAACAAGATCAATACTTGGCTGCAGAGAAAGAACAGAATGAACAACACTTTCTAGTTTAAAAGCCCGCATTTGCACTTGTTTCCTGCCTTTCCTGTAACTAGGCTAGTCCAGATACAGACTTGCTGTATCCATGACTGTTTGTAAGCTTCTGAGACCCCCAAGCCTTTCTGTGTTGGAGGGAAGCCTTCTAGCTTACCAGTGGGAGTGGTAAGCACTAGGTAGCCTATCTACCACAGGAGGAGTGGTTTCTGGCCCAAGAATTGTAGTTTATTGGCCGTTCGGGCAGTTTTTCTATCACTTTTATCGTTCTACTTTAAAAGCCAGCGCTTGCACTTGTTTCTCGCCTTTCCTGTAACTAGGCAAGTCCAGATACAGACTTGCTATATCCAGGGCCGTTTGTAAGCTTCTGAGCACCCCAAGCCTTTCTGTGTTGGAGGAAAGCCTTCTAGCTTATCAGTGGTAGTGGTAAGCACTAGTTAGCCTATCTACCACAAGAGGAGTGGGTTCTGGCCCAGAAATTGTAGTTTATTGGCTGTTTGGACAGTTTTTCCATCTCTTTCAACTTTCGGGGTTAAAAGCATGTGTTTGCGATTGTTTTCCGCCTTTCCTTAAACTAGTCTAGTCTAGTCCAGATACAGATTTGCTGTATCCAGGACTGTTTATAAGCTTCTGAGTGGTGCCAAAAAGTCTGCTCTTCAAATTTTCCATTAGATCTGCTAGTTCTCTCCTCTTCTGCACATTTACTAGCTTATTAGTCTAGCACTTTAACAGACTTCTTGTAGCAATTATTGCAGCACACAAAAGTGCTACCAGCACTAAACATTCTATAAGGACTTATTATTAATGCCCTCCCCTCCCGGCATGTCTAAAGGTCAGTTCCCTGTGCTTTCTCCTATTAACCTGGTGAACTTGGGCATCCTGAGGCAATGTAGCAACTGCCTCATGTACACTGACAACTCTCTCCTCTTACCTCCCAACAATCAGACTTGCGAGAGATGCACTTATATATCCAAATTGGAAGCCACGCACTCTCCAGCCAAGACCGGGATAGCTGGTCAAGAGGAGAAGGTCAACACTTGCACCACACCACATGGAACACATAGCCCTCCAGAACACACACCATCACTGCCTTCATATAAAAACACAAAACGCACACCCACCTTTGCGGAGGATCTCAATATAAAACTACCCACACAGCAGAGACCTCCAAGGCAGAAACGCACTCGACCACAACACAGCACTAATCACAAGACACATAACGCTCCTAAACAGTGTGCCACTCAGCCAAAGTCCCTAAGGAAAAACAGCATGCCTAACACACTAGTCATAGGTGACTCGATAGTGAGGCACACTGATGTTCCACTCACTAGGTTGAATAAGGAGAAAGTAACAGTCAGCTACCTGTCAGGTGCCAGGATCTGCCACATAATGCAAGCACTTAGGTCGCTCAACAACAGGTACAAGTATGACTCTATCATTGTACATGTGGGTGTGAATGATCTGAGATGTGCCTCCCTTGACTACGTGAAAAGAGACATGGAGGAACTCTTGGATTATGCAGCCCAGGCGGGTAAGACCCTAGCCATGAGTGGCGTCCTACCATCATCCAGAATGATACCACAGTACAGGCAGAAAATGATTGATTTCAATAATTGGCTAAGTTTCTGATGTCATTCTAAGGGGATCCAGTATCTGTCTGCCTGGGATGACATGATCGACAGACCTCAATGTCTTGCCAGAGATAGCCTGCATCTGTCACTCCTGGGCTTCCAGATACTGGCCAAGGCTCTTGCCACCCCTATAGTGCCTTTTTTAGGCGGTGTTCCAAAGACCAAATTACCACCATAACAGCTACAAATAAATGCAATCTGAGTTATTCTAAATCTCAAAATGCATTCACTCGAAGCACTCCTTAAAATGGAGAACACTGACATTTGTGCTGTAACAGACACCTGGTTCAAGGCAGCAGAAAGCACCCCTGCTCTACCAGGCTATAACTAATTCCACACCTTTCTGCCCCAGAACTTGGACCGAAGCTCCAAAGGCAGTGGTGTTTCCATATTCATAAAGGATGTGCACACCTCCAGATTGGTAGCCCAACATAATGCATCAGAGATACTTCAGGTGCAGCTAACACTGGGTAAGACAGCGATTCAGGTCGTAGCCTGCTACAGGTCCCCAACCATGTCCCAAGACTCACACTCCACATTCCTAAGGACCCTGGAGAATATTAGGGTCCAACCTAACACTCTCATACTGGGCGATTTCAACTACCCCTCCATTAACTGGGAAAACTACTCATGTACCAATACACTTGCCCAACATTTCCTGGAATTCATTAATTCCAATGCCCTGGACCAGCTCGTTCTTACCCCCACTGGAGGTAGCAACATACTTGACCTGGTCATTACTAACATGGGCGACCGTTGCTCTACATCATTAGTCAACTCCTCCCTGCTTAGATCCAACCACAAACTAATCACCTTGGAAATCCACATCCCTCCCACCCACCCTGCTAAAGTAACCACCACCATGAAAAACTTCTCCAAAGCTAACTTCTGGCTCCTAAAAACAGAGGTGGCTAACTTCACAGCACCCATGCAAATGGAGAATAGTTGCATGACCACCAACTCATACACCAATGCACTGTACGAACATGTACACAAATGCATGGATCTCGCCATACCAAATAGAACCAAGACGCTCTCCTCCAAAAAAAGGAAGCCAATCTGGTGGTCCCCTGCCATAAACAAACTCTACAATAGAAGGAGGAAACTGATGCGGAATAAGGTGAAGTCCTAAGACTGGAAAGACTCCCTTATCAGCCTCAACAAAAAGTTGAGATCCCTCATCAAATCTTCTAAAGCTAGCTATGAAAACAGAATTGCAACAGATAGTAAAGACAACCACAAAGCCTCCTATAGTTATGTAAAGAATTTCCACGGCAATACCCAGATTTGCTCTGAGCTACTGCACAATGGTACCTCCAATACCAAGCCAACAGATATTGCCAATATACTGTCCGACAGATTCAGTGCCAACTTTACCCCTCTCTCCCCCAGCAAAGGACCAATCACAATACCAGTAGATTGCCAGGCACCCAGTATTACTGCTACACAGATTAAAATAGCACTGTCCAAGGTCAAGGATACAGCTTCTATGGGACCTGACAATATCCCTGGCTGTGTTCTACATGAACTACAGAATGAACTGGCACCGCACCTGTGTGCCCTGTTCAATCACAGCCTCAACTCAGGCTTTGTCCCTACCGAATGGCACACTGCTACAGTCATCCCTCTCCACAAAGGAAGAGCGACTACAGACCCTGGGAACTATCACCCCATTAGCCTGACGAATCTGATATGCAAAGCTATGGAACGCATCATCATGGACCTAATAAACAAGGGTATATGGAATCTCCAAACTCTGGATCCCACACAGTTTGGTTTTGTGAAGGGTAGATCATATGCCTGCTCAACCTGGTCGACTTCTTTGAGTTAGTCATCAGACCTTTGGATGATGGCAAGTTGGTTCATACAGCCTACCTTGATCTGGCCAAAGCCTTTGATACCATTCCCCACTCAGGAATCAGAGAAAAACTCACTAAGCTAGGCATCAACCCCTATATTACTAGGTGGGTTGCAAACTGGCTTACAGATAGAAACCACAGTGTGAAAGTAGCTGACTCCAAGTCAGACTGCCGACCAGTCACGAGTGGAGTCCCACAGGGTTCAGGCCCGAGTCCTCTCCTGTTTGATATCTACTTCTCTGAAGTCCAGGCCAACACGATGGGACTCTGGCTGACAAAGTTTGCAGACGATTGCAAGTTTGGAGGTATTAACTCCCCAAGTGATGTTGACATCCTACAGAAAGGCCTCACTGAGACCAACGACTGGTGTCAGAACCATGGCCTTAAGCTCAATACCAAAAAAATGTGTCATCATCCCCTTTGGGAAAACCCAGTTCCCATGAATTACCACATCGATGGTAGTCCACAGAACACAGAAGGCACTATAAGAGATCTGGGAACACAGGTTGAAAGGAACCTCTCTTTTGACCACCACATTGCACTGTGGTCAGAAAGTCCTTCTATGTGGCACATCTCATTACTAAGGGTTTTGCATCCAGGAAGAAAGAGGTCATTGTCTCCTTCTACTCTTCCCTCATTAGGCCAATCATAGAGTACAATGCCCCATTTTGCATGTACCTCACTAGACACCTGCAACAACTGGAGAGGCTGCAAAAGTACCTCACAAAGAGGATTCTAGGCCTTAAACACTTGTCCTATATCGGCAGACTCAAAAAACTCCATCTATTCTCTGTCTTATATCACCTGCTTAGAGGCGATCTCTGCTTGACTTACAAAGCCATGTCTGACCCAGCTCTGTTACAAATGCTACATCTAAAGAAATCCTAATCCCTCCACACCACACACTCCAGAGACCTCAACCTCATTACCACAATCAACAGAACAAGCTGGAGGGACAGGTTCATAACCCAGCGACTGTCCATGCTATGGAATAGACTTCCCATACATGTCAAACAGAGCACCTCACTGGCCTTCTTCAAGAGAAATCTTGATGAGTGGATGGGAAATAGAAAATTCACCCCAGGGATCACTCCAGTGGCTCTACTTGATAAAGCCACTGGGAAGTAAGGTCGGGTGTCATGATGCCAGGGTAATCCTATGGGTTAGGCTAGTAAAGGGTCCAGGGCCATTAGCCTAGTACACACCTATGAACTATTTAAAAGAACTGATGTTAAGTGTTTGCCTATGTTGGCAACATAACCAACTTGTGCTACCACACTCCAACACAACAAACTAGTAATGAATGGTGTACAGATACAATGCTATTGAAAAATGGTCAAAATCCGATGCTGTGCTTTAGAGTAAAGCTTATGTGCCCTGGCTTACTGATAAATGATTGCACAAAGTTGGATCAATAGAAAACAGAATATTTGACAGCCTGTAATCTGTTAAATCACACTGGTCAAAAATACATTATATTTGTTTCAGTCACTGCCTAAGGACAACTCCAGACAAAGTATACTAGGTCATAATGATTTTTTTTCTTTTAATTTGTTTACTATAGTTACCTCTTTAATGAATGTTTTCAATGTTTGTATTGCTTTAAAAGTATGTTTATTTTAATATTTTCATCTTGTAATGTATTCTGCAATGGAGATTTTTCTCCCCAGGCCTCTGCTGAAAAATGGCTCATGCTCAGTAGGACAGTCCCGGTCATCAAAAGTTAAATAAATAAATAAATAAATCCTCTTAAAAATGGATAAATAAAAAAAAGTAGTGTATGAAAGTGTCAGTGAAGACAAAACACTTTTTTCTGGTCAGCGAAAGTAGTACAGCTGAACCACAGCACCTTATCTTACCTGTTTATAATCATAAGCTTCTATGCTGCCAAAGATATTGCAAGGCTCTGTCCCGCTGCAGTAATAACATCATCACATGTCAAATAACCCTACTGGAGTATTTCATATGCAATATAAAACATATATCTCATGTGTGAGTGTATGAGTGCACATATTTGACCTATTTAATACCTGACAAACATATAAAATTTGGGGGTGGGCAAATGGTTAAGGTGTTTGCCTTACAAACACAAGGTGCAGGATTTGAGTCTCACAAGGGATAATTGGCTAGGCTTAAAATGGCTCGCAAGGGCAGTTAACTTAGTACTAATCTATGAATCTATAATACTAATTTTAAGGACAAAAATGTAAATAAAAATAAAATCCTCAAATCAAACTAGAGCCATAAATGTGCCAGAAAAAAAATATGCTGCAATCCTTTTGCAGCAAAGAAAAGTCAGATCTCTGGCTGTTTAAAAGAAATGAGAAAAGCAGAGTTGTTCACAGTACAGTTACATGCTGCAGAAAATAATTCACAAATGTTTGATATGGAAAGCATTCAAGTATTCTCTGAAAGTACCATTATAATGCATGAAAACATAATATTTCTGTTTTACTAGCTTAACGTGCCAGTATAATTTATAGTATGGAAAACATATAAAATTTCCATTTTACTTGCTTAAAAGAATACTAATAATTATTTCAAGATATCTCATTTTACCTTTATTGCATTAGCCTTTTGAAACCTCTTCAACTGTCGAAGCCGCATATATTCTGATCTGACCCTCTTTCTCCAGTCAACAGCATCTTTTGCTGGTTGCTTATTATTAGAATGCTGGATTTCCATTTTGTCGTCACCTAAGCACAAATATATTTTTTCAATCAACAGAAACAAAATATGTACTTTAGTAAAAAGAATGTGTAAGATAGTCATATGAAACATCTCCAAGTCAAGCTTTGATTCTGACACCACAGGAAAAACTACAGATGAGATAGAATACAAGTAATACAGTATACAGTAAAAAAGGAACAATCTGCTTAAAAGCCCAGGTTCAAACAATTTATTTTTTTGTATTTTCTGCTGAAAGTAAGTAGCAAGTCACTTAAAAATAAGTCCCCCCCCCCCCCAGGTAAAGTAACAGGGCATGCTCCCATCATCCTCTTTCTACAATATCCTCTAAGCTTGCACAATCTGTGAACAAGTTGACAAGTTTTGACAAAATGATCTATTAATGGGAATGAACTTGATAAACTATACAATAACCCTTAAAAACACAATATAAAGCAGGCTACATATATAATTAATCTTCTTTTACATTACAAGCCAGGTAAATATTGAACATGCTATTAATTTAATACATAAGACAAACACAGGTAAGGTGCTTCTAAATCATGTTGAGAGTGAAAAGGGTGCAATGGATCAGCCTAGCCACCTATTTATCATGTGTATGGATACATAGGTCTGATATGGTGGTGTTCATGATGTTTATAACTGCATTAAGCTACACTTTTAAGAAACAGCAGTGATTTCTAGAAGCATTTCACTGGTCCAAACCATGTATACTAGCTGTAGCTTTAAATCTCCCTGAATTTAGTGTGTACAGATTACGTGCCACACAAACCTTTATGCAATGTGGTTTTACAACTCTGTTCTAGGACACAAAATAAAAAAGAGATTATAAACAATACTGAATGAATGCATTCAATGGAAACACAAGAAATTCACAATATGTACTATCCCACTACAGACAAATCATCCATCTGATTTAAGTTCCAGTATCTGTATAAAAAGCAAACAACCAAGCAAATAATAGGTAAAACTACAACCTCAAGAAAACCACAATGAATAATGACTTTTGGTCATATGTAGCCACTAGGCATGTGGTCCAGTATGAAGGGCATAGCCCAATTTCCCCATATGCCCCAAAGCAATATTTATATAAGTGACGTATTCACAGTCACAAAGTAGGAGTTTAAGGAATCAAATTCATAATTTCTGGTCAAGTGAAGTGTTCAGAGTCACACAGTAGGCAACTGGGAGCTGAAGGAATCAAACTGTCATCTATAAGAAGCAGTTTGCAAACAGCATGCAGTCTTAACTGCCAGATAGTCCTCTGTACTAATACTTGTCCACAGGGTACAACTTGGTGTATCCTTTGCTTACTACCAGTAGATGGCAAGTCTTTTTAATAAATATTTTTTACTTAAATTTTATATACAGGAACAATCACATTAATATAATACAACAAATAAACAAATGTTATATACTTATAACACCAGATCCAGATTGTCCTATTTTCATCTGGTTCAACCTTTGAGACTCGGATCCAACTCAGATCCAGCCTCTGCAACTTCAAACCTTTGGATCCAAGGCTCTGACTCCTCCCCTTCCCATAATTCCCTCTCAACTGTCAAAATGCCTTGGATTGAGTTTGCTCCATATAACAAAAATATATACAATAAGTAATAAAAATTACAGATGGATAAAAAGGACAAACCTACCATACTGAGAGCATAACAACTAACCTGATGAGGTTAGAGATAAGCAGACTCCCGTAGATGCAACCCATTCTCCGGTCTCATCAATCAGAAATGTTGACAATTCACAGAAGGTGACACTGCTTTTGTGGAATGAGCTGTTAGTTTCTTAGAGAGGTTTAGATTCATCTTTTCATAAACATAAGATATACAGCTTGGTAGCCATCTTGAAAGAGTGATCTTTAAACTCCTTGCCCCCAGCCCAGAGTTAGAAAATACAATGAATAACTGGTCTGATTTCCTAAAGCTCTTAGTTCTACGTAAACAGAATTTAAGTTGTCTATAAGTTCATAGGTTTATAGGACGAGACTAGGCTAATACCCCGGAAGCCCTTATAAGCCTAGCCAAGAATTTTGGCAATGTTCCCACAAAGTCAGCACCTGTTTCTCCCGTCCATCAGGGACATAGGTAGGATCCCAGAGGAGTATTTTCTGTTTCCCATCCAGTCATCTGGGTTCCTCTAAAAGACGGCTAGTGAGGTACTCTGCTTGACATGGAGAGGGAGTCTATTCCACAGATGGTGGATTCTTTGGGACACAAATCTATCCTGCCAACAAGTTCTCTTAATGTCACAGACCACATTGAGGCCTTGCTTGTATGTTGCGCGAGTGGAGTCTGACATATGCATATCCAGCAACTCCATAAAGGCCGGGTCTGAGATGGCCTTGTATGCCAGACACAGGTCACCTCTGAGCAGTCTGTACGAGACTGAGTACAGGGACAGACTGAGTACAGGGCCAGGGCTTTTAGCCTATCTGTATAGGACTGGTGTTTGACACCCTGGATTTTCCTGGTCAGGAACCTCTGTGGTATCTTCCAGCTACTGCAAGTGCTTGGCAAGGTACATGCCGAAGGGGGCATTGTACTCAATGGGTCTGATAAGGGGGGAGTACAGGGATGTTATGACCTCCTTGTTCCTGGATGAAAAACCCTTACTTATGAGGTGGGCCATGTAAAAAGCCTTCAGTACAAAGGATCCAACATGTTGGTCAAAAGTCAGGTTGCTATCAACCTGGGTGCCCAAGTCCCTCACGACTGACTGCGTGCTTAGCATGTTGTCATTAATGTGATAATTAGTGGGGACACCATTTTCCCCAATGGGAAATAATGATGTATTTTTTGGCATTAATGATGCATTTTTTGGCATTCAGTTTGAAGTCATGCTTCTGGCACCAGTCATTAGTTTGGGTAAGGCCCTCTTGAAGGATGTTCACTTCACTAGGGGAATTTAAGACTGTGCCTAGCATGCAGTCATCTGCAAACTTGGTCAGCCACAGACCACTGATTTTGGCTTGCACCTCATAAAAGTATATCCCAAACAGTAGAGGCCCCAAGACAGATCCTTGGCATACACTGCTCATTACAGGTCAGCTCGCTTCCCCTATTTTGACTGAGTGGGTTTTATCAGTAAGCCAGTTAGCTACCCATCTGGCAACATATGGGTTGATGCCTAGCTTGGACAATTTATCCATTATGCCCAAGTGGGGAATAGTGTCAAACGCTTTGGCTAGGTCAAGGTAGGTGGTGTGCACTGTCTTCCCCTCATCCATGGCTTTGGTGACTGTTTCAAAGAAGTCGAACAAGTTTTACAGGCATGATCTCCCTTTGATAAAACCAAACTGTGTGAGGTCAAGCGTTTGGAGGTTGCCAATGTCATTGTTTATAAGGTCCATGATAATGCATTCCATGGCCTTGCAGATCAGGCTATTTAGGCTGATGGGCCTATAATTGCCTGAGTCGGTGCATGCTTCACCTTTGTGTAGAGGGATGAAAGTGGCTGTCCTCCATTCAGCTGGGATGAAGCTGGTGCTCAGGATTTAGTTGAACAGGGTGCATAATGATGCTGAGAGCTCATGCCTGAGTTCATGTAGGATGCAGCCAGGGATGCTGTTGGGATCCATGGAGGTTGTATTATTTGACTTTGGGGGGCATTAAAGACCTGCTCCCTGGTGATGAGGGGAGGGGGGCAGGTTGTGGGGAAGTCCTGGTTTACTAACGGGGGACAGGGGGGTGAAGTTTTCACTGTACCTGTCTGCCAGCAGGTTGGCTATATCTCCGGCATTGTGTATGTGGTGTTCTTGACCACCAGTTCAGAGCAGAGTTGGGTGTTACATTTGAGATTGCAGACGTATGTGAAGAAGCCTTGTGACTGCCTTAGTGGATGTGGCCAATCTGGACTCGAAATTAGTCTTAAAGGATTTTACCATTGACCTTATCTGCTTGTTTAGACAAAGGAAAGATTGCTTCCAACTTGGCACCTGCTCCTTCCTGGCCCTGGACAGCAATTTGTTCCTTTTATTATAAAGTTTGTCTATTGCTGCTGTCCACCAGACAGGTTTACTCTTCCTTAAGGAAAATGTTTTGGTCCTGTCAGGTATTGCTGAATCCATGCAGCTATACAGGTGCTCATATAGTTTTCTGTTATAGGCTTGGACGTTAGTGCTAGTTCCAACTGAAAGGATGGTGGTTGTGAAGCTGCTTATACCTGCTCTCAGGAGGTTGTAGTCAGCTTTAGAAAATTTATTTTTTGTCTGAACCTGGCGGGGGCAGGAGAGATGGTGACTTTGAAAGTGATCGCTTTACAGTCAGTTCTTACCAAGGAACATGACACTGTAAGGGTGCTACAGTGGTTATTCATGTTGGTTAGTACCTGGTCCATTATATTTTCACCTCTCGTGAGGGTGTTGACCAGCTGATCCAATGTGTTGGCATTGATGAAGTCGAGGAATCTCTGGGCATTCGTATTTGGGCTAGAATACGTCTTCCACTCTATGGTTGGGTAGTTAAAGTCACCCAGGATCAGGGTAGGGGGTTGAATCATGATGGATTCAAGTAAGTTCAGATACGTGGAGTAGACGTCCTGTGTCATGGTTGGGGTTCTGTAGCTAGCTATGACTTGAATAGGTGTTTTGTCAACAGTTAACTGTACCTGAAGTGTCTCCTGTATGTAATACTGTTTGACCAGACTGAAGGTGTGCATGTCTTTGATAAATATTGAAACTCCACCTCCTTTAGCTTTGTAGCCCCCCCCCATTTGGGGTCTGAAAGTATGGTAGGATGAGTAACCTGGTAAGATTAGGGTGTTCTCTGCAACTTTGAACCAGGTTTCAGTGACTGAACAAATGTCACCATCTTCCAGTGTGATGAATGCTAGCAATGAGTGCAGTTTCATGTTAAGACTCCTAGCGTTTAGCAGCAGGAGTGCTGGTTAAGACTTTTAAGTTTTGTTTAGAAGAATTTTTCACATTGTTATTTTTGTCCTCATGACTTTGCCTAAAAAAGGCAGAAAGGGGGGGGGCAAGAGCCTTTGCCAAAAACCTGAAGCCCAGGGGAGACAGATGAAGGCCATCTCTAGAAAAGCATTGTAGTCTGCTAATCATGTCCACCCAGGCTCTCAGGTACTGGATCCCCTAGGAATGACATTAGAAACTAAGCCAATTGTTAAAGTCAATCACTTTCTACTTGTATTGAGGCATCATTCTGGGTGATGGTTGGATGCTGCTTAAGGCTAGGGACATACCTGCCTGGGACACATATTCAGTGAGATCAATCATGTCTCTCTTCATATAGTCCAGTCAAGTCAATCACACCAACATGGACTATGACAGAGTCATAACAGTACCTATTGTTTGAGTGCATGTGTGATATGGCAGACACTAGCACTTGACAAGCAACTTACCATGACTTTCTCTTTGTCTAGCTTGGAGAGGGGCACATCTGTGTGTCTCACAATAGAATCTTCAATGACTAGTATTTTGGGTTTGTGGCTGAGCCTTAGAGGCTGTGAGAGGCAGGTATATGTACTACGTGTGGTGCTTGGTGCTGTGGGTTGTGATCTACGTGTGTATTTTTGCCTCGGAGGTCTATTTTGTTTAAGTATGTTTTTGTTGAGAACCTCCACATACATGGCAGTGTGTTGTACAGGTGTGGGTGGTGTAAAAGGTGTGGTGTTTGTGCACACAACCTTCTCAGTGCCAAATGTACTGGATTGTGATTGAGACAGCAAGGATTCTAGGTTCTTAATGTAATTGCATCTCTCAAATACTGTGTTCCTAGGTGGTAGTAGTAGAGGGTTGTCTGTGTACATGGGGCAGTTGCTACACTGTCTCAGGATGTCCATATCAACCAGACTAGCAGGAGAAACCATAAGAAATTGTCCATCCATTATTGCCAGAATCTGTGGAAGAGAGGTCAAGGATAGTAGATTGGGTACTATCTGGTGACAGTACCTATAGATGTGAGTAGGGCTGGAAAAAATCAATACAGTACCTCCAAGGGAGGGCCTCACTTACACAGGAGTACTGCTAAGGGAAAAAATGCCGCTGAGATACCTCTCAAAGGGTTAAAACAGCACAGTGGCGGTGCACAACACGCAAACAAGCACAAACCTGCCCAATCACAGGGTTTAAATACCACAAAAATGAAGTTAAACAGAAACACTGGAATTGACCAATCAATCCTTGTCCTTGAGCTCTTCGCTAAACACCCTATGCCAGACCAGTTCCAATCAGTTCACTTCCTCCCACTAAGTGCATGTAGGCCCCAGCCAACACAAGATGGCATACCAGGAAACACAGGGAACAAGAGAATCACACAAACAGCAGAACATGTAACCAGACTATTTAAATTCTGTTTAGGTCGATTTAACACAGGAGAACAAATACACACTTAAATATAACAGCAGAACAGTCCACACTTAGATAATTAAACAGTTTAATAGTAAAACAGTGAAAAATGCGGTGCAGATGCAATTCAAGTTAATAAAACAGCACAGTTAATCAAATACAAGTGCAGTATAAGTCAGAATAAATTGAAAAATGGCACTTAGTTTTGTAGATTCTCTCAGCAGCTTTGAAATCAGCAAAGGGTAGATGCAGACTGCTCACCACCTTGTAGCTCCACTAAAACAAGCAAGTACCACAAAACAAAAGTAAAATAGAAACACTGGAAGCGATCAATCAACCCTTGTCCCTAAGCTCTTAGCTTAACACTGTATGCCAAACCAGTTTCAACCAGTTTACTTACTCCCACTAAGTGCAGGTAAGCCCCAGCCAACATAATATAGCGTAGCAGGAAACACAGGAATCACACAAACAGACCTGGATACAGGAAAACCTGTAAACAGACTATGCTAAAGATATTTAAACTCTGCTTAGGCTGATTTAACACAGGAGAACAGATAACACACTTAAACATAACAGCAGAACAGTTCACACTCAGTTAAACAGTTTTACAGTAAAAGTGAAAACATGCAGTGCAGATCTAATGCAAGTTAATAAAACAGCACAGTTAATCAAATACAAGTGCAGTATAAGTCAGAATAAATTGAAAAATGACACTTATTTTTGTAGATTCTCTCAGCAGCATTGAAATCAGCACAGGGTAGATGCAGAATTGTGAACATCAAGTAAATGTAATGCATATTTTCATTTTTAGAGCATTTTGGATAGAATATAGGCAAACTGATGGTCTGATTTATGTTGGACTTGGAAGCCATCTTAGGGATGAAAGATAGATTTGGTTTTAGAAAAAAAACTGTTCTTATGAAAAACTAAATAATGTGGTTTACAGGCGAGAGACTGAAGTTCTGAAATCCTCTTAGCAGAAGTGATTGCTATCAAAAAGATTGTTTTCCATGTCAAGAACTTAAGAACCATTGAACCTGCTGGTTCAAAGGGGGACTGTATGATACACTGAAGCAACACCATGATGCTCCATGGAGGAACAGGATCTCATATTGGAGGACAATGAAGAAAAGTTCCTTTAAGAAAAGTCTGAGAAACCTTTAGCAAAGTTAAAGCAGTCTCATTATGGTCTATGTTAAAATTGGAAATGGCTGCCAGTTGAACTTTGAATGCTGAAAAAATAGAACCAGCTGGAACAGTTCATAGGTTCATACTAGGCTCTCTGCCCTAGGGCATTTATAAGCCTAGCCAGAGTGCGTTTGGCTTTCGCCACCCATTTTAAATTCATTTTGCTATGCCCTTTTTTGAGGTTAGTATACTGTGCCTCTGTCTAACAGTGACACAGAAGTGATACCTGGGGTAAACCTACGATCTCCCATCCACTCATCAAGATTCCTCTTGAAGAGAGTCAATGAGGGACTCTGCCTAACCTGGACAGGGATTTTATTCCAGAGTGAAGGGAGCCTCTGGGTTATGAATCTGTCCCTCCAGCATGTCCTATTTATTTCAGTGCTGAGGTTCAAGTCTCTCGAGCGCGTAGCTCGATGGGATTTGGATTTTTTGAGGTGCAGCATGTCCCTTAATTCCGGGTTGGAAATGGCTTTATACGTCAGGCACAGATCGCCTCTGAGCAGGCGGTATGCCACTGAGTAGAGCTGGAGTTTCTTTAACCGGGCAGCATATGGCATCTGTTTGAGCCCTTTGATCCTCTTGGTGAGGTACTTTTGGGGTCTTTCCAGTTGCTGCAGGTGTTTGGTAAGGTACATCCCAAAAGGGGCATTGTACTCGATTATGAGCCTGATGAGGGATGAGTAAAGAGGCACGATGACCTCCCCTGATCTAGATGTGAATCCCTTCATGATTAGGTGGGCTATATAAAATGTTTTTCTAACCACTTTGGCCACGTGGTTGTCAAATGAGAGACTGCTATCAACTTGGGTCCCCAGTTCCCTAATTACTTCTTCTGTACTTAATGGATTACCACCTATGTGGTAATTTGTGGGCACTTTGTTTTTGCCAAAAGGGATGACTATACACTTTTTGGTGTTTAGCTTGAGGCCATGGCTCTGGCACCAGTTGTCTGTTTCTATGAGGCCCTTTTGGAGGATGCTTGTGTCGGCTGGAGAGTCAAATATGGCGCCCAGTCTGCAGTCATCTGCGAACTTGGTCAGCCACAGTCCTTCCGTGTTGGCCTGTACCTCTGAGAAATATATACCGAACAAGAGAGGTCCCAGGACTGAGCCTTGTGGGACGCCACTTGTAACTGGTTTGGAGTCTGACATGGCTCCAGCAATTCTAACCATGTGGGTTCTGTCCTTGAGCCAGTTTGCAACCCATCTAGTGACATAGGGGTTTATATTTAAGCTGGTGAGCTTATCTATAATGCCTGAGTGGGGTATTGTATCGAAGGCTTTTGCGAGGTCCAGGTAGGCTGTGTGGACCACCTTCCCTTCGTCAATCAGACAGGAATTCTGGAATAGAGGAAGGGGGACTGAGAAAGGGTCCAAACCTTACCCTATAGCCCAATAAGAAAATCTTTTCCATTTACTTTGGTACAGTCTTCTGGTGCTAGATTTCTGTGAGGCAGAAAGAATATGAACATTTTCTGTAAATCTGGTATCTCTGGCCATCGTTAGCGTCAGAGTAATCAGGCGGTTAATTTCAAGGAAGCTAGGTCCAAGACAGGATGCCTGGAAGATGAGATATCAGATCCAGCCTGTGAGCCAGAGTCCAGGGTGGACTGAGTAGCTCAGACCAAAGACATGGGAACCAAACCTGCCGCCGCCAATATGCGCAATGCTGAACACCTCAGTCTTGTCCCTTCTAGCTTTCTGAATGAAATTCTTAAGGACAGGAAAAGGAGGGAATGCATAAAAAAGACCCAGGGCCAATTGTAGATCAGAGTTTCCCTTGTTGACTGACCCTGTGGAGGAATCAGGGCAAAATAGCTGCTGCATTTGTTGTTCAGGTAAGTGACAAAGAGGCTGCAGCGTGGTTGGCCCCAGTGACTAAAGATTTAGTTTTCCACTGTTATATTGAGGGACCACTTCTGAGGCAAAATAATGTATCTTCTCAATTTGTCTGCTAGTACACTGGAAGTCCTCAGGGTGTGCTTTGCCATCAGAAACCGATGGGAAGACATTGCCCATTGCCAAAACTGCATGGCCTCTCAACACAATGGATAAGATCTTGTTGTCCCCCCGCCCCCTGTCTGCTGATGTACCAGACCACTGACAAGCTGTCTGTCTGGAATGCAATCACACCCACAGGAATAGAGTCTTTAAATATCTTGCAATGTCAAAAGGACTGTTCTCACTTCCAGAATACTGATGTTCGAAGTACTTTGAACTGTTTTCCCCTCGTAAAGCCCCCCAAAAGGGAAGCATCCATGGTATCTTCTGCTAAAGGGGAAGGTGGAAGAAAAAGGATGACCTGTCAACAGTACTGATGACATGATCCACCACTGTGTGTGTGTTCTGCACACTGAAGTCAGTCTGAATGGAGTGTTGAGGGGGTGATATCGCTGAGATCACTGAACTAAGCAGTCCACTGTAGAACCCTTAAACGGAACCTGGACACGGGAACAAGAACAATGATCGAAGTCATCAGACCAAAAAAATCTTACAATTAATTGTGCTGAAGGGGATAAGCTTGCATAGCCAGCTTTAGAACCCTGTGGTCTCTGGGGGCTCCTGACCACAACAGGTTATCTTAAACTGATATTTTATAACGTCAGTCAAGCCAACAAAAGCTTGTACAGCAATCCTGTATACTTACTAAACCCGATGAGTAATAATACCTCTTATTTAAATCTCCTTTAAAATTCAAAGATATTTTGGTTATAGTGACAGCATTTTAAAATGTAACAGGCTTCACAATTTCATTAAGTATTTTACCACTGATGTAGTGCCGCTAGCTTAATTAAACCCCACTGGTGGACATTCTCTCCACTAAAATTAACATAACCAGCTTCATACCTGAAGTAACTGTGGCTGCATGGCCCCCCCTTAATCATCCTTAACTGTGTGGAGGCCCCACAAAAGCTGCTTCTGGTTGTGGAAAAAACAAGGATAAAAATGTACTAATTTCCTGACTATGTTCTTTTATCTTAAAAGGTTGTGATATGACCCTTTTAGGATAAAGCTGATAATGATCAACAGCCCAGACTGACTGACCTCAGTGCAAACCTTGGACTTTAAGAAGAGCTCATGCTTCTGATCTTCAAGGATAATTTTCTCTTTCAGAGAGTTCTATAATACTGGCAGAACACAAGATACTACAGCTTTCAAGTTCTTTCCTGAAGAATTTTGCGAGATGCCAAAAATAATACCAGAATAAAGGCTCATAATCAGTAACATGTTTGAAGTATTACTCTAATTCACTTAAAAGTCAATAGAATAACAGTTTTTTGCATCAACATGCATTTTTGGACAATAAGATGTGTAAAACTCTCATGTCTGAATTTATTGGCTGTCTATAATTCTGAATGATTTACCATTAAATCAAGTTTTTTTTACAAAGGACAGAGCAAAAATATGAGGCAAAATCAGGGAAGATCTCTGAAATCAGTGAGAGTGGCAGTTATGCTTTACTCTTCAATGAAGTAAATAAAAGTGATTTATCCCTGCTGCTGTTTCGTGACTGCTAAACAGCAGTCACCGATCTGTTGTGGCAGTATCAGTGTTGCACAGTGTATTGCTATTTGCTGAAATAAGTACAAAACTAGTATTGCTATAGGTTATGCTTTTGTGTGTGTGTGTGTGTGTATATATATATATATATATATATATATATATATGTGTGTGTGTGTGTGTGTGTGTAAAAAATCACACATTTTTATCTGTGCACACACCCAATAATGCCAGGATACACACATTATTTTTTCTGAGTATCACTAAAAAAGGCAGCTAACAAGTTTACATTTCAAAAGTAAGACATAAATATATCACAGAACATTTGGACACTTAACATCTTCTAGGAGTCCCAATTTAACATCTGAGGAATGCATACACATTGACTATCTTTTTTTTGGGGGGGGGGGGGGGGTTAAGGAGGCAAGCTGCATTCCAAGACAGGGCCTGTGTATCCTCACAGCAACTGTCTTATTAGTTTATTGTGAGCTCCTATTTTGTCAACGTTGAATATTACACCTTGGGCACAACTTAGGTTTTCCTTCAAAGAAAAAATAAGACTGAAATTCTTTTCTTACTCATGAGTTTTGTTTAGACCTCTGTTGGACTAAAAGGTTGGGAAATGCTCTAAACGGCATCCCAGAGAATCTATAACCCCTATAGCTTCTGGGGGTGCCAGCTTAATTGAGTTATTTCCTAAATATTTATTACTGTTCTGTCTTGGTCAGTAAAGGTGTGTTGAAAGGATGCAAGGAAAACTAAAGCTGAACCACAAGGAATGTCTTTCCATTATCATAATTTCTGTTCAAGCCATCACTGGAAGAAAAGATTGTGTAAAAAGAAAAAAAAATAAAATGCACATCAGAGCACACAGACAGATATGGCTTCTTGAAAAAGCTGAAGAGTAAGGCAAAATGTGGGAAAAGGAAGAAAAAAGTAATGTGCATTATATGGGGAGCCCAAGATGGGGGAATGAAACAGAGGGGAGCACAGCAGGATAAATATATATATATATATATATAAATATATATGTGTGTGTGTGTGTGCGCGCGCGTGTGTACATGTGTGTAGGGGAGGGTGCTGAAACAGTAGGCAGTGCCTAGGGTGAAATTTCACCTAAGTAGAGCTGTACACAGAGCTATTGTAATGTAGCATTGTTGCAACTAAATGCCAGTAACTGTGAATGTCCCTTTGTGAGATGGACCAACACAGTGTGGTACACAAGCCTGTCATAATATAAGAGCATTGAACCTACAAGTCATTATGTGTACTGCTGCTAAAAGTTTGCAGCATGAACTTAAAAGTTGCTTGAGAGGGGTGGCAATGACAGGACAATATTTAGACTGAAAGAACTCGGGGGCCTCATCTTGACACTTGCTGGGGGCCCCCAAAATGCTAACACCGGCCCTGAGAACTTGTGATGCTTTCTGCTGGAGTGAATGAATTCTGTGCGAAAGTAGGGTGGCTATTTGAGCTGTGGTGTTTAGAACGCATCCGATAAATTCCAGACTTTGAGTTGGGAGCAATTTGCTCTTCCATCTGTTCACTATAATTCCCAGACAGTGAAAAGGTGGAGTAAGAGGTCCCTTTGTAGAATTAACAGATCCTTGATCGGAGCAGTGAGGAGCCAATCTTCTAAGCATGGGAACATCTGGAACCCATGCAGTTTGAGATAGGCTGTAACTGCTACCATGCATTTGGTAAACACCTGGGGTGGGGAGCTGTGGTGAGTTGAAAGGGTGGAGATCTGAAGTGAAAATGACTGGCTCCCAGACAGAAATGGAGAAATCTCCTGGAGTGTCTGTGTATCTTTATGTGGTAACAGGCATCCTGGAGATCAATAAAACACATCCAGTCATCTTTTTTGAGTAGACACAAAACAGACTGAACCATGACCATCCAGAATGTTGTCTGCTTCTCATATTGGCTGAAATAGTTTAGGTCCAATATTGGCCTTAGGTCCCCTGTCTTCTTTGGAACACAAAAGAACCTTGAGTAGACACCGGATCCTATCTGGTCTGGCAAGACCTGCTGGATGATTCTCATTTTCAACAACTTGTTTACTTCTGCTGTTGCAAATTTCAATTGATTGGGTGATACTATGGGAAACCTTGTTTTTGCCTGAGGCACTGTTAGAAATGGTATTGAGTATCCTCTGGTTACTATCCTTAACACAAATAAAAGAAATCCAACTCTAAGAGTGCCAATACTTTATTGTAGCAAAGCTTTCGGAAAAAAATCCTTCTTCAGTGCTTAATACAATCTATTTTACTCTCTCAGTTTTGATAGAACTAAAATCATGTGAGCATGGCCAGCTGATCACATTGTTTCAATTAAAGTTCAACCAACTATCTAAATTTAAAGCCATACATTCCCTTAAAAATATTCTTAAAGATTAATGCATTTGAACTCCCTTTTACAAAATACACATATAAGCACATAGGTTATATTAAAAACATTTAGATAACTATTAACACATTTAAAACAAGAAAATATATATAATATTACATTGTAATATTTAAAATAAACTAATGCAGCTGCATTTGTTTATTGACTAAAATCGGTTTAATGCTGACCAGTTTATTCAGCCCAGGCTCTATGTCTGCCTGCAGTCTTAAGATCCAACTATATTCTTTATTCTCTAGTAGGTTATTTATGTCACCCCCTCTTATTTGTTTATATACAGTTTCTATCACCCTAAATTTAAAAATGTGCTCAGCTCCCTTGTCCATAGTATGCTTATTTAACACATTCTGTTGTAAGCATACTATGGACAAGGAACCTGAGCACATGGTCAGGATTAAACCAATTTTAGTCAATAAATAAATGCAGCTTCATTAGTTTATTTTAAATATTACAATGTAATATTATATATATATAGTTTCTTGTTTTAAATGTGTTAATAGTTATCTAAATGTTTTTAATATAACTTATGTGCTTATATGTGTATATTTTGTAAAAGGGAATTCAAATACATTAATCTTTAGGAATATTTTTAAGTGAATATATGTCTTTAAATTTGGATAGTTGGTTGAACTTTAATTGAAACAATGTGATAAGCTGGCCACGCTCACACGATTTTAGTTCTATAAAAAACTGAGAGTGTGAAATACACTGTATTAAGCACTGAAGAAGGATTTCTTTCCGAAAGCTTTGCTACAATAAAATATTGGCGTTCTTGGAGTTGGATTTCTTTTATTTGTGCTTTCAGTTTCTAACTTCTGGTTCATCACATCATTAACCTTATATTTGAATACTATCCTTAACACCCAAGAATCTAAAGTGTTGGCCCGCCAGGTTTGAGGGTGTAGAGACAATCAATTCCAGAGTGCAGCATTCAGGCAACCCTTTAGGAGCACTGAACGGATTTCTCAGAAAAAGGTCTGTAAAATCCTTGATTTTGAAATACTCTTCTGCCTCTTGGGCAATGTCTGTTGAGGTCTGTCCAAAGAAGCTTCCTGGATAGGACCTTGCAATTTTTGGAACCTTCACTTCTCGTTAGTGTGTCTTTAACCTTCGGGACAAATAATGTAATACCATCACAGGGAGCACTGAGGAAGGACATGTTAAAGCCCTCCGCAAAATTACACAATTACATCCAGGCATGATGGCATAAAGCTATACCAGTACCTGCTACCCTAACTGTCCCATTAGCTGCATTAGAATGGAGACGCATGGAGACATTCAAAATAGAAGATAAGGTAGACAGCTGGGATTCAACTGTTTTCTGGATACCCAATGTCAAAATACCTGAAAGAGAACTGGTGATCTCTTTGGTCAAATCTCTTTGGAACTGAATAATATTGTCCATGTAGTTCAGTGCTCTCAGGGAAATGTCACTGAACCATATGTCTGTTTTCCAAATCTGTCAATGGCCCTGGGGTCCCTGTTAGGGGGATGGACAGACAAATTTTCCTCTGAGAGTTCCTTCTTTTTAGCTGCCACTGGACCCTTACTTCAGTGAAGCCTGTCAGATTCTCAGCATATGATCTTTGTCTCCTGCTGTGAGCTAGCAAACAGCTCAAATTTGCCACTTTGACAGATATGAAGGGGAGGTGTTTATGGGGAGGGGAGATGAGTTTAAGGACTACGATTCAGGCATAACAAAAGAATGAAAACTGGCCACATTAGAAAGAAAAAGAAGTAACAGGCACTGAGAATATTGTTCTGTGTGATTATCCCTGTTTGTCTTTTACTAAGTAGTCATTGAAAATCAAGAAATGGTAATTAAACCTGACTGACTTAAAGAAAGCAGGGTACACATGAAAACACACGTGAAGTCAGAGCACTGACAGGAGCTTAGGGGCTATGATGTTATATTTAAAAAAAAAAAACACTGCAATGTCAGATACCTAGAGGTAGACTAAAAAATTAAGATGCTGGTCCCCATGTGGGCAGACTCTGGAATTACATTTAAAAAATATTAAAAAAGTATATAGAATCCAAAAATGGTGTTAAAATGTAGGAAACATCAAGGAGTGATGTAATAAACTTGATTTTTTTTTCATTCTGTGGGTGCGGTTCTCTGTATTAAAAATGAAATAAGTACTTCTTTAAAAGCAACTTCCTAGAACTATTTACGATTCCTTTATGTTGTATAGTGATATTTTTCTTTATTTAACCAAATGATTTTATACAGTTTCAGCAAATGATTGAACAATCAAAACTTAACCATAAAGTTACAGTTCTAATTACTGTATCTACAGCATATGTTTCTAGTACAGGAAATAATATTCCGTCATCTTTTCTGTCTATTACTGTAGATAGCAAAGTTTTGTCTTATTGGCAACGTTTGACATAAAACTTCGATAACAATATAGCTCTAGTTTAGTAAAGGAGCAATTATCGTATATTTCCAGCTCTATTTTTGTGAATATCTTCTGTAAAAGGGATAAAACATTTTGTGGGAACAGTTTAAACAAATCAAGAATAATGCCATCTCTACCTGGAGCTTTACTTTCCTTCAGCCTTTTAATTTGCTTCTTTTATTTTTATTATATAAAACATTTTTTACTTTTCTTATTTGTTCTGAAAATAACTATTTTGTATATTCAAATTAAAAAAAACATCAATTGCTCTTCATTTTTACACTACTATTTTGTCCATTAATTTTCCACATTTTTTTTAAACAGTCCAGAATTTCTTCCACATCCATATATTTTCTATTACTCCAAAGGATGGGTATACTGTTAACGTGGTTACTTCTTGCTATCATTTTGGCTTTACAAGCTAATTTATGTAGGCCTTTAGGAGTTAGAGAACAACAACGCAATTTGACTTTTTCTAAACAAGTGGAAACTTTATGTTGTAGGATTTTCTGAAACTTTGGCAAAAGCCCACACTCAGGTATTAAAAACAATTAAACAAATGAAATGGATATCTGCACGTACCCCACTGAATAGAAAAGTGACTTACAGAGTCCATCAAATCAGAACTGTAGCACTCTCTCTACTAAAAGGTTCAATACCAATAGGCTCTCACAGGGATTTTTACTGAGGCAGCTCTTGTCTGGTATCTATTCTCTATATCCAAGCTGATGCCAAGAGTCTCTGGCTGACCAAGTCTGCAGATGAGTACAACCTTTGAGAAGTCATCAACAAGAGGGTATGTCATGTACAAGCACATTATGCCAGGACTGTGAGCTAAAGCTAAATATAGAAAAGTATAGTGTTGTTCTCATTGGTAAAAACAAGCATCCCAGTACCTAGCAAATGCCCTTCAAAACCACTACAGTTATTAAGGGCTTTCACATTTTTGTAAACAATGACATCTCCTTCAACCACCATGTGTCTACTCCACTTATTCTAGATAATTACTAAAGGTGTATTGTCTAGATCCAGCGACACTGTCACTCCTTGCTATTCCTCTTTTATTAGGCCAATACTACCATTAGCATGTACATGACCAAACACATGATCCAATATGTAAGGCCTCAACAATTCCTCAAGAAGAAAACCCAGTGCCTGAGTTCTATGTCCTAAGCAGACTGTCTTAAAGCTCTAGTTCTTTCAAGTCTCATAGAGATGCATGCAGGGTGACCTCTGCCTAGCATATAAGGCCTCAAATGACTGTGCTGTGTGCCACCTCCTACACATTCATAAAACATGTAACACCACAAATGTCTGTATTAGAGATCTAAACTTCCACTGCAACATAAACAAAACCATCTGGTGGGATACATACCTCTCCCAGTGAAATTAACCCCCAGAAAAGTGGCTAAATGACTATTACCTTCTGCTTTATGCCACCAAACCAAATAAATTCTCTCCAACTCAAACACCAGCCCAAAGTCTTCCACCACAATGATTATAAAATCACTGTGTAATACATTAACAGAATTAGTAACATATGCTAAACGACTTGGAATAATTATTAATCATATTCTAAAATATGACCAACACATCCCCCGGGATTCAATAACACCTACACAAAGTGTATACTGTTCTGTGTAAACAGAAAACACAGACAAAACTCACACCTTCTTCCTTCTAATTTTTGTCTTCCTACTGATATTCTTGCAGCTTTAAATATTAACAGGGATTCATAAAGGTTACCACAAAGTGTAGACTACATGTACACAGTGTAATCTTTCTGAGTGACTGTAAAGCACAAAAAATGTAATAAGAATGTTCTTGAATACATAATGGGCAGGATTCACGAAACCTCCATGTAAGAGTTAATATGTCTTACACGGAGGCTGCAGTCTAACGGTATGACGTCAGCATGCAATGCATATTCATGAGGGCATGTTGAATCACACCCTAGGCTAACACGGTCCGTGTAGGAAAGTAGGGGACGTGTCCGAATGCAGACTATAAACCCAACTATAATGTAAAACGTAAAAATAGCAGTTTAATTTTTTTTTTTTTATAATTTCCAAAATGTTTGCCTGTAGTTGCGCTGGTTTGTGCGGGTATGCCCTCCGCTCAGCCACAGTTAGCAGTCATTGAAAAGCATATAAGATCTAAATATGCAAATTAATCCAAGTAGCAATAGCGTAGTGGTAGAGACGTTGGCCAAAGAGGAGGTAGTCCCAGTTCGAGCCCCCACAACATCATTTTCTATTTTTAGTTAAATAAGCATGAAACAATCCCCTGACATATATGTGTATATATATATATATATATATATATATATATATAAAACTATAATTTAAGTAAAATGTAATGGGCCATGTATTTTTGAAGAAATCCGACACAAGAAAATATAAAAAAATTGTATAAGTGCCCATAGCTGAGCAAGGCTTTACAAATCCGAATATGAGTGCCCATAGGTGAGCAGCACTCTAACAAGCGTAACATGACTGCCCGCAGGTGAGCAGCGGTTTAACAGGTGTAATATGAGTGCCCGGAGTTGAGCACCACTTTAACACACTTAAAATGAGTGCCCATAGCTGAGCAACACTTCACACAGCGTAATATGCGTGCTCATAGCCAAATAACGCGTTACCCAGCGTAAGCCGTTTGCACGGAGCTGCGCAGTGCGCCAACCAGCTTACCAGCAGGCAACGTTGAGCAAGCTGTATCAAAACCACCTTTACACAGACACACTTCCTAGCCTGTCTAGACAGTAGTAAAAACAAAAAAAAGCAATGCCCAGGCTCGAACCCAGGGTACTGTGCACCATAGTCAAAGTACTGAACCACTAAGCCTTGACAGTTGTACTGAGAAATGCAGTATTAGCATATATATAGGAATGAATGGAAATAGAAGCATGACAAAGCAGGTTTTCTTAAGCTGATAAATTTCCAAAATAGCCAATCACAGATAAGTGCAGGAAAACGGGCATATATAAGCCCCATAGGTGGGAATACACAGCATAACTGATTGTGGTACCCATTTGCAGTCAGGATGGCAGGTGCAGGAGAGGGAAGTCGATTTAGAGCACAGAGGTGGGGTGTTGAGGAGTCCAAATATATGGTTTGGCTCCTAGTCCATGATCATAAGGCTCAACTCATGCAGGGCCAGGTTCACTGGGGTGCATACAAGGCAGAGGCGTGGAACCGGTTGGCACATGATCTCACCAGTGCCACAGGCATACCAAGGACTGGTGAACAGGTCCGTTACCACCAAGCGGGCCTGAAGAGACATAAACAGGACCAACCGAACCGTTGGATCCAGGAGGCCCGGCAAATGCCCAACGCCCCACTACTGAGTAAGTATCCATGTAATTAAGTATGTAATAAATTATCCTAGCCTATATTATGGAGATGTATGTTCCAATATTACTTCATTTATATTACAGCTGCAGGTGTCCGTTCCATGAATCAGCGAGCCTATGCTGATAGGCTGTTGAGGTTGCGCCACCAGGCAGGTTAGTAATTATTTTGCTGGAATTGTTATAGAATATAAGAGAGACAGCTTGTAAAAGAGTTCAGTGTTGTTACATATTAATAAAGTTCAAATAAGCCTATAAGAAAGATTCTGCTAGTACTGTAAGATTAGATAAGTGATGCACCTGTAATCCAGAAATAAACATTAAACAAGTCTGAAACAGAGTTTCCACCTGTATTGTAATATCAGATAACTGCTTCACCCTGAAAATGACTGGTAATCAATCTACAAAGGATAGACATGTGTCAAAAACATCCCCTTTTAAAATCTGCCATATGAAATAAGTGAGTCTGTTGGAAAGGATTGTTGTAACCAAGTAAGAAATGTTAATAACGCCTAGAATTAAGTACCATCTTGAATTGTAAAAATAAAACAAGTGAGAGTGCGAAAGAGGGTATGAATTGACCAAGAAAGCTGTAATAAGTCTGGAATAAAGTTATACTGCAGTCAGTACATAATGAAATGAATGAGAGAGCCACAACCAAAGAGTGAAATGGGTGTAATAAAGTACTGAACCTGGAATGTGTCTGTCAAACAATTTGGATATGGTGATGTACCCTTGCAATATGGAGATAGTATGGTTATGAAATACTGAACATCCACAGTTGTCTAGAGCCATATAAATCAAATGTAGCAGGATGCTGTACCTGAACAAAGCCAGATATGAACATGTATGAATAAAAATGGAATGTATATTAATGTAGCAGTAACATTCCCATCACCAACATTCCTAAGGTTACATATAGGAAACTGTACAAAGACATGTAGGGGATATATATCTGTAGCTACTAGGAATGTACAGCATATGTATAGGTAGTTTAAGTTGTTAATATAATATTTCTTCACCCTACCCCATTTTCACAAATGATGCCATTCCACACCAAACTGGGTATGTGTATACACAATTAATTCCCATGGACATTTGTCCTGTTGGTTCATACATATCTGCATGTACGTTGATGCATGTGCCCTGTTCACATATCCAAACCTGATGGCCCGTTGCCATCAATCAATCGTGCATGCTGTTGGATTGTGTACTGTTGTTCTAAATATGCATGTGTTATGGTTGCGGTTCAATGTTTGGAATTCATGGGTGTTTGGTTAATGGGAATACTGATACATGCTGTTACAACTAATTTTGAATGGTGTTGTTTGTTACTAACCCAAAATGTCATAAAATACTGATAAACATAGGACAACAGGGAAGGTGGGTTCCAGCGGACCCACCTCTCCCACCTCAGCTGGCGAGTGCACCTGGCATCAGTGCCCAGGCCGGAACCTCCTCCGGTGGCCCTGTGCCACCTTCGGGTGGAAGTGCTGCAGGGGATGGGGCTCGTCCCCCCTCTGCAAGCATGGCCGGAGGAGAACGTCCACTCACCCTCCATAGTGGTGTCCGGTCTGTGGTGCGTAGCGAGATCAGGCATGCTGTGCTTGATCCCCTACACCAGCTCGAGGCGATGGTGGCGCAACTCATGGGTGTGCCTTTCCATCCTATACAGCCCCCAGCACAGCCCCGTCCTGGGCAGTGAAGGCGCAGTGGTAACTGCCCATGGGTGGGGATCTCAGTTCCACTGTTGCCATCTGTGGGCTCATGGGCTCGCAATATCCAAACATCCGTCCCCGTCAATTGTGTTTACCCCCCACGTGTCATACTCCGCCCCTGTATGCGTCTTGTTTGTCTTGTCTGTTAACCTCCCCAACCTACCTCCCCAAATATACCTACTTCCTGTACCTCACATTCCACTCTCACCTGAAAAAAAATAAAAAAAGGGCACTCTGTTCCCACAAAATAATTACGCCCCATACATAGCTGTCCATTTTGCAGACATGTCTGCTGGACATGTCAACTGATAATTAACATTGGCTGTACAACATATTTTGTTGTCCTCACCCCTCTCTCAGGGGTGGAAGGTTTCAAAATTCACACCAAATTTACACATATGCACAGCTGTTGCTGGCAAAGAAATGGGCAGCTATGGGCCTTCCCTACATCCTTCCTGCACATCCCGAGCTTGTTTTCCTACTATCCTACCCTCTTTGCACCCCCTTTTTCACCACTTTCCTATCTCCCCATTTTCTTTTCTTTAAAAGAAATTAGCGTGGTGTTAGCGGGAGTAAGCACTTTTAAGCAGTTGTAAGTGCGTGTGCGCTAAGCTACGCGAGGGTACACTTAGCTAGGCTAGTGTGCGCATGTGTAAGCACCACACAAACCAGCGCAAACCCGCTTACAACTGCTTAAAAGTGCCATTGTCACTCAGTATGACAAGGCCTGTAGTCTGCTCATCAGCAAAATAAAATTCCCCTGTCAGTCTCGAACACAGGACCTTGGAAACACTAGTCTGCATGACTTATCACTAAGCCATAATTGATATGCAAGAACTTGGTGCTGAAAGCAATATATCATGACATAGAAGGACTGAATGTAAAGGGAATATAGGAAGGCCATTACACAAAGCTTGTTTCCTGTATCTTTACTGGCAATTCTTGTGGAATTGCATTACATTAGTGTGATAAGAGAAACAGCCATGCTAGGAGGTAATAATGTTAGAGTAGCACCTTACAAACCACACACGGTACCAGAGCAGGATAAATACCACCATATTTGAATAGGTATGAGGCCAGACATCCCAACTGTGACTGATTTACAGGGATGTCCTTCATTTGTCAAATAATGTTACCTGTGCCCCACTGACTCCCTGTGAAATGTACTAACAGTAGGCAGAAAGGTGGGGAATCCCACGTAACGGTGACCGTCAATAAGTTAAAGTACACACTACTTGCATGTCAGAAATGGTGTGGTAATACATATGCTCAACTGCAGAATATCTGAAATATATCACAGGTGTATCCCACTGATATGTACCATTCCCTGAGGCTGCTGAAATATATACCCGAGAGTATCTGAGGCTTGCAAGTGTCAGAAACACACAGGCATATCAGCCTGTCTGCTGTTACACACTCTGCAAATAGCTGTAGAATTGCTTCCACAAGCACACAAGCACACCCTCATGTAGGAGTACAACCCAGAAATATCAAAGGATGTAGCCATCTAACAAACTAAGGACAGTATAGCAGTTTACAAGCACTGCATGTGCCTGATATTCATAACTGTTAGTACAAAGTACAAGGCCCTACTACTGCTCAGCAGCAAAATAAGATACCCTTGTAAGTGTCAAACCCCAGACCATGGCCTCACCAGACTGCATGCAGTGCCACCAAACCACACCAAACATATAAGAAATTGCTGCTAAAAGAAATATATCATGCATTACAAGGAGTGAATGTAAATGGAAAATATGAAAGCCATAGGAACACATTCCAGTAAAGACAAATATCAGGTCTTCAAGGAGTGAATGTAAAGGCAAAATAGTGAAGCCATAGCAACACATTGCAAGAGCTACTGTTGTATACCAGTTAATCCACGAGTCCTACAGGAAAGTACATACTCCCATGTAAACAGTGTTAGCATTATTAGGTGTGAGTTAACATACACACTGAGAAGAATGAACTGGAAGAAGCAACAGTCAGGTTTCAGTACAACATGCATTTCAGTGGCTATAACACAGCCTTAGATATGAGAGACATACCAACCTTTTGACTGACACAACAGTGTCCACAGCAAATCAGCATGGTCCCCACCTTGCAAAACTGAAAGGCCTACGCCTACCTAACCTAACATTTTATAGCACTGTCCTGAAATCACAGTGAGAACTGCAATTACCACACAGCAGGCTGCATGCAATTAGTAAATGCTGGCCAACAACTGGTGCAGAGGCCATCCCATGCACATGTGCAGATACCTACAAAAGCAGCCTGTACTGCCAGTCCACACATGCAATAATATCATTGCAGCAATAATCTAATAATCTACATACTGTGAACCCTCCATATGTGTTAGCAGTCTGTATCTATATGTATATGAAGATGTGCATAGGGCAAGGGACATACTGCAACTGTTAGTGAAGGCTGGACATACATATGTAGTTGAAGGTTGCTATGTACACATATCAATGTAGGTTGTAGTACAATGTACAATGTAGGTTGTACAGCAATGGATGTTTAGAAGTATGTTAGTGTGTGTGTGTGTGTGTATGTGTATGTATATATATATATATATATATATATATATATATATATAGACATAGAGAGGTATGTATAAATAGATAGACATATATAGATAGATAGATAGAATATGTATATACATATAGATGTAACAGACACATACATATATAGATACATACACATATACAGACAGATATGAATGTCTATAGATATGTATGCATACGAATATATCTATCTATAGATATATATATATATATATATATATATATTTATATATAAATATATATATATATATATATATATATATAGTGAGAGAGGCATATGGGGGCAGATGTACTGCAACAAGTGTCTGGTGACGAAGACATGGACTGAACACTAGTGTGGATACTGGAGTACCATACCCCATTCCAAAACACTTTAACCACTAACTACCACATAGGTGGTTGCCTGCCTACTACTGGAGGTGTCAGAAGGGAACATGGGAAACAAGTGTACAATAGCCTCCCCTTTGATATTCACAGTGGCACACTAGTCTTGTAATCCCTGTACATGGTACGTGTCATCAGAAATGGTGTGTCAGCTAGGGAAATGTAGGTCAGTGTACCCCTCTACACCTCACAATGTCCTACATGGTATGTACCTCCCATGACAACTATAGCAAGGGAAAAGGCCACAGACATACCTAACAAAGAGTGATAATGCCCTCAAACACATTCCCTATGCAGAGTGACTGACAAAACCACAGATAGGGTGCCTTTCATACTACTTACACAGAGGTTACCACTGCTGGATATACAGAGTTATGTCACACCCATACCAGTTGTCCAACCACCATGGTAACACCTCACAATCTGTCCAACCTAAATGACCTATGGCCCTCATCCTTGTCACCGCAGTAAAGAGCACATGCTGGAGGTACATGTTCCTATCCACAAATAAGCCATACCCTGGACTAAACCACCCAGCACTAACAAGCAAGGTTCCTTATTAGTAGATGTCAGACATACCCCTAATGAATGTTATGGAGATAGGTAATATGCCGTATGAGTCACCTATGTGTAACTGTTTGACAGGAGCAAATACAATCACATTACATGTGTCCCAAGGGGCAGGGTAGCATAAGGCTATGCTGCCGAAGGCCCAGGGCCAATAGCATAGTACCTACCTATGACACAATGCACACACACATATGTACTCATTGCAATACCAACTATGTGAGGTGGAATGAGTGTGACACTGACTGTGTGCAAGGTCTGTAATGGTGTGATTACTCAGCATGACTTTGTGTCTGTCATGGTAGTGTGTGTCCTCGGTGTGAGGCCAGAGAAGGATGCGTCAGTTATTGGGATACAAACATACTACATTGCCATATGTTGTGCTGTAGTTCCCTGTGTACGACTGCGGTGTAGGTAGGGGTATGGCAGCAAAAACTAGGGTGGATTACCAGTGAAACTGTAAATCTGCATTGCATGGGATGACAATATTCTCCATCCATTAGCTTGATACATACCTCCAGTGTGAGGTTGTGCAATGTACCTCAAACAGTGTGCCGAGTGCTGGTGTATACTAGTTTGTTGTATGGAGTGTGCCAGGCACTGTCACACAGTTGTTGGCTGAGCACTGATATGTGGTAATTTACATGTGTATCCCCTGATAGACAGACAGGTGCTATATATGAAAGTTCAGTGATATCAGTACAGTAGAGTATTACGTGTGCCATATTATTTGCTCACATATTTTTCTTTTCCTTCCAGGGTGATGGTGCATCAGCGCAACCCCTGTTATTCAGCTGCAGAGGATAAGGAGATGCACCAGAGCCTGGTGCGAGATTTTTCCACACTGTTTTCCAGGACCAGCCAGAACCAGCAGGAGAGGGCTGTACTGTGGCAAGACCTTGTCCGTCGGGTAAATGACATAGGCATGCATAACCGGACATATGAGCAGGTACGCCATCACTGCAGTGATTTAATTAGAAATGTCCGTCAGCGTGTGTCTGATATCCACAGACAACAGCTTGCCACAGTAACCCCCCCACACACACCAGAGTGGAGGAGCTCCTCCTAAGTGTTGTGGCTCCAGGCCAACAACAACATCCACAGACATGTGTCATGATGAAGGCTGGAGCCACCCAGCATGTGGACATGAGTGTGCATGTAACATGCCATATCTGTAGTTGACTGTTCTCTGCACTGGTAGTTCATGCATGTGTGAGATGTGTACTGTGTGTGTAGCTGTTATCCTGCCTATTCTTGTGCAAGATTGACATTCTGAATATCATCAGTACACCTATGAAAGCCAACTGTTGTACTACTGTACTGTATCATACTCACAGTATCAATGGCACAGTTGTGGCCACTGACAATAACTCTCTTATTTGTGCAGGTCCCTCTGGAGTAACAGCAAGGAAGCCAATCCATGCTGGTGAGTGTGTAATAACAATACTATTAATACTAATAATAATATTAATACTAATAATACCCTCAAACAGTATTGTGTATGTGTTGGATTGCATGTGTGTGTGTGTTTGTATCTGCTGTACTGAGGAGTGTGCATGTGCCCGTGTGCATGTGTGCATGTCCCCGTGTGCATGTGTGCATGTGCCCATGTGCATCTGTGGTAACATTGTGTACACATTGTAAACTGTGTTTCCTGTCTTCCTCTCACAGGTTCTGGTGTTGCTCTGTTGACGTGCAGCAGGGAACCTGAAGCCACTGCTGGGGATAGTGATAATGATGATACACGTGTAATGGCACAGGGAGGTGTGACAGGGTCTGTCGTTGGTCAGCCAATCGACAGTACACAGCAGTCAACTCCATCAATGCGCACAGTCATCCTGCCGATACATCCACTGTCACCAATGTCCTTAGCTGAGGGAGAGCATACAGTGGGCATTGACCAGGGTAATGTGGTATCAGTGGCACATGCATCCCCTCACAGCAGCCATGGCCAGAGTCCTGACATGGTACCACACAGGCAGATGTCCAGGGGTTCTTATGGGATCATCCGTGGTCATACTGCCCCTGTCAGACGTGCCCACAGAGGTCTTTCAACCTCAGCAATGTTCCGGGCTTTAATGCAGGCACAGGCACGTATGGAACGGTACACCAGACAGGGTCTGAGGGAGCTTAGAGCACATAGCACTGCTATGAATGACACTATGCGTGACGTTGCTGCTGCCATCCGTAATGTCGGTGAGGTCATTGACAGACGTTGGGGGGACACATTAGATCTGTTCCACAACTACATGTCCATGAGCCAGGGCAATGCAGGACGGTTGAGGCATTGACGCAACATCATCAGCTGGCAGTCGTCGCGGATGACAAACCCGCAGCCGCTCCCATAATGCCAGTACCAGCCCCAGCAATGCTGGGTCTGTGCTGTCATCAGACCGTCCTACAAGACCACGTGCACGTGGCTCTGGACAGTCCCAGCAGGGACATGTGTCCAGTCATCAACCAACTGCTTCTGATGACATTACCCAGTCTGCTTTAGTACCTGATACTGTCCGTAGCACCCCTGCCAGGCACAGGTACCGTGTCCACAGACAGTGATCTGTATGACCTGGCAGGTACAGTCTGTGGCTGTGCACAAACACCCGTATATGGCAGCCATGTGGTGGAACTGTGTGCATGCATACACACATGCATAATGCTAACACCTAGGGCTAACACATACACACACACACCACATCAACATTGCCCCATTTTGTACTGTTGTCAATCACTAATACACACACACATACATGTTGATTGGATGTGTCAATGGCAGACTCTGGCATACCAAGTACACACCCTGTGCATATGATGAAACTGTGCCACCTCCTGCAATCTGTAACATTGATGCAGGAACAGGATAGCAAGGTGCTGATGCACAGGGTGACTACATAGCACTGTAGTAATATTATCATTTGTTTACAGTACAGTGTAATGATATCAATGTGGGTATATCCCAGCATGCCTGATGCATTAACAGTATGATTGTCATTGTAGTTTTTTATACACCAGTGTTAATTCCAAAAGTGTAATGTCTGCACATGTTTGCATTCTGGTGGTAAGGCTGAAAACACAAACCCACCTACATAGGTATCACAGGGGATAAGAAACTGGAAGTAATGATACTCAATGCCAGACATCTAAACCGCAAGATGCATGCAGTCCAAACTCTACTCAGCATGGAGAATGTTGATATCTGTACAGTAACAGAAATCTGGTTCAAGGCTCCCAAGAGCACACTAGCACTACCAGGTTACACCACCATGCTTTACAGCCCTAAAACATGGAACTAACTACGAAAGGAGGGTGAGTATCTATAAATGTCAAGGATACCCACACCCCCAGGTTGGTGCCACAGCATGAAGCATCACAGACTATCCATGTGCAACTAACAGTGGGTAAAACTGCCTTCCAGTTCATAGCCTGCTACAGACCACCCTCCTAAACCCAGGAAACCCACTTGGCCTACTTAAGAGCACATGTAAATATGAAGGTGTCTCCAAACAACATTATATTGGGCAACTTCATCTACCCACACATAGACTGGGAGCATTACTGTAGCTCCAAAACCCTAGGCCAAAGGTTCCTAGAATTCATAAACTCAAATGCTATGGAACAACTTGTTACCACTCCCACAAGAGGGGAAAACATACTGCACCTGATCATCACCAACATGGGGACTCTATGCTCCAGACCAGAAGTGTATCCCTCACTGGTAAGATCAGACCATAGAGTAATCTCACTGTATATTCACATACCAACCCCAGCCCCTGCCCAGAAAACCACAGTGAAAAAGTTGTCTAAAGCAAATTCCACACACCTCAAAACCGAGACAGAGGTGGAATTCTTCAAAGCCCCCGGGCCTGTCGAAAATACGGCCCACACTGCTGAATCCTTTATAAACGCATTCTATGAACACCTTCAGGAATGCACAGATCATGCAATTCCAAATATAACCATGACCCAATCCTCCAAAGACAGGCGTCCTGTCTGGTGGACCCCAGAACAGAAAACAATAGAAGGAGGAAGCTACTACATGATCGAGCAATATCCCACAAAGGGAAGGAATCTTTGATCAGTATTTTGAAAACATTACGGGCACTCATAAAATAGTCTAAGGCCAGCTTCAAGAGAAATATTGCACAAGACACTAAGGATAATCATAAGGCTTTCTTTACTTATGTCAGAAATCTGGGTGGGAATTCCCAGATATGCTCAGAAGTTGTCCTAAATGACAAAGAATACACCTAAGCCACATACATTGCCAACATCATTGCTGACAGGTTCAGCACAAACATCTCATCCCCTCCCCACCACAAGGGCAAATATATATCCCAGCAGAATGATGCCCCCCTGACATCTGAGATGCTCAGTCGCCCTCTCCAAAGCAAAAACACAGCATCAATGGGAGCAGACAGTGTCCCAGGCTGCATCCTACATGAACTCCAAGAAGAACTAAACACAAACATAAAACTACTGTTCACTCCCAGCCTTACTACAGGATATGTACCCAAGGAGTGGCGTACAGCAACAGTGATCCCTCTCCACAAAGGTGGTGCCTCAACGGATCCTGGAAACTATCACCCCATATGCCTGACTAGCTTGATCTGCAAAGCTATGGAAAGGATCATCATAGACCTCATAAATAAAGATATTGGGGACCTACAGATACTGGATCCTACCCAGTTCAGCTTTGTTGAGGGCACATCCTGCCTCTTAAACCTAGTCGATGTCTTTGAAACAGTCACCAAGGCCAGTGACGAGGGGAAGGTGTTCAACACAGCCTACCTGCACCTCGCAAAAGCCTTTGATACAATACCCCACTCGGGCATTATAGAGACGCTCACCAGCATAACTATAAACCCCTATGTCACTAGATGGATTGCAAACTGGCTCATGGACAGAACACACATGGTCAGAATTGCTGGAGCCATGTCACACTCCAAAGCGGTTACAAGTGGCGTCCCACAGCGTTCAGTCCTGGGACATCTCTTGTTTGGTATATATTTCTCAGAGGTACAGGCTAACACAGATGGACTGTGGCTGAGCAGGTTCGCAGATGACTGCAAACTGGGTGCCATAATCAACTCACCAGCCAACAGAAGCATCCTACAAAAGGGCCTCATAGAAACAGACAACTGCTGCCAGAGCCATGGCCTCAAGCTAAACGCCAAAATGTGTATAGTCATCCCCTTTGGCAAGAACAAACTGCCCACAAATTAACACACAGGTGGTAAGCCATTAAGTACTGTACTCATGATTAGGGACCTGGGGACCTGAGTTGATAGCAAACTCTCATTTGACAACCACATGGTTGTAGTGGTTACACAGACAGTTTATATAGGCCACCTAATCATGAAGGGATTCACAGCTAGATCACGGGAGGTCATCGTGCCTCTTTAGTCATCCCTCATCAGGCCCATAATTGAGTACAATGCCCCTTTGTGGTGTACCTTACCAGACATCCGACCTGCAGCAACTGGTAAGTCCACAAACGTACCTCACCAAGGGGATCAAAGGGCTCCAACAGATGCCTGACATATAGAACCATGTCCAACCTGGAATTAATGGACATGCTGCACCTCAGATAATCCAAATTCCATGGAGCTATGCGCTCGTGACACTTGCACCTCAGCACTTACATAAATAGGACATGCTGGAGGGACAGGTTCATAGGTTCATACTAGGCTATCTGCCCTAGGGCATTTATAAGCCTAGCCAGAGTTGTGTGGCTTTCACCACCCCTTAGGTTGAAGAATACTATACCCATTAGTTTGCCGTGCCTCTGTCCAGCAGTGATACAGAAATGATCCCCGGGGTAAACCTACGATCTCCCATCCACTGGTCAAGATTCCTCTTGAACAGAGCCAGCGAGGTGCTCTGTCTCACATGGACCGGGATTCTGTTCCACAGCATAGGGAGTCTCTGGGTGATGAATCTGTCCCTCCAGCACGTCCTATTTATATCCGTGTTGAGGTTTAAGTCTCTTGCTCTTGTGGCTCTGGTGGATTTGGATTTTTGAGGTGGAGCATGTCCATTAATTCCGGTTGGACATGGCCTTGTATGTCAGGCACAGGACACCTCTGAGCAGATGGTATGCGACTGAATAGAGCTGGAGTTACTACAGTCGGGCAGCATATGGCATATTTTGAGCCCCTTTATCCTTTTGGTGAGGAACTTTGGGGTCTTTCCAATTGCTGCAGGTGTCGGGTAAGATACATTCGAATGGGGCATTGTACTCAATCATTGGTCTGATAAGTGAAGAGTACAGGGGAACAATGACCTCCCTTGATCTGGATGTGAATCCCTTCATAATCAGGTGGGCAATGTAGAAGGTCCTCCTAACCACTTTGGCAATGTGAGTGTCAAAAGAAAGGTTACTGTCAACTTGGGTCCCCAGGTCCCTGATAACCTCTTCCGTGCTTAATGGATTGCCACCTATGTGGTAACTTGGGGTTACCTTGTTTTTACCAAAGGGTATTTTGGCGTTTAGCTTAAGGCCATGGCTCTGGCACCAGTTATCCGTTTCTATGAGACCTCTCTGAAGGATATCTGTGTCTGATGGATTTTCAACTATGGCGCCCAGTTTGCAGTCATCTGCAAACTTTGTCAGCCACAATCCTCCTATGTTTGCCTGCACTTCTGAAAAGTAGATGCCGAACAAGAGGGGGCCCAGGACTGAGCCCTGTGGGACACCGCTTGTGACCGGCTTGGAGTTTGACATGGCACCAGCAACTCTAACCCTGTGCGTTCTGTCCTTGAGCCAGTTTGCAACCCATCTTGTGACATATGGTTTTACATTTAAGCTGGTGAGCTTTTCTATGATACCCGAGTGGGGTACTGTGTCGAAAGCTTTTGCAAGGTCAAGGTAGGCTGTGTGAACTGCCTTACCCTCATCAATGGCCTTGGTGACTGTTTCAAAAAAGTCGACCAAGTTCAAGAGGCATGATCTGCCCTTGACAAAGCCATGGGTAGGATCCAATGTCTTTAGGTCCCCTATGTCTTTATTTATGAGTTCCATTATGATCCTCTCCATAGCTTTGCATACCAGGCTTGTTAAGCTTATGGGGCGGTAATTACCAGGGTCCGTAGAAGCACCGCCTTTGTGGAGTGGGACCACAGTTGCCATACGCCACTCTTTGGGTACGTATCCTGTGGTAAGGCTAAGATTAAACAGCAGCCTTATGTGTGGGTTTAGTTCCTCATTGAGTTCGTGTAGCACACAGCCGGGGACACCATCCGGTCCCATTGATGCTGTGTTTTTAGCTTTAGAGAGAGCAGCTCTCATAACCCAGAGGCTCCCTTCACTCTGGAATAAAATCACAGTCCAGGTTAGGCAGAGTCCCTTAATGACTCTCTGCAAGAGGACTGTTGCTGAGTGGATGGGAGATTGTAGGTTTACCCCGGGTTTCACTTCTGTGTCACTGTTACACAGAGGCTGAGTATACTAACCTGGAAAAAGGCCATATCAAAATACATTTAAAATGGGTGGCGAAAGACAAACACAGTCTGGCTAGGCTTATAACTGCCCTAGGGCAGATAGCCTAGTATGAACCTATGGACCTATTACATGATGTATCCTCAACTGATACACAGATGTAGGAAACCCAGTGTCAGTGATATCCCTGCAGTACTACATTATACCAGTAGCCATTCTTACTGAGCCCCACACATCCCTGGGAAGAATACTGTTTGGCATATAGCAGTCTCACGTACATGCCAACACACTAGCGATATGTTCATCCAAGACTGGAAATGTATACAGTGGCCTACAATGCATTCTGCACATGACACACATGACCACCACAAGGGTATCATACAGATAGATACCTGTTATCCAAGCCATGCTCTATTACTGTAACGCAACTGTAACTTTGTCATCAGCATGTACTTAACATAGTATTCCAGTAGTACCATGTAGGTGGCAGCACCCATCATGTAGAACGGGTAATGGTGTGTACATATGGACAAGTGTTTTCTTGTCTATCCTGTGATATTCACATTTCCAAAGGTATTGTGCAGTCCCTCGGTGCATCGCCTAAGCAAGAAGGTGTCTTTATGCATATCAGCAACAGTTGCCATACACTTACACTGGATGTCCATTACTCACAGACTTTGCTGTGTTATAACATGTGTGACATATACTCCAGACATGAACCCTCACCCACATTAATATATCACAGCTTTCATGAGTGTGTGTCACCCAGTTGGCCTAGGACACAGATCACTGCAGTAGCCTGTATTGTCAACAACATACATGTATGGCATACAGTCTGGGAATCTGCAGGACATGCTGGCACAGGTAACAACTGTATTCATATGAGGCGGGCTTAACACATAGGAACTATTGAAGGTCACAGGTACATATCTGTATGTGGCACACACATACCTGATGTGTGCATTGCAATTACCGTTATAATTATATGTCATACAATAATAAAAGCAAAACCCACCACACATTGACAAACTGTGTGACAAACACACACATGGCTTTTGTAGGATTCAAACCCCTATGACACTTGAGAGAGACACATTAACACAGCGCGCTATTCGCATTACTGGGTGGTTTCCCTTCTCCTGCTGTACTTATAGGGTGCTGACATCATCAGTCTTTACAATGAGGAATGTATATCATGTAGTGTGTTATTCCAGTTGTCAAAAGGGACATTTCCTTCAAAGAGAATTGCACACATGCACACCCCCCCCCCCACACACACACACACACACACACACACACACACACACACACACACACACACACACACTGAGCATTTGCAGGATTCAAACCCCTACCTATGTTATGACACTTGAGAGGGACGCATTAGCACAGCGCACTATTCGCATTACTGGGTGGTTTCCCTTCTCCTGCTGTACTTATAGGGTGCTGACATCATCAGTCTTTACAAAGAGGAATGTACATCATGTAGTGTGTTATTCCAGTTGTCAAAAGGGACATTTCTTTCAAAGAGAATTGCACACATGCACACCCTCTGCCCCCCAACACACACACACACACACACACACACACACACACACACACACACACACACACACACACACACAGACTGAGCATTTGCAGGATTCAAACCCCTACCTAACTATGTTATGACACTTGCGAGAGCCGCATTAGCATAGCACGCTATTCGCATTACTGGGTGGCTTTTCTTCTCCTGCAGTATTTATAGGGTGACATCAGTTTTTACAAAGAGGTATGTACATCTATTACTATCCCTCAGTATGGGGGATAACAATATATATGCATTAACAGACGCCTAGTTCAGGGTCACATATGCACATCAGCACTACCTGGTTATGTTTTATACCATGCTTCATGAACACAGGACTTGTAACACACAACACAACCAGGGAGTGTATCCATATACATCACAGATACACACACCTCTGGGTTGTTAACACTGCAATAAGCATGACAGGCCATACATATACAACTACCATTGTGCAAAACTGCCTTTTGGTTTGGTGTGTAGTTCAGACCACCCCCTCCCATATCCAGGAACCACACTTGGCTTCCCTGGGAACATTGTGGGATATGAAGGTGTTCACATACACCATTACAGTGGTTAACTTCAGGTACAGGAGTATTGACTGGGGGAACTACTCAGGCCTCAACAACATCACCCTACAGCCACTACAATTTGTGAATCCATGTGCTATGGCAGAACCAGTCACCACAGCCACAAGGGGGAATACATATTGGACCTGATCATCACCAACATGGGGACTCTGTTCCACACCAGAGGTAGACCACTGTTGTTAAGATATGACCATAACCAACTTTCCCTGGACATCCATATCCCATCCCCACCCCCAGGCAAGGAAATCACTGCTAACAAAGTATTTCTCAAAAGCAGACTTTGCACTTGTGAAGACTGGGGTGGAATACTTCAAAGGCCCTGTGCTGGAGGATTATACAGCCCAATCTGCAGAATCCTTTACTAATGCATTCTATGAGCATCTGCAGGTTTTCATTGATCATGCTATCCCAAATAAAACCAAGACTCCTCCACAGCAGGAGACCTGTCTGGTTGACACCAGCCATATATAAGCTGTACAACAGAAGGAGTGAGCCAATACATAACAGAGCAATATCCCACAGAGGGAGGACATCTCTGAACAGTATTGGCAGGACACTTCAATCCCTCAAAATCATCACCTGCAAGTTTTGACAGTGAAATTGCCCAGACACTACAGATAAGGCTCCCCTCAGTCTGGAATTGAATCCTAATTAATGTTAGACATAAACCCTCGCCAACCCTCTTCCAGCAAACTCCAGCCACATGGATGTGACATTACAAATTCAACCCCTGGGATCTCCACTGTGTCCCTGTTTGACGGAGGCACAGCAAACTAGCCTTAAACGGTGCCTTCTGTGACCTACTTTACAGAGACACAGTAGGCTACTGTACTGGGGAGGCAGACACCAAATACACTCTGGCTAGGCTTATGTATTCCTTAGGGCAAACAGCCTAGTATCGACCTCTGCACCCATATGTTTATGTTTGGGATGCACAATATTTGTTGCTGATAAACTGTTTGCAGGTCTTTATTGCCATAGCTTTCCCTGTTTCTATGAACAACTTGTGTATCTGTGGAAGATGTTTGATCATGGCAGGGTTCCAGTATATTACTTATGTCTCTGTTGTCATTTAACTGTGTGCACTGGCCAAATTGCTGTATTGTGGGAGGTTCCTGGCTTAACACATACAAATGCCAGATATGTGTGTCCGACTGCTATACTGAGACATGGCCTAAGTGTGTGAGCATGCCCAGTTCAGGCTTTCCACGGTTTGTTGCCTGACATATGTCTCATTTATCAAAGTGTGTGAGCATGCCCAGTGTGACCTTTCCATATGTTGAGATCTGAGGTCCACTACATTTGTGGTTGTGTGTGAACTTGAACAATATTTGACATTTATAGTGTGTGTGTTGGAAGTCATGTTGTGTTCTTACTGCCCAACTGCTTTGTGTCTGAACCCAACAGGGATTATGCTGTGCCTGCAGGGTTTCCATGGGACAGTTTGCATACACTTGTCAACATTCTTTCATACTGACCAAACACTGTAATACTGTCATAGTGTAGTGGTTCAGTCCTTTCACTCTGGTGCACAGTATCCTGGGTTTGAGTCCCATCACTGCTTTAAATATTCATACTGAGCACACCAGACTAAGGTATGACCATGTTGCATTTTGTTCAGCTATGGCCTACTTAAACCAGACTTGTCCAACATTACTAGTGTATTCCGCAACTTGGGTGGACATTGAGAAACACTAGGCTATGTGCACTAGGGCATTTCTAATCCTAGTCAGAGTGTGTTTGTCCTTCAACACACATTTTAACTGAAGTTTGCCATGACATTTTTCAAGGTTAGTATACTGTGCCTCTGTCTAACTGTGACATAAATGTGATACCCAGGGTAAACCTACAATCTGCCATCCACTCATCAAGATTCCTCTTGAAGAGAGTCAATGAGGGACTCTGGCTAACCTGGACTGTGAATTTATTCAAGAGTGGAGGGAGCTTCTGGGTTATGGATCAATCACTACAGCATGTCCTAATTATTTCAGTGCTGAGGTTCAGGTTTCTCATGTGCATAGCTCAATGGGATTCAGATTTTACAAGGTGCAGCATGTGCATTGATTCCAGGTTGGACATGGCTATATACATCAGGCACAGATCACCTCTGGGCAGGCAGTATGCCACTGTGTGGAGCTGCAGTTTGTTTAATCAGGCAGATTTGGGGTCTTTCCAGTTGCTGGAGGTGTCTGCTAAGGTACATCCCACAAGGGGCATTGTACTCAATTGTGAGCCTGATGAAGGATGACTGAAGAGGTACGATGACCTCCCCTGATCTAGATGTGATTACCTTCATGATTAGATGGGTATATGTAATGTTTTTATAACCACTACAGCCACGTGGTTGTCAAATGCAAGATTTCTATCAGCTTGTGTCCCCATGTCTCTTATTACTTCTTCTGTACTTAATGGGTTACCACCTATGTGGTAATTGGTGGGCACTTACTGTTTTTCCAAAGAGGATGACTATACACTTTTTTCTGTTTAGCTTGATGACATGGCTGTGGCACCAGTTGTCTGTTTCTATGAGGCCCTTTTGTAGGATGTTTGTGTCAGCTGGAGGGTCAGATATGGCGCCCAGTTTGTAGTCATCTGCAAACTTGTTCAGGCACAGTCCTTCCATGTTGGCCTGTACCTCCGAGAATTATATACCAAACAGGGGGGTCCCAGGACCGAGCCTTGTGGGATCCCAGTTGTAGCTGGTTTGGACTCTGACATGGCTCCAGCATTTTTGACCATGTCAGTTCTGTCATTGAGCCAGTTTGCAACCCATCTAGTGACATAGGGGTTTATATTTAAGCTGGTGAGCTAATCTATAATGACCACTTCGGGTATTGTATGGAAGGCTTTTGCAAGGTCCAGGTAGGCTGTGTGGACCACCTTCCCCTCATCAATGGCCTTGATGACTGTTTCAAATGACTCAACCAGGTTTAAGGGGCAGGATCTGCCCTTAAGAAAGCCACACTGGGTAGGGTCCAGTGTCTGTAGGTCCCCAATATCTTTATTTCTGAGGTCCATAATGATCCTTTCCATAGCTTTGCAGACCATGCTAGTCAGGATTCTGGGGTGATAGTTTGCATGATCCATTCAGGCACCACCTTTGTGGAGAGGGATCACTGTTGCTGTACACTGCTGCTTGGGTACATATCCTGTGGTAAGGCTGGGATTGAGCAGTGGTTTTATTTGGCATTCAATTCTTCTTGGACTTCATGTTGGATGCAGTCCGGGACACCATCTGGTCCCATTGATGCTGTGTGTTTTGCTTTAGGGACGCTGGCTGTTACCTGAGCATCTGCAATGCCAGGGGGCCAGCACTCTGCTGGGATAGATATTTGGCCTTTTGGTGTGTGTGTGTGTGGGGGGGATGGAGTTTGCACTGAACCTATCAGGTCGGATGTTGGCAATGTCTGTGGGCTTGGTGTATTGTTTGTCATTTTGGACTAAGTCTGAGCATATCTGGGAATTCCCACCCAGGTTCCTACCATCAGTAAAGAAAGCCTTGTGATTATCCTTAGTGTCCTGTACAATTTTTATCTCGTAGCTGGCCTTAGAGGATTTTATGTGTGGCCATAGTTTTTGTCATAATACTGATCAGTGATGCCTTCCCTTTTTGGGTTTTGCTCTATCATGTAGTAGCTTCCTCCTTCTCTTACATGGTTTGTTAATGGCTGGGGTCCACCAGACAGGATGCCTGCCTTTGGAGGATTGGGTCTTGGTTTTATTTGGGATTGGATAGTCCATGCATTCCTGAAGGTGTTCATAGAATGCATTCATAAAGGGTTCTGAGGTCTGGGCCATATTTTCCACAGGCACAAGGGCTTTAATGGATTCCACCTCAGTTTGGAGGAGTGCATAATTTGCTTTACACATGTTTTTCACTGTGGTTTTCTGGCCAGGGACTGGGGTCAGGATGCGAATATCCAGTGAGATTACTGTATGGTCTGATCTTACCAGTGAGGGATACACTTTTCGTCTTGGCCATAGAGTCCACATGTTGGTGATTATCAGGTCCACTACGTTTACCCGTCTTGTGGGAGTGCTGACAAGTTGTTCCATAGCATTTCGGTTTATGAAGTCTAGGAACCTTTGGCCTAGGGTGTTGGAGCTAGAATAATGCTATGTTTGGGTAGTTGCAGTCACCCAATATAATGTTGTTTGGAGAGACCTTCATATTTTCATGTGTTTTCAAGTAGGCCAAGTGGGGTTCCTGGATTTAGGAGGGTGGTCTGTAGCAGGCTACGAACTGGGAGGCAGTTTTAGCCACTGTTACTTGCACGTGGATAGTCTGTGCTGCTTCATGCTGTGGCACCAACCTGGTGGTGTGGGTATCCTTGACAATTATTGATACTCGCCCTCCTTTTGTAGTTTGTTCCATGTTTTGGGGCTGTAAAGCATGGTACGAGTAGTGCTAGGGTGCTCTTGGGAGCCTTGAACCAGGTTTCTGTTACTACACAGATATCAACATTCTCCATGCTGAGGAGAGTTTGGACTGCATGCATCTTGCAGTTTAGACTTCTGGCATTGGGTAGCCTTACCTCTAGTTTCGTATCCCTTGTGATACCTATGGAGGTGGGTTTGTGTTTTGAGCCTTACCTATTCAAGGCACTATGGGGGTGACAACAGCCTTTGCCAGTATCCAAAAGGCCAGGGGTGATAGGTGCAAGCCATCCATACCGGAGCATCGTGTCTTGCTCAGCATGTCATCCCAGGCTGACAGGCATTGGATCCCCTTTGACTAACAACAATACTTATGCCAATTGTTGTAATTGATCATCTTGTCTTCATATTGTGGCATCATGCTTGGTGAGGGTAGGATGTTACTCATGGGTCATCAAGTTTGCATATACTACATGGTGTTACATTGCTTAACACATGGCAATCATGCCTCAGGTGGTGCTGCAGGGCTGCCTATGTTGGATGCACATACTACACTCCCTGTACATGTTTGAAAGCAGGTTGTGTCAACTTAGGCATCCCTTTTACTATATGCGTGAGTCAGGGAGAGGTACCATTTCCAGGGTTCCGACTGAGCCAGTGTATGTGCTATGCGTTGCCTCTTTGCCAAGGCCAAGGCATACTGGGCATGCCTCCTTCTGCCTACTGGGGTAATCTCAGGTTGTTCCTCCTCCGAGTCACGCTCTGCCTGTGATGGCCTTGGCAATGGTGGGGGGCTGTTTGGGCCGGGCCTATGCTGGTCCTGCTGCAGCTGTTTTCGCAGAATCATATTATGTAGCATAGCACATACCATGACAATTGGGTACATGTAGTTGGTGAGTACTGCAAGGCTCCACCAGATGTGTCCAGGCACTGGAACCGTGACTTGAGCAGCCCAAACACACACTCTATTACATTACGTGTTTGTGCGTGTGCCTCATTATGGTGTTCCTGTTCAGGTGTGTGTGCGTTTCTGATGGGTGTCATCAGCTACTGCTCCAGTGCATAGCCAGCATCCCCCAATAGGTGACCATGTGGGATGTCCCCACTGGCAAATGTCTGGTACAGCTGCGTCAGATGCCAGATATGGGAATCATGTTAGCTTCCAGGGCAGCCAGCACACACATTCATTATTATGCCCTGGGCATCACACACAACCTGGCAGTTGATGGAGGGAAAGCCCTTGTGGTTAATGTAGACCCTACCCCGCTCACCGGCTGGTGCTTTGATGCATATATGCTTGCAGTCTATTGCACCCACTACCTCAGGGTATTCTGCTATTTGCTGGAAGAGACTCATATTGCTGGCCAATACCTCACAGGAATTGGGGAAATATACATGATCGCTGACATGGCATCCAGGAACTGGTGCAGTACCCTGGATGCTGATGCCTGCGATGTCCCATCATATCACCAGTTGGTCTCTGGAAGGTACCTGTTGCTAGTATTCTTAGGCCAACACATACCTTGGTTTCCACTGGGATAGGTTCCCCTCTGTTGGTTCTGTGTGTGAGGTGTAGCCTGCACAGCTCAACAATTTGCTGCAGGAGGTCTCTGTCCACTCTATAGCGCTCCACTATCTCCAGCTCATGTAACCCCTGGTAGGTGACCCTGGGCCTGTACACTCTTCTCCATCTCCTCACTGTGGGTTGTCTGGCAGCATTTGCATTGTCACCACCCTAAGCATGTTGCATATATCGCCTTATAACAGCTATGGCAGCCCCTAGCATTTTTTATCTGAGTGAAGCTTTTTCAGTTTTCACTTCTAGTAGCTTACTCTAGTGTTGCAATGTCTCTTGAGAGACACATACTGCACTGTTGTTTGCAGAGTTTTCAGTGCTGGGCTACTGTTCTGCCTGTGTAATTGCCTGATTCTGATTGTTTTCACCTGCTAGCTCTGCTAGTATTCCCTGGTAGCTTCCTACAATTTGTTGTGCTTCCTTTTTCCTGTTTGTTTCCTCAGGGGGGAGTGACGCGCATACAGGGGCAAACGCGCACAGCAGCTACCACGCACGCACACATGCTTAGATGGACTACAACTTGCTTATTCGGGTTAAAATGTGTGCACACTAGCGCAAACGCACTTACAAGTCTTTAAACAGGCTTCTAAATGCTTACTCTGGCGTAAACGCGCGCAATCATGCTTACACACGCGCACTCCATCTTACGCGGGCTTCCCAGCATGCACACGCGCGCATGGACGCCCAGCAAGAAACTTTGGTGTTATCCACAGTGTACACCTTCCATTTCCTGCCTTTCCCATGTCTACCTGTTGACACACCTCTTTCCATGATGTCTGACAGCTTTCACATGCCACTCTGCTCCAATGAACTTCATTTCTTTCATACATACCCCCCCTGTGATGTCACCTATCTCCTACTCTGTTACTCCCCCTTATCCTACTCCTACACTCCAGGGGATGTGCTCATTTGCTATGTAAAAGTGCGATTCACTATCCTAACACTCATTTACATAGGACTGCCTACTAATGCTTAGTTACATGTCTTACACTGAGCTTCCCCCCTTAGCAACCCCTACTCGGTGGCCATGTTGTTTTCAGCCTGCTATTCCCTTACATTGTAAATTGATGGTTTGCATAAAACCCACGTTTATGGGTTTTAAATATTTTTCTGTTTTTTTTTTTTTTTTTTTTTTAGCGCAGCCCATTTGCACGGTGCTGTGCTACGTTTAAACATCTGCGATCGCCGAAAAAAAAAAACATTTTTATTTTAATTTTGCATGGAGGTATGTTGCTTCCTGGAACATATGCAACCTTTATTTGGAGCTGACAAGGCTCCATTGTGCTATTTGCAGAACGGTATTCAGTTGTCAACTGAGTACATTTCTGCAGATAACACGGCTCTTACACGGACAGGTTTGTGCTTCCTGGATCGCAAAATTACCTCATTTGCATGCCTTTCGGCTGCAAGTGAGATAATTTGCATATCCAAGCCCTGTCCGTGTAAGAGCTGTTTTAGGAGCTCTCTTACACGCCCCTGCAGGCTGTTCGTGGATCGATCGTCGGACATGATGGCTGCATGGAGTCTTACACTACTCTTAGACTCTGTGCAAGCCATCGTGATTCCAGTCCAATGTGTATATTTAGTGTAGGTTTTATTTATTTTTATTTTATTTATTTACATTTGTTGACCGGGCTAGTCAAGCTGGATACATGTCCTTTTTCAGTAGAGGCCCGGGGAGAAAAGCTCCCACAATTAACAGAAGTATCACATTACAATTAGATACAAGAAATTACATTATTATAAGAATGAAACAATACAATATTTAAATATACATGCTGATAGTTTGGGAAACATTTGTTGGGTTGGTCATATGACTTGGATACATGTGGAGATAGTAAAATACTAGAAGGAACTTGAGAGGAAGAAGAGATTTAGGAACTGAGAGACCTATAGGAATTAATCTGGGTTGGAACATGGGCATAACCAGTGAGACTTAAGTGATTCTCTGAGATTAGTTTTGAATACGGTGAGTGAAGTCATAAGCCTGAGGTTGTTGGGAAGGGAATTCCATTGCTTTCCAATGGAATTAGCATAAAGGGCATCACCAGCTATGTTATTAGATTTGATGGTTAGTACCTGAATACTGTTTGCGGATCGAAGGCTGCTTAAGTTGGTGTAGGGGGTCAGGATTTTGCTCAGTGAGGGGGTGTTCTCTGGATGATTAATTATTTTGTATGTTTCGGAGAGTTGGTTTAATTTAAGAAGATTGGGCAATTCCAACCAGCCAAGTTTCTTGAGGTTGAGGCAATGGTGTGTACGATAGGGTGTACCGGTTACGAATCTTGCAATATGATGGTAGGTAGTAGAGAGGTTATTGAGCTCGCGTTTGTTGAGGAATGAAAGTATCGGTGAGGCATATAGTAGGGTGGAAAGGAGGTGGGTACGAGCAATGGTTAATTTAGCTTGAGGAGTAAGAAAGTTATTGATTCTATACATAGAGCCTAGTTTCTTGTTAACTGACTTAATGGTTTGGGCAATGTGCATGTTGAATTTAAGCTTGTGGTCAATGGTGACACCTAATAGTTTGGTGTAGGAGACAGGCTCAATGATGGTGCCATTTAAGGATTCCACAAAAAATGTCCTGGGATTATCTAGTGGGTGTTCTTGTGCTAGGGGAGTGGTAGACGTGGGGAAAAATAGAAGTAACTTGGTTTTAGTCGGGTTGAGTATAAGTTTCCGGTCGGAGAACCATTTTTCAACTTTGGCAAAACATTGTTGGGTGGCTGCTTGGAGATTCTGGAGAGACGGGTCGGAGCAGATCAGGGTAGAGTTATCTGCATATTGAATGCAGGTGGCTCTGGGGATGACTGTGTGAAGATCATTTATGAAAACAGAGAATAGGAGAAGACCAAGTATGGAGCCCTGTGGAACACCAATGTTGTTTGATAGCAGGTGAGATAGACTATTTTGCCATTGGACTGCTTGTTGCCTGTCAGTGAGGTAGTCCTTAAACCAGCTTAGGGCTAGGTTGTCAAGATATAGGGTTTGTAATGTGTGTAGTAATAGCTGATGGTTAACCATATCGAAAGCTTTCGATAGGTCAAGAAAGAGAGCGGCAGATGTTTGTTTTTTGTTGCGGTTGCTATTGATTGTGTCAACAAAGGAGAGGAGAGCGGTGGTTGTACTGTGATGTGGGCGGAAGCCATGCTGGGTAATAGACAGCAGATTATTGATGGTAAGGTAGTGTAGGAGTTGTTTGTGAACACACCGTTCCATGATTTTAGCTATTGGAGACAATATTGCGATGGGTCTATAGTTAGATGTTTCTGTGGAGGAGCCACCTTTATGCAATGGAATGATGTATGCAATTTTCCAAATGGGGGGGATGGAGGCCTCAGTTGGAGATCTATTAATCAGGATTGATATGGGATAGGCTATGACATCAGACGCTAATTGTAGGTATTCCGCTGGGAGGTGATCGGTCACTAGGGTGGACGGTTTCAGTTTTTTTAATAGGGTACGAATATAGGAGGTAGATACTGGTTGTAAGTTAAAGGAAAGAGGAGGTGTGTCAGCAGGAAGAGTTAAGGAGGGGGGAGAAGTAGATAGATGATTAGCTAGGGACTGGATGGTCTCAGTAAAAAAAGTGTTAAAAGTGTTGGCTACTACATCTGGTGCTTGACCAGTGAGTTTCTCCGGGGTTGGGGTAGTAGATTTCCCAGGATGGAGGAGGTTATTAAAACCAGCCCAGAACTTTTTTGGGTTAGTCTGATGTTTGTCCTGGAGGTGACAGAAATATTGTTTCTTATCTCGAGTTATGTTGGATTTTGTGGAGTTTCTAAGCTGCTGAAATTTAATGCGGTCATGGGGAGATTTGGTTGCTCTCCATTTGTGCCAAGCCTGGTCACGGAGCTTAATTTTTGTTTTGGTTTCTGGTGTTAGCCAGGGAGCTATGCGTACTTTGGTTCTAATTAGTCGATTTGGGGCATGAGAGTCGAGAATGTTTAGGAATGTGTCATTGAAGTGTGACACACTCTCGGCTAGGGGTAGAGTATTTAGGATAGACCAATTGCAGGATTTCAGTTCCTCAAGGAATAGTTCTGGATTGAACATTTTCCGATTTCTAACAAGTTTGTATAAGGGTGGGTTGGTACAAGAAAATTTGTGTTTTAAAATGTAAGTGATAAGGTGGTCGCTAATGTCGTTGGGTAGGGTACCAGTGGTATAGTTATTCGGATCTTTATTGGTGAGAATCCAGTCAATCGTGCTCTCTTTTTGCTGAATATTACCAATTCTAGTTGGGGATGTAATATTTTGGGAGAAGCCATGTAGATTGATTGGATGTGGATTTGACTTACCTGAGCATTGGGACCAGTCAATATTGAAGTCCCCTAGTACTATAGTTTCTTGAGGGTAATTGGTGGCTAACCAACTTAAAGTTTGCTCTAGGTTATCAAGGTTCTTCCCTGGCGGAATATAGAGAACAACTAGATTGATACATTTTTGGGTATTGAGGCAAATCTTTAGTGCAATAAGTTGTATATTAGAGACCTGGGGAGGATGCAATGGGTTCATACTGATGTTCAATCTGTTCTTAAACATTACAGCTGTTCCCCCACCCCTTTTGGTTGTTCGATCCATCCTTAGGATATTATAGCCGGGTGGAAGAATTTCTTCATCCTTAGTGGCAGGTTTGAGCCATGTTTCTGATAGGCACATGATGTCTGGGGAATGTGTGGCTATCATGGCATGTAAGCTATGTATTTTGTTGTTAATGCTTCTTAGGTTGATGTGAAAGATGAGGAGGGAGTTAGTAGGAGTTTGGGGTAATTTTGAGGTGACAGAGTCTCGATTGGTGTCAGGGCCTGGATTTGGGTGAATGTCACCGTGTTGTGTTATACATTGTTTAAGGTGCTCCAGGAATCTCTGGAGTTTGCATAGTAATTTGAGGTTAAATTTATTTTTGGATGAGTTAGGGTAGTGAAGGGTCAGATTAATTTTAATGAGACCTAGTGTTTTTGCAGGGTGGAGAGAGGGTACTATTGTGTTATGAGAAAAAAGTGTGTGTGTGGTGGTGTGGGCCTTAGGAAAGGGAATTCCTAAGAGTGTTTGGTGTTCATATCTTGATAAAAGGTAAGGGAAGAGAAGAAGTAGAGTTAGTAAAGGGATGAGGGAATACATGCTTTTAATCATGACAATGAGAGAGAGGTAGCTTGTGGGATGGGAAGATAAGGAGGGGTTACTAAATTTAGAGAGTTGGCTAAGAGTGTGGGAGGAGGAGTTGTAAATTGGAGGACAGCCGTGATTGGGAGGGAGAAAGGGTGGGATGGGCTAGGTTTTATTAAATCTGGCCCATCAACTATGTCACCTTCAAAACTAGCAACAAACTTAGAATGTTACAAAAGGCTAAACCCTATCTAAATAACAAGTCAGAAGTCTCTACTCCTCAAACTCTTCTACTTCCAGTTCCACTTTGCAGTTCATCTATTTAACTAACTTGCAAAAAAGTGCCCTGAACAAACTAGAAATTACATACAGTAAAATATCTTAATTTGCTGCCAAAACACCTCCTACTTCCACCACTGTACTGCTTTGCACAAATTAGGATGGCTATAACTTAAGAATACACTAAAATGAAGTTGACTGTGTCACTCACGCTATTTTACACAGACTCCAAGTGTCCTGCTGTCACGATCCTTGTGAAATATTATACCCTATCAAGACTATTACAATAAAAAAGCAGTATCAATCATACACTGAAAAATCAACCAAACATTTTGGTGATTCTATATATTCCGCTTCTGTAGCTAAACGTTCAAATATAATCCCTCTAGAATTATGCACTGAACCAAATATTAAGCCATACCTAAGAAAACTAAAACTTTACCTAAAATCCACACAGCAATGCCAATGAGCCTCTCACATTTAAACCATCTTATTAGAGTTGCTAACAGACCATAACAGTCTTCAAGTCCACTTAAAAATCCTGCTGAATGATTAAATGTTATCTCTTCAATTCCCTCACTTTCGCTTTCTACCCAGTTCTTAAAAACACTTTCACTCACGAAATTCCCCATTGCAAACTTTGTATTTTATTTCACATTTCCCTATCTAAATTCATTACTTTCAAATGACCACCCTTTGCTACACCCTCATTACATCTTTAAACTACTCTGTCTCTAAGTAACTATTTCATCCTTTTTCTTCTAAATGCCCCACTGTCTCTATTACTATAACATTATAAAATAATCACTTACAATCTTCTGTGAAACATACTTAATATAGAGGATTACGACTGGGATGCCAGTCATAACCTGTTTATTATGTGTCTGAGACATGGATGCCAAGAAATTCAGTTTGAGAGTTGAATTTTGGCATCCATGTGAAGAACACATAATAAAGGGCTGTGATCATTGAGATAATCATAATTCTTTGTAGTTAGGGTTGCCAGCTGTCCGGTTTTTGACCGAACTGTCCGGTTTTCAGACAAATTGTCCAGTTAAAAAATTTAAACTCATGAAGTCCAGTTTTTTTTTGTGCCGCCAGAGGAGAGGAGAAAGTAAATGTATCCAGCTCGAATGGGAGCGGTACAATACACTACTAGCTACTACACAACAATGAAATGCTTTTAACTTCAGTATTCCTGGTAGCTACATAGTTTAGACAGTACATACATTAACTTAAGTGGCAGTGATGTAATACAAATGGACAAATTTTATTTTCTGCTATACGGATTGTAGAGATATCACTGGAAGGCAGTACTCCATGGTGGGAAAATGGTATTTTTTTAGCTATCATTATCCTACCAACTACCAAGCAGTGACAAAAGAAATCTTATAGCAAGATTTAAAATGCTTAAGCACTCTGCCAACATTGCCCAGTGTTGCATTGTAGTACACTCAGACTGATTTTAGAACTTCACCATGCAGTGTAATACTGCTAGCAATTAACACGTCCTGATTTGTATTATCCTCATCTACTATGTTGAACCATATTCCATGAAACAAATTGTGCATCTTGCTTTTTGGGCACTTGCAGTTACCCAACATTATTTTGCTTTTACTTAATTCTGTCGCAAGGGACCACATTGAAAAATAAAACTATCTCTTTGCCATGTTCAGAAAATGGCAAGTGTGCTAGCTGCATGTGATTTCTTTTCCTACGTGCATCTTTCTTAGATCTAGAGGCTTGAGTCATCTTTCATTCAGTCTTATTGCCATTTTACAACTGCATAGCGGACCAGTCTGCATCTTCCTTAGCTTGTTTTAGTGCGCATTGTTGTAGGATGTTACCTCTTTTAGCCCGCAACTTTGGCGATATAGAAAAACATTAATGAAACTCTTTAAAGTATGTGTGCTTTTCTGAGATTATGACGTATACTTTGAAAGTAACATAAAACATGTCACCTGTTAGAAATCCATTCATCCACAACCCCTTTATCCCATTTTTGCATATGTGACATGTAAAGAAAAAGAGTGGGAGGTCATTCGGACCCAGTACAAGATCTTAAGTACTAGCATCTGAAATATCACACTAGGGGCAGTAACACTTAGCTCAATTGACCCCACCCAATACAGGCACAGCCAAGGACTGAAACTTCCTAATCCAAGTACGAAGCGGAAAATATGTTACATCTTAACAACTGAGTACCTGTCCCATGCCCCAGTACAAACAGTATTTGACAGAACTTTCAAAATGCAAGGAATGTTAAGATCATCATTTCTGAATGAGCAGTAAAGTGATGTTATTGACTTAAATGATCTTATGGGGTAAATCAAAACTTACAATTTTTAATAGCAAAGATAACTGCTTACATTTTTTGGATTTTTTTTAATCAGATTTACCACCATGTGCACAGGCTGCTAGCTCTTGACCTTTTATCTCCATGGATCATCCATAATTAGGTTTAGGAACATAGAAAATAAATAACTGGAGAAAAATGCACCATATTGACACTTTTCATCAATACTGGTACTTACATCTGCAGCAGCCTAGCAGTGCAATTAGTGCCGCCTGTGTTCTTTTCTCCCCTTTAAGTACGGCTTAAGTCATCAAAGTGGGTGGTCCCATCAGCTGATGTCACTGTGATGTCACAAAATAGGTGGGGCATGGGTGGGAGAGGGGGTGGGAATGGGTGGAGTTATGTGTGATGCGAGGGGCGTGACTTTAGTCCAGTTTTAGCCGCAAAGAAACCTGGCAACCCTATTTGTAGTGCATGGGGCTTTATCTGCTTCATGTGATACTGGTTAAAGGGGAAAAATCACTAAGTGTTTTCCTGGCTTTCATATTCATAAAATACTTAGCTGGTGCTGTCACAGTGACAGTGTAACATAATCCTTTATGTCTACACTTACCTCCATTCCTCTCAACTGTCTAGATTTTCGCAGGACATCCAGATTACTGCTTCTTATTTTTGGCCTGTTCCTCATAAAATATGTGCTTTTCGGATGAACCACTGAGGCTTGAAGTCACTAAATAATGACATACATTTGAGTTTCAGCATTCACATTCATCAGATTATGCAGGCTAACAAACATCCAGTACAGACAGCAAGCAGAAACAAGTGTTTTATTCTGCCACTGTCAACTGCTAGTCAGTATGGGCAGATTTTACTGCCTAGAGTGGGACAAGGCCTTAGCAACTTTCGCAGGGGGTGCTTAACATTTGTTAAGGTCAGGTCGCACACCATTGTGGCACTTAACTGCTTTATCTTTTTCTGAATATCGGAGTGTAATCAGCGTGCTCCATGCATTACATAATGGATTATGATTGGGTCACCAATTATAACCTATTTATTATGTGCTTGAGACATGGATGCCAAGAATTTTACTTCCAGAGCAAAGCTCGAAAGGTGAATATTGGCATCAGTGTCCAGAACATATAATTCAGGGTTACGATCAGAGACCTGATCACAGTGGCGGCTGGTGACTTCAAATCACAGGGGGGCTGCAGGAGACAGCTGAATGGGTGGGGTCAAGGGGGGGTGTGGTCAACCAGAAAGGGGAGGAGCTATGCACAAAACCACAAAAAACTAACTTTAATTAAATACGCTGCCCTGGGTGGCAAACCATCATTATGAAAGTCCAATCAAGACAAAAATAAGTGTAGAAGAATAAAAATATTTCAATGCATTGGCTGCATGACAGCTTACTTAATATCTAGATGGAAACAAAAGGTTGTGAGGCATGAAAAAATAAATTACTTTTTAAATACATTACTGGAATGCCAGTCAAAATCAAGTATAAGAAAAACCAGAAGCACTCCACTCAAACCACTTCTCCTTGTACTGCAGTCCTAATTATAATATATTCAGCTTTATTAAAGTACCAAGTAACATGCTGAAAGTAGAAATATATGTGATGCTCCCACTTGTAAAAATGTTTCTTATCCAAAAAAGACCTGCTGCCTGACAACTTGTTTCATGGGGAAAACATGATAAAAGTAAAAAATGAAAAGCAAACAAGAAACAAGCTCAAGATACATTGCTTAAAGGATTACTGTACAGGTTATGGACCACACATGATTGGCATTCTGTTTAGTTTACGGGTAAAGTCTGTAGAGATGACTGGAAGTCTCCAACAAGTGTAATGAGCTTTTTAAAATAATGGAATCCTGTCCTTTAATACCCAAGGCTTATACATTATCTAGTCAAGTATTCTCTGCATGGCAACAACAGAAAGGCTCTCAATGTTGGCAATTCTTTAACAGTATGCTTATTAAAGCTTACTTGCATCTTACGATCTCAGACAAGCTTACCTTATGGTCATTAAAGCATTGCTACTTAAAAACACAGAGCAACAGGCACTTTGAGTAATAAGCATAAATCAACAGTACAAAAATATGACAGAAACCAGACCATTCTGCAAAATCAAGGACAGATGAAAAGCCACTGTAGTACTTATGCAGTGTGTCCTCCCCATCCAAGGTAGATACAACTACTCCTTGCCTTGCTTGGACACATCCAGAGTCACTACATGGGGAGTGGGGTGCAACAAGCATGTCACAATTTGAAATCTCTCTGGCTGACTGTGATGGCCCTGACACATTTGTCATACCTCTCAACCTCAAGAGCAAGAAATCTGGACAAAGCCATACACAGAAGTGGGACAAAGGCCCAACAATAAGGACAATTTTTAAATATTGCTCTAATAAACTTAGAAAGATAATAGAATAGGTCTTGCATTAGTATGAATTTTCTGAAGTGTATAAAATCTGAAACTCAAATGTCTGTCATTTTCTAACTTCAGTCTTTAGTGATGTCACTAATTTGCCAAAAAACACAATTTTATGAAAAATGGACAAAAACGTGATGCAAAAATATAAAATAGACACACAATACAGCTGCTACCTGTCAAAGAAGGGGCACTTTAATATTAGTACTGCTACCTTGAGCAGCTGACAAAATATAAAAGAATCTACTGCTACCTTGAGCAGCTGACAAAATATAAAAGAATCTACATGCATTTCAAGTAATCTATAACTTTGATTATTACAGTTATTTCTTAATTGTAAACCCTCCATGTTTTCTTCCAAAACTGCTATTTTGCGGAGGGATTATAAGGGGGAAGAGCAACATTTTGAGCCAAAAATTGGGGACAGTTGAGAGGTTGGCTATGCCTAATTCTATAAAGCAATTTATTTGCATGTACCTCTCAACCTGTTAATGCAGTAAATCTGAACAAGGCCAAATATATTGGGGCACATATAAACAGTACTAAAATTGCTCTTGTATAAATTGAGACAGTTGATAGAACAGCTCTTACTTTAACATGCATTTTTCTGAAGGTTATGAAGTCTGAAACTTAGAGTTACTTCTGGCAAATCATTTAGGAATTAAAACTACAAATTTTATGAACAAACCAAAAATAAGAAGCAAAAATCTATTCATTCTTTGAAAATCTGGACAGTTGGGAGGTATAGTTCAGCTGGGCCTGTCTGAGTTTGCTGCCCTTCCCCCCCTGACAAAATAATGGTTGAATGGAGCCTCTGCAGCCATTCCAATGAACCATTATACTTGGCTATTTCACTCCATTTACCATAAACACTAATGTGCATACTGCTTTACTTCTATGATGAGTTGGACTTCATTTGAAAGTTTTATTTCGTATTTTACAGCACAAACACTAAGTCATCTGTTAAACAAAGCAATGCAGTCTCACAATGAAAACTTAGCATTAAAACTTCTCTGCCCTTGAAACTCACATTCATTGAAACAGCATTGAAACCCACATTCAAGGAAAATACATTTTGCCAGTGGCAGATAAAGATTAATTTTGGGCTGTTTTCTCATCCTAGGCTCCTTGCATATGAAACATACATGTGCTCTTCGATACACCTTCCTCATTGTACTAAAATTATATTCCTTGTACAATACAGTACACTTGTTACAGGATGTTTTAAATTTGTTTTGAACATTTTTTCCAGTAAGCAATGAAACAAACCATATGCACCCATAATGGCAAAACTGCCCAGTTGAGAACATTTATCATAAAAGTCTACTCAGACTTCCACAGTCCACCATTATTAGTAAATATACACAATTCCACAGTCCACCATTATTAGTAAATATGCACAATTCCACAGTCCACCATTATCAGTAAATATGCACAATTCCACAGTCCACCATTATCAGTAAATATGCACAATTCTACAGTCCACCTTTATCAGTAAATATGCACAATTCTACAGTCCATTATCAGTAAATATGCACAATCTCTGAAGTCAGTCATCTAAATAATTCCACATTAAAGAAATCTGTAACTAATGAAGTGGTTGCTGCTAGCAATCACCTTTATATTTCATGGTTTCATCGAAAAATAAAGTGTCCGTTGCCCCTCAGGAATAAATTGTCTATATTACATTAAAAAAATGATAAGCTAGTAATAATATTGCAAGAGGAAATGGATGGCAAACTGATAACTAACTCATAGTTAGTATCTTCACCAAGGAGAACATTCTCAGTACGGCAGCATCTACCCCTTGTGGGAGTAGAACCCACAACCTTCTGCATCAAAAGCAAGTACACAGCCTGTTGTGCTATAGTATTAACTTGGCAAAGCACTAAACTTCTATTCCCCTGCCGCTCTCAGTTCCTTGTAAAATCTACTCAATACTCAACTGCATCTCAACTTCGCAGCTCAAGAAAACTGGAAAAAGCCAAAATGTATTGGGGGGGGGGGGTCAAAAGCCCAAAAACAGGGACACATTAAACATTGCTTGTATAATCTTGGAAAGTTGCTAGAATAAAATGTTGTGTTGCCACCATATATTTTACTGCCAAGGTCCCTGAGCAAAAAACAGTCAGAGTAACATACCACTACGCCACATCAGCTGCTTTGTAAAAGAGGAAGACTGAAACTTAAATGGCTATCATTTAGTGAATTCAGTTCTCACCATAGCTGTCAACCTCTTAGTACAAAACACCTGGACAAACCCAGTAATGAGGGAATACAGCCCTCAAACATATTCAGTGAATTCAGTTCTTGCCATAGCTGTCAACCTTAGCACAAAAACCTGGACGAAGCCAATAATGGGGAATACAGTCCCAAAAATAGGGACAAATTTAAAATATTCATCTTATAAACTTGAAAATTGCTAAAAAAAAAGGTTGTGCTACTATGTATTCTGAAGAACATGAAGTTGGAAATTCAAATGCCTGTCAATTTTACTGCGGACAGAACAAAAACAATTTTCAGCAGAGACGCAGGGATTAAAACTGCAGACACATCTTTGTAAAATGGCAGGGCACCAGAGCAAATCCACACAAACACAGGCAGGAGATGCACACTCCACACAGAAGCCACCCCAACCAAGAATCAAACCAGAAAACCTATAGCTGTGAGGCAACAATACTACCACCGCACCATCAATTATGCAAGGAATTAAACATTCAGAAACCTGAAGTCTGAAATTCAAATGCCTGTCAATTTTACTGCGGACAGAACAAAAACAATTTTCAGCAGAGACGCAGGGATTAATGCTGCAGACACGTCTTTGTAAAATGGCAGGGCACCAGAGCAAATCCACACAAATACAGGGAGGAGATGCAGACAGAAGCCACCCCAACCAAGAATCAAACCAGAAAACCTATAGCTGTGAGGCAACAATACTACCACCGCACCATCAATTATGCAAGGAATTAAACATTCAGAAACCTGAAGTCTGAAATTCAAATGCCTGTCAATTTTATTGCGGACAGAACAAAACTAATTTTCAGCAGAGACGAGGGATTAATACTGCAGACACGTCTTTGTAAAATGGCAGGGCACCAGAGCAAATCCACACAAATACAGGAGGAGATGCAGACAGAAGCCACCCCAACCAAGAATCAAACCAGAAAACCTATAGCTGTGAGGCAACAATACTATCACTGCACCATCAATTATGCAAGGAATTAAACATTCAGAAACCTGAAGTCTGAAATTCAAATGCCTGTCAATTTTACTGCGGACAGAACAAAAACAATTTTCAGCAGAGACGAGGGATTAATACTGCAGACACGTCTTTGTAAAATGGCAGGGCACCAGAGCAAATCCACACAAATACAGGGAGGAGATGCAGACAGAAGCCACCCCAACCAAGAATCAAACCAGAAAACCTATAGCTGTGAGGCAACAATACTATCACTGCACCATCAATTATGCAAGGAATTAAACATTCAGAAACCTGAAGTCTGAAATTCAAATGCCTGTCAATTTTACTGCGGACAGAACAAAAACAATTTTCAGCAGAGACGCAGGGATTAATACTGCAGACACGTCCTTGTAAAATGGCAGGGCACCAGAGCAAATCCACACAAATACAGGGAGGAGATGCAGACAGAAGCCACCCCAACCAAGAATCAAACCAGAAAACCTATAGCTGTGAGGCAACAATACTATCACTGCACCATCAATTATGCAAGGAATTAAACATTCAGAAACCTGAAGTCTGAAATTCAAATGCCTGTCAATTTTACTGTGGACAGAATAAAACAATTTTCAGCAGAGACGCGAGGGATTAAAACTGCAGACACATCTTTGTAAAATGGCAGGGCACCAGAGCAAATCCACACAAACACAGGCAGGAGATGCAGACTCCAAACAGAAGCCACCCCAACCAAGAATCAAACCAGAAAACCTATAGCTGTGAGGCAACAATACTACCACCGCACCATCAATTATGCAAGGAATTAAACATTCAGAAATCTGAAGTCTGAAATTCAAATGCCTGTCAATTTTACTGCGGACAGAACAAAACCAATTTTCAGCAGGGATTAAAACTGCAGCACGTCTTTGTAAAATGGCAGGGCACCAGAGCAAATCCACACAAACACATGGAGGAGATGCAGACACCACACAGAAGCCACCCCAACCAAGAATCAAACCAGAAAACCTATAGCTGTGAGGCAACAATACTACCACTGCACCATCAAATACGCAAGGAATTAAACATTCAGAAACCCTTAAGTCTGAAATTCAAATGCCTGTCAATTTTATTTAACATTTTTTAATCAGGACAGTCTGACTTGGAACAAATAAACAATTTTCAGTAGAGGACCAGTAAGAAATAATGCAGACATGTCTTTGTAACATGGGAGGACACAAAAGCAAACCCACACAAACACAGGGAGAAGATACAGACCCCACAAAGAAGGAACCCCAGCCAAGAATCAAACCCAAGAACCTGCAGCTGTGAGGCAACAATGCTACTACTACACCATCAAATATCAAGCATTGCAACATTTACAAACCACAGATATTATGAGGAACAGATCAGATCGAATATGAGGCAAAAATCTGAATTTTTTTTACAAATGGTGGTGGGTAGGGAACTCAAGTCTTTAACACCTGCATACAGGGTACAGGGTTCAAGCCTGAGGCATTCCCTACCACACCACCTGGGGCATTTTCACACACACACACACACACACACACACACACACACACACACACACACACACCTCCAGTAAAGCACAAGCAGCATACACACACACCTCCAGTAAAGCACAAGCAGCATACACACACACCTCCAGTAAAGCACAAGCAGCATACACACACACCTCCAGTAAAGCACAAGCAGCATACACACACAAACTCCAGTAAAGCACAAGCACCATACACACACAAACTCCAGTAAAGCATAAGCACCATACACAAACTCCAGTAAAGCACAAGCACCATACACAAATAAACATTGTAAATTAAAAAGCACAAACTACATACAAATAAACATTGTAAATTAAAAGGCACCTTACCTGAATACATCCAGCTAACGTACATCCTTCCCACGCAATACTGAAAGACCCGCGAGATCCTAATGCTCCTGCCCGACGAGATCCTAATGCTCCTTCCTGACGGTAATGCTCTGTCCCGAGTCCCTGCTGCTGCTCTTGCAGTCCGGACGCGACCCATAATCCTGGCGAGTCTGTGCACTGTAAAAGTGCACAGACGTCTCCTTGTGTCCCCCTATGGGGACGGCCGGACTGCCTTGAGCATGCGCATAGACCGACAGTAGTCAGGACTCGGTCTATGCGCATGCGCGAAGTCCGCGAATTTCGAAAAAAAATATATTTTTTTATTTTTCATTTTTCTTTCTCATTTTTCTTTCTTTTTTATTTTTGAGGGGGCTGCAGTCCGGCAGCCCTATGCCACGAGCCGCCCCTGCCTGATCATAATTATCTGTGATGCATAGAGCTTTATTTGCTCCATGTACTACTAGTTACAGTAACACAAAAAAAAAAAAGAAAGCATTTTGTTGGCTTTCAAACCTGTAAAGAACTTTGCTACTAGCAAGCACTGTCCTGAAGGCAGTGTAACACAGTCCCTTATGTTTACACTTGTGACAATGTAAGGTATTGCCAGCTATGCCAGGAGATGTAGGGCAGTGGATGTATAATATATGCCAGCACAGCTAGCTGGAATTTTGTAAAGAATTATTATGCCATTCATATATCAAACTGATTTGTACAGATGCTTGTGTTGAAAAATGTATTTGTAAAGCTGCTTGTGTTAAAAATATGGCAACAGTGTGCCCTGCTAGCAGAAAAAGAAATATACATGCATTATTGCAACTGTTTAAATGTATATTTTGTAAGAGAGAATACTGAAAGACAAGAGGATAATCTCAATTCACATGACTTTGAAAAATATTAAGAAATTTAATTACTTAATTTAGACCATAAAGATTGTATCTTACAGTTCTCAATGCAGCCAGAGACAAAAAGTTTGTACAAGGAAGCTTCCTGCATTGACCCTGGGGTGAACTAATTACTACTCTGGAAGGGTGGAGGTTTGAAACTGTTTTATGACTTCCAGGAACTGCAGAAGATCTTAGCAAGGCTCTATCTGTATGCATTACTGACACATAGCTGCTAAACCCTGGCAGTTTCTAGCAATGGGGGGTTGCATTGGAACCAGAAGTCAGATGACCAGATGTATGTGATGTCATTCTGTAATCCAACACTAAAAATGATAGTTTAATACTATGTAAGACTGATGTCTCGTGGCACCCTGTTTTTTTAACCTGACAAAGAAGGATCTCTCACCTACTTCATCTTGCCTTGCTCTAGTAAGTACCCTGGGAATAATGATTCCTTAGATCAGTCGTGAAAATATAGTGACATTAGTTAAGTATAGTTTTTCTGTAACTTTGTGAACCTGTCCACCTGCATGATTTTTTTTTAATATTTCCTGTGACTGAAACTCTGATGCTTATTTTGTTTGTGTCTTTCAGCTTTTCCCGGTTAGGGGTCGCCACAGCAGAACTCTGGTCTGTTAATGATTGGCAGTAGATTTTTTCGTGCTGGCTTGCCGGGCCTAACGCACAACCTTCATTGAAGGAATGCCCATTCACACATGTCGGCACACAGAAGACGCTCTAACTGAGAATCGAACGGGCAACATCTAACTGTGAGGCGACAACGCTACCGCAGCACCACTCTGATGTTTATTGTAAATAGATATTTAGTATTTTCATGTTCTTTTATTTATTATTAAATATATTTAAACTATTCATTGTGGCTGGTCCTTTAGAAAATATTTTGAGAGTACTTATAACTATTGGTGATACTGTGGCCACTCATGGAAGCCTGGCTGTTTGGTCAACATTACAATTTTTATTAATATCACTCAGTATAATCCCTTGTAAGAGCCTTGGAGTTGTAATAGCGAGGGGGTTGTATACCTTGCCCTATGTAAAATATGTGGGGCATTTTATGTGGGCAAGACCACACATAAACTAAAGAGGAGTGTGTATGAACATATGAATGCTGTAAGGACACAGGATTATAATAATCTATAGTACTAATTTTAAAGACGAGAGTTGCTAAATTATAAATAAATTGCATGGAAAATATTTTACCACTGAAAACAATAGGTTAAAGTTTTGTAACATTTACCAGTATAGTTAGGATGTTTATTTTGATACATACCATGTACATTTAACACATACTTTTAACATATGTATATACCTACTGATTTTTTAATGTATACATTTTTTAATACATACATATATATATATATATATATATATATATATGGGTCTACCTGAGATGGTCGACAAGCCATTTGATCGACTTTCATTTGGTCGACAATTCATTTGGTCGACAGGAAGATTTGCCCCCCTCCCCAATGTTGTGCGACCCTGGAGTTGATATATATAGTTAGAGGGGGTGTGGGGGGGCATAGCTTGTCGACCAAATGAACTGTCGACCAAATGAAAGTCGATCATATGGCCTGTCGACCATGTGATAGGGATCTATATATATATATATATATATATATATTTTTTTTTTTACATATTTGATATATATTTGAATTTTATCTGTTGTTGGGGTGCATATGTTGTAATAAGTTTAATGCAACAGATTAGGTTGCATTAGTATATACTTGTCAATACGAATTTTAAATGCACTGTATTTCACTTTAAGAAATGGAATGATTTTAAAGTATTGTTTTTATTGGTTGATTAAATAATTGCATGTGTTATGGGTGGTATAAAAGGAAGATACAGCTTGTTAAATCTGTTTTGCATCTGAGGAAGTGTAACAGAAGACAAAAACGCTATTGTGGTGTAATTGCGTTTATGCAATAAAGCTGTTGGTTCCACATTTCGCTGTGGTAAAGAAATTTATTTTCCACCTCCTTTGAGGTGCCAGGATTGTGTTGCTTTTGGTTTACTTGTCTGTTTGGGCACTCTTTCCTCCATTTCGTTTGTGTTACCTTACAGTCTAGACAGAAGGGGAGACAGCTAATAAATCTGTGCCAGCCTTTCCCTTGTGTGTGTGTGTGTGTGTGTGTGTGTGTGTGTGTGTGTGTGTGTGTGTGTGTGTGTGTGTGTGTGTGTGTGTGTGTGTGTGTGTGTGTGTGTGTGTGTGTGTGTGTGTGTGTGTGTGTGTGTGTGTCAGCTATTTGGAGTAGGGACACAAAGCACTGGTTTCACAGAGGGGGTGCTGGAGGACTTGGCTTGGACACTCTGCTGAGGACTTAACTCTACAGCTGTGCCAGTGGGGAGCCTTACTGGGGACCTGAGGAGAGACAGACAGAAAAACTCAGACCCTGGGCTGTGTGTTCCCTGTTTGCTCTTAATGGAAATTGTGCTTGATGCAGAGAGCTGGATCTGGAAATACTGGGTGTATCCCTTTTTGTTCCAAGTGAATGTTCCTCTACAGCACCAGAAGCAATCTGCATCAAGCACACTTTCCCTTAAGAGCACATAGGGAGCACACACAGCCCGGGGTCTGGGTTTTCCTCTCTGCCTCTCCCTGGGTCCCCAGTAAGGCTCTCCACTAGCACAGCTGTAAATTTAAGTCCTCAGCTGAACACCCTCTCTGTGAAACCAGTGCACGCACGCACACACACACACACACACACACACACACACACACACACACACACACACGTGGGCAAGGCTGGCACATATTTACTAACTATGCTCTCTTCTGTTCCTGAAACCAAAAGCTACTCCAAGGCTCTTACAAGGGT